>NW_019154087.1:6286116-6327574 GCF_002288905.1 Enhydra lutris kenyoni | reverse complement strand
GGGAGAAAGGGGATAAAAAGAGGTTCAGAAAGAAAAAAAAAAAAAATCAATTAAAAAATGAAAACCAATAAAGAAAAAATATAAAAAGGAAAAATATATATATATATATTAGATAAACTAGTTAAAAAACGTTAAAAAAGAAAAGGGTAAAGTCAAAAAAATTTAGCAGAAGAAAAAAAAATTGAAAAAGAAAAAAAAATTAAATTAACTTCAAGGCTAAAAAATCATGGGGAGAAAGCCATGAGTTCCGTGCTTTGCTTTCTCCTCCTCTGGAATTCCGCTGTTCTCCTTGGTATTGAAACTGCAGTCCTTGGTAGGTAAACTTGGTCCTGGCTGTGTTTCTTGTTGCTCTTCTGGGGGAGGGACCTGTTGTAGTGATTCTCAAGTTTCTTTGTCCCAGGTGGAGTTGCACCACCCTTACCTGGGCCGGTCTGAGTAATCCACTCGGGTTTGCTTTAGGGAGCTTTTGTTCCGTGAGCGCTTTCCGTAGAGTTCCGGAGGGCGGGAATGAAGATGGCGGCCTCCCGGTCTCCGGCCCGGAGGAGCCGAGAACCCGGGGCCCCACTCCTCAGTGCGCCCTCAGAGAACAGCGCCCAATTACTCCCGTCACCCTGGCCTCCGGCCGCGCTCCGAGCTGACCGAGCCTTTCAGAAAGTGGTTGATTTTCTGTTTCTAGAGTTGCTGTTCTTCTTCTCTTCGATTTCCCGTTGGATTTGTAGGTGTTTGCAATCTTTAGATAAGCTATCTAGCTGATCTCCCACTACCTGAAGTAGTCTCAGCCTGCTACTTCTCCGCCATCTTGACTCCTCCCCTTATCTATGCTATCTTAACTCTACAGCCCTACTTCATACCTCCCAGCCACTGACAGAAATTTTAGACTGGCTAGAATGAAATTACAAGTTTATAATGTAACATTAGAGTGTGACTGAGGGTTGATAAGCCAATTTCCTTCTCCCTCTGTGCTTCATTTATTCCATGTTCATTTTACAGACAGCTGTGTTTCTCGGCCTTACTTACACTCTAAACTGTCTACCAAACTTGCCATTTAACTTACTTCCTCATTGATATTTTTACCTTGATTTATTTTACATTGATTTATTTTCAGCCTACAACTAATTAATCTTAAAATGTTGAAAATCACAGCTATAAGTTTGGCCTTCATGACTTTTCTTTATCTTCCACTTGGCAGCATTATTCTCCCATACTCCAGATCCTTAGAATTGTTCTTATTTCTCACTTTTCCTTCACTTACTTCCGCTAATCTATCTTCAAACCCTGAAGAAGAACTTTCAGTCCCAATGCCAATGTAATCAGCCCAGTTAGGACTAAAACATTTTTGTGCCTAGATTGTTACAATAGAATTATGATAGTTTTCCTTACATTAAGTTTCTCTCTGTTCTAAATGGTATGACATAATACTTCTGTTATTTATAGAATCCAGGTATTTTCCTGCTCAAAAACTCTGTTAGCCTCCCCAAAGGCAAATGATTAAATTTTGGATCCCAAAGGCAAGTTTATCCTGAAGCTATTGAAAATTGCACATCAACATCCTTCACTCCCAAGGTATCCCTACAAAGCTCTCTATCCAGCTTCATATGTGTAATTTTGCATTATATTATTTATTTAAAGAAGGGTTGCCAAATTGAATAAGTTTCAGGAGTTAAATAAACCCTGGATCTACCCCAGGCTGGGTTTCATGATTAACATTCAAAGTCACACAATCCTAGAGCTATTTGATTAACTGAAATTATATTATGGTGGCTTGGCTAGAAGAATGTGTGAGAGAAAAACAACAGCTTATACCACAAGGGAGATTTTTGTAGGTTCCTCCCAGTAGGGATGGCAGAAAGGATCTAAATCTGTCCTTTATTCATTCTCATCCCTCTACAGCAATGTGAAACAGTTCAACCTATGAGTCTCAATGTATTATGGTTTAACCTATGGAAATAACAAGGGGATAATTTTGTGATTACTGACAAAGAAGCAAAATGTATTATTCATGGAATCAGAAGTAAGGAAGGATTCCATGTGCATCTTGAAGTACTACTGAATAGCAAATTGAGGGTCAAGAGAAAAATGTAAAAACTAGCAAGATTACCCTTATAAGAAAAAGACGTCCAGAAATCTGTTTATATCTTCCAAACTGGAAAACTCTTGAATGTTTAATTTCTGAATTCTATACCTCTAGCTAAAACAAAGGATTTTCAAGTAGAATTTTGACCATACACAAATTTTATCTGATCTCCTGTGGGATTTGATGAGAGACTCCTGCACTATAAGATCTTATTTTCATTCTTGGGTTTTTTTTTCCTAGAAGATTTATTAATTTATTAGAGAGAGAAAGAGAGAGCAGGGGAGGGGCAGAAAGAAAGAATCTTCAAGTTGACTCCCTGCTGAGCATGGAGCCCAACTCTGGGCTTGATCTTGAGACTCACGGGATCATGACCTGAGCTGAAACCAAGAATGGGACACTCAACTGACTGACCCACCTAGGCACCTGACATTCTTGCTTTTCATGCTCAATTTCCAGGAGGTCCTAGGAGACTAAAGCTAACCATCCAAGAAACTTAACAGAAGGCTATTTAAATACTCTCTTTGAAATCACTTCTATGACTAGATCTCCCAATTTTTTCTTCACACCATTTCCTGACAATGATGTCTCCCTGAACACTAATGTGTTGGCATAAAGTCTATGAGTAATTGCCTTCCCCTATCAGGTAACTCTTAAATGTCTGCCATAAAGTATATTTTGGATTCCCCTTTTCTTATCTTTTCAGTAGAAAATATTCAAACATATAGAAACATAGTCAACTTTTAAATGTGGCCTCAAGGGTAAGTGCAAGTTATCACATGCCCATTACTGAAAATTTGTTTACCCTATATTTAACTAATTATTAAGGGTATAATTTGGCAAATTCTCATATATTTTGGTTTCTTTCAATAAATATCAGGCATTGTTGATGCCATGCTCATATCACCTCAAAACTCACCATCCCAGTGTATTCCAGTAATGTCTTAATAAAAATACCCGCAAATCTTCACCCTAGGACTTTCTGTTAGCTAATGGGTGATGAATAGAAGAAGTCAGAAACTATGAAGATGTTAATGGCTCTAAAACAGCTTCCAGCAAATGAGAATATGAGTTGAAAGATAAACTGTACAGTCTTCCCACTGTTATAAAACAAATACATGCATTTCAAATCCAAAAAAAGACTTCTGAGAGAAGGCATTTTACTGCTGAGCAAGGAATCCCATTTGTGGGAGTCTGAATGATGAATGATGAATCCCAAGATGTTCACATCCTAATCCACAGAAGCTGTGAATATTGCCTTATATGACAAAAAAGACTTTGCAGATGTGATAAGGCCACTAATATTGGATGAGGAGATTATCCTGGATCATTTGAGTAGGCCCAGTGTAATCACAAGAGTCTCAAAAAAAGGACCGAGGGAGTCTGACTTGAAGGAAAAGGTGATATAACGATAAAAACAGTCTGGAGTGGTTCACTTTGAAGGTGGAGAAAAGGACCACAAGTCAGGGTGTACTAGTCAGGGTTCTCCAGAGAGGCAGAACAAATAGGGTGTATATATGTATACATATATACACCCTATTTGTGTATATATATATGTATACACACACACATATGCATATATATATACATATAAATATATATATACATACATACATATTATATATGTATATATAAAAAGACATTTACAAGCGGTGCCTGAGTGGCTCTGTTGGTTAAGTGACTGCCTTTGGCTCAAGTCATGATCCTGGAGTCTGGGAATTCCAGCATTGGGTTCCCAGCTCAGCAGGGAGTCTGCTTTTCCCTCTGACCCTCTCCCCCTCATGCTCTCTCTCACACACTCTCTCTCTTTCTCTCAAATAAATAAATAAAATATTAAAAAAAGACGTTTACTATAAAGGGTTGGTTTATGCAATTAGAGTCTGAGAATTTCCATGATACACTATCCATAAGCTGGCAACCCAAAAAGCTAGTGATATAGTTCCAGTCCAGGCTGAAGGCCTGAGAACCAGGGGAATCAATTGGTGTAAGTCCTAGTCTGGATCCTAAGGTCTGAAAACCAGGGGCACTAATGCCTGAGGGCAGGAGAAGAGGTAGACTCCTCCAACCAGAGTCCAGACAGGTTCTTGGGGATGAAGTTCATAGGAAGAAGGAAGGCATGAGTCTTTGAATAGTTGATTAGGTGTCAATATGTGGGTATACTGATCAAATAAGGACTAGATTGTCTGGCGGGGGACTGCTATGTGGGTGTACTGTGCTCTTGGGGATTTGGCTGTCTCTGCAGCACACAAGGTCCCTATTTCAGAGTTGCACTGCTCACAGGAGGCTAATTGGCTACAGTAAGACTTCTCACTTCCCTTAGTTGGGGAGGCATAACTCTGAAGTATGTTCTGCATTTTCTCCCAGAGTTGTTGAAAACAATAGTCTGCTCAATAATACAATATTTATTGGCTTCTTTCCCTTCCCTTTACTTTCTCACTCTTAAACTAGTGTTTCCTTCGATCACTTTACAAATGTAACACTGACATCCAAATCCTTTTCTTTAGGTCTACTTTTGGGAAATGCAATCTAAAAAACCATAACTTAAAATATATATCATAACTTAAATATATCATAACTTAAATATATCATAACTTAAATATAATATATAATAACTTAAAAATTCTAATGTTAACTAGATCCTTTGCCAGTCATAGTTGTTAGTTTCTAGTAAGATAAACCAACTCTGGCTGACTGAGTTAGAAAAGGAATTTATTGGGGCTCCTGGATAGCTCAGTTGGTTAAGTTTCCAACTCTTGATTTCATCTCAGATCATGATCTCAGGGTTATTAGATTGAGCCCATGTTGGGTTCTGCACTGGGCATGGAGTCTGATTAAGATTCTCTTTCCCAAGGCATCCGGGTAGCTCAGTCCTTAAGTGTCTGCCTTTGGCTCAGGTCATGATCCCTGGGGTCCTGGGATCAAGACCCACAGCGGGCTCCCTGCTCAGTAGGAAGCCTGCTTCTCCCTCTCCCACTCCCCCTGCTTGTGTTCCCTCTCTCACTGTCTCTCTCTCTCTCTGTCAAATAAATAAATAAAATAAAATAAAATAAAAAAGATTCTCTTTCCCTCTACCTCTGCCTACCTCCAACTCTTCTCCCTCTCAAAAAAAAAAAAAAAAAAAATCTTTAAATAGATACACAGTAACTGACAGAAGAACTAGAGAGAAGATTTCAATTAAACACTCATGAATAATTCCACCAAACTGAGCTATCAAGTGACTCTAGTGACAGAACTACTGAAATTGGCACTAGACACAAGTTTAAGTGCTATCATTTCTGCTACTTCTCCTGACCTAGAAATTTAATTGAACTCTAGTTACTAATATTGTTATCCAACTGCCATTTCTGTACAAAGACATAATCTTATTTACCAAAAACCTCTTCAATCTACTCAAGAGGAAAAATGTTCTGCTTCCTGCTTCTTGTGTCAGTAACTCCTGAGTTAAGGATGAAGTGAGTGCATCTGACTTAGCAGGACATAGATAACATGTCTAGTTTCTGGCTGCAAGGGAGACTGAAGATGAGTGTCTGGAATTCTCAACTTTTTCATAGCAGGGGGCAATTTCTACTCCCCACCAAAATTCATAAGGTGTGGAATTCCTCAGCTATGAAGGTCCTGATACTGTTTGACCAGCAGGTATATCAGTTGTTAACCACAGTGGGCAATCCTAATTTTGAAAATGCATATGACAAGTTCTGTGACTGTACAATTCTCTAAAGCCAAACTCAAAGTAACCAGAAACAACAGAAATCTTAATTGCTTATTTGACCTGGTGAGGGCTGCTCTATCTTCATAAAAATAAAATACTCCAACTAAATATGGCAGAGTTGGTGGTCCTAACATGTTCCCTGCTAATGTCTCCTGAATCTATAAAGTTAATCCAAGAAAAACTTTCAGAGGGAATTGGGCTAGGTTCACTTAATCCTTACCCTTGCACACACATAAACTTTAATTATCTGACCATTAAATTGACTGCCATAGTTTGATTAATATATGAATTCCTAGTTTGTTAAAAGGCAGAGATATTTAGAGCCCACAACAGATTACATTGCATGTACACTCAGAAAGACCATGCTTTTAGAAACCACAGATGGATTATGATGGATTTTTGCCAGGAGCACAGTCCCAAAAGACCATATTTAAGGAAGCTTGGGAATAGTCAGCAGTTCCTAACCTAGGTCTAGACTAAACTGATGCCATGTAAAATCATGATTTATATTTCACAGGAATCTTCAAGGAGAACTCAGTTATTGTATTGGTTACTAATGTCTTCTGAGAGCTCTATGGTGTCCAATTACAATTCCCTTATTTTCCTTCCAATGTGAGAGATGTTTTGTTTGTTTATTTAGAATGAGCCAAATCCAACATTATTACAGAGATTTGCAAATCAATAAGAAACCTCTTGAATTCAATTATTTTTCACTTCTTTAATTAATCTTAGTTTGTCTGTTTGTTATTTTTTTCTACCTCACTAAGTTAAGTCAGAGAAATTGACTTAAAATCAGATATAATTGTGCACTTAAATGCATCCTGAAATTTCTTCTGGGATTTTTCTCACTTTTCCATTGACTTCTAGATAATTCCATCTCTAAGTTTCTCTTATTACTCTGATATCTTTCTGTATATCTTAATTTAAATACATTTCCTGAGCAATCTATTTTAAGAAGCTTTCCATTGTAACCTGGCTCCTGTAATTTCTTCTCCTTGCTTTGTCCCCTTTAGAAATACATTCCAATTTTTAAGATTCTTTTCCAAAAATTTAGAACATTCTTGAGTGAATATGAGTATAAAGATTTCAAAATAAGCATATCGTTTTTCTTTAGATGAATTATAGATGAGCTAGGTATTGCCAACCAGCCAGGCATGAGACATTTTTCTGGGACAGCCTGGTTTCTCTTTGCCTTCTTCTGGTGTATTTAAAGATTTTTCTAGTCTGATTTACTATTCAAATGGCATAATATTAGAATTGTCTCCCTGAAATTCTCACTAGGATTAAGTAGTAGATCCAGCAGGCTTATCTGTGAGGCCTAGGTATGCCTCCAATAGCTGATCATATTCAAAAATTATCTTTTTAGTTTTTACTTTATGATGGTAGTTCTTGGGGAAGAGCTGTTCATAATCCCTTCATTCCACTGAGTAAACTTTGTGACTTGATCAGTTAGTTAGAACAGAGCTCCTGCTATTCTTAAGAAATTACCGTATAACTATAATGCTTTGCCTCCAAATCCTACATTTTTTCCCCAATAACTTTTGAGGGCTATCACAGGTCCTTATATCCTGATGCCTTTTCTAAGATGTCAATTTTCTTTCACCTCTCCTCCTTACTGGTGACTAGCTCCTTCTCTCTCTCCAAGAGAACACTGACATATTATCACATTCTAGAAGGAAAAAAAAAATATTGCTCTTATCCCATTTCTTAACTTGGGACTTATGTAAAAGCCATAAAAACTGACCTGAATAGAAATCTTCATGATACTCTGTTGAGGGGATGGTTGTTAATGTTATGTGCTAACTTGACTGGGCCACGGGATACTCAAATATCTGTTTGATCTTGGATCTGGACATATCTGTGAGGGTGTTTCCCCAAGAGATTATCATTTGAAGTGGTGGACTGAGCAAAGCAGATTGCCTTTCCCAATGTGAATGGTCATCACCTAACCAGTTGAGGGCCCAAATAAAACCAAAAGGCAGAGAAAGTTTGAATTATCTCTCTCTGCCTGACTGCTTCAACTGGGACATTGCTTTTCTTCTGTCCTTGGACTGAGACTTATACCATTGGTGTTTCTGGTTCTCAGGCATTTAGACTCAGACTGGAATTTACATCACCAGTTTTCCTGGGTCTCCAATTTATAGGTGGCAGATTGCGAGACTTCTCGGCTTCCAAAGTTGCATGAACCAATTCCTATAATAAATCTTCCTCTCCCCGCCTCTTTACCTAGATCCAGATCTAATTATTGAAATATCAGTATATATTAATATCAATATTTATCCATCTATTTATCTATCTTCTATTGGTTCTATTTCTCTGGGGAATACTGACTGATAGAGTCACTCCTAGAGTAAGACTGACTAAAAGCCTATAAGTGCATAGTACTATTATCTACAAGTACCAGACTGGAGTTCCCTAGAGACCTCCAAGCTATTCACCTTCACAACCCATTAGAAGGAATCACCTTTGCTTGAAAGCCATTATTTTATCTGTAGCTACAGTTGTAATCACCAGGCAAATCATGCATTATGGGGTGCCATTATCATTTCAAAAATAAAAATAAAAAAAGAAAGAAAGTAGATGCCTTTGAAACATTTAGTCATTCTGATGATAGTTTTATTTTACTATGAATGCTCTCATCCGTAGCAGTAAAATTAACAAAACTAATCTTAAAAATCTTTGAATTAATCTTCTTTTTTTTTTTTTATTTCTTTTCAGCGTGACAGTATTCATTAATCTTCTTAACTCAGGCTCCCACTTCTTTTTATTCAAAGAAGTGTGGTCTGAGAAACATAAAGTACTCATTAATTCATGTTCATTGCCTCTTCTTACATTAAGTAACCCTCAAATTATAATGAGTTATTTTTGTGTCCAATCTCTTCTTTTATATTACTAGTAGAGAAATATTAGAAGTGATTAGCACAAGTGTTTAGCATTGGCTTTTGGAGTTGATCTTTCAGTAGATATCCAAAGGCCAGTGCTGGCTTTGCCATTTGACTTCTGGCCAAATTGCACTCCAAAATCTAAAAGAACAACTTCTTGCTATTCTGCATATATATGCCATAGTTCACTGTCTATATGCATTTAGTCACACCGTTTCTTTTACCTGTCATTCCCATTACTTTCTCTAGCTGGGCTGCTTCTACTCAAAGCTATCTCAAACATTTCTTACTACAGGATACTTCTCTTATCTCTCTTAACCGAATGAAATTCTCCCCTTTTTAGTCATTATAATATTTCATGGACTTACCACATTCTTCCTTGAATTATATATGCTTTATGCCTGTTATAGCCTCATTGCTGATTTGTAGGCTCTCTGAGGCTTAACTCTTTGGGCTTATCTGAGCAGCATATATCAATTGAACTGCACATTCAAAGGATTTTGGTGAACTGATTTGAACTGTATAGATTGTGAATCAGATAATTTAAAAAAAATAATTGCATGTCTCAAAAAAGACCTCACTTCCTGAAGGATTCTATGGGGTAGTGGGAAAAAACAGGTACTTTAGAGTGAGGCATGTAAGATTTTAGTTTTGGCTCTAGAACCAACCACCTGTATGAAAAAAAGAGCAATTATTAAACTTCGATTAAACTTCACTAAATTTCAGTTACCTAACATACAAAGTGGAGGTGGCAATAATTGCTTTTTAGGTCTCTTGTCCTCCAAGTCAGGGGCTAATAGAGAAGAATATATGTCAATCATTGTTATCTGGCCTACATGGCTCAGAGATTACAAAAATTATAATATATAAAGAAACTACAGGAATTATGTACTAGTGCAAATGAAATCCAGTGGTAATTTATATAAATCCAGTTCAAATTTTATCTGTATGATTTAGAAAAGTGGAAATACTGAAAATGAAATCAATTACTTGATCCTTCAATGTGGATTATACTATTTTTGTTTGAAAATTATATAATCATAACAAATTATTAAACAGATTAAAATCAATGCAAATGATTTGAAATACAGTCTTATTCTTTAAGACAAATGCACAATCATTGAAGCTATGCATTTATCTTTATTTCATATGGTAAAGTTGACTAATGAAAACCTAAAAACTGAAAAAAAAAATTCTGCATGAGATTCCTAGGAATATTTTTTCTTTACTTGGCTATTCTGAGCTTTTGGAAGGGAAAGGAATTTGAATTATTACATTGCCTTCAAATGGGCAAATGACTTTCATTATACATAGAGCAAGTGAATTTGAAGTAGCCTAATACTTCTGAGGGAAAGCCAAAATTTTAAATCATTCTTGGTATTTAGGATTCTGCTGTTCTCAGATGGATGGATCTATGTGGGGTGATTTGATAAGCCAGCTAAAGAGTATTCTTGTATTCTGTGAATATAAGAAATACCTTGTTTGGTTTTTTAATAATGTATTTTTCAGAACATAAAAATGTGTCTTGCACATGGTAAGAATGTGAGAAATACTTGGGGGATGAATTGCTGAACAATATTTTTTAAATTGTTATTATTATTATTTTTAAGATTGAAAGAGAGAGAGAAAGACTCTTAGATAGGCTCCATGTATGGAGCCTGACATGAGGCTCTACCTTAGACCCTGAGATCATAACCTGAGCAAAAATCAAGAGTCAGATGCTTAACTAACTGAGCCACCCAGGCACCCCATGAACAAATATTTTAAATATAAACTGTATTCATGAAACAAAAGTTACTATAATTAGACTACCACATAGCTATATACATTTAGTCGAGACATTTTGCTAGGATTACTAAAAATTTAAAAATAAAATAAATATACAACTGCTTATAGATGATACAATTAAATAATAAATAGGAAAATGACCTTCTATGTATTTGTTTTGGATTGTGCAGCTATTTTTTGTTTACCATTTGGTGGTATTGACAAAGACTGATTCATCAGAAGAAGCTATTATTTACACAGAGGACTATTCTTATGAAACAGTATATCCTGGAAAATAGTCTGGTTTAGAGCTATGTTTAATAGGATTTTAACCTGTATTATCTTTTGTGAGTGATATGGTAACAATTGTATTATACACTTACACAATTATTTTATTTCTCAGTATCTTCATATTTATTCTTTAATAATTTATGTTTAAATATTTAAACATTCTTTTTCTTAAAAGATTTTTTTTTTTTCCTTTCTTAAGGAATTAACAAAACAAAACAATTCTCTCAGAAAGCCATTTAGATTGAAAAAAAACCAAAACATATTCTTGCTGCTCTGGTTTTTCAGGATGGATTTTTCTGTCAGCAACAAAAAATTACCAGTGTTGTTTTCATTGTTACATTTCAACAATTTGTGACAGTTGTAAATTTGTATAAAGGCATTTTGTGAACAGCTATAATTTACTGTCTCTGATAGGTTCAAATTGTTTCATCTTTGATCACTTTCACCTTTATATCCACTGAACACCACAGGGTTATTTGATATTTGTTATACAGGTTGTTGTATGCATAAATTATTAATATATACATATTAAAATAGGATTGTGACATTATTCTGTCTTGAGTTATTACATGAGTCAGATTGGACTAGTCCTTTATTTGCAGATGAATACTTAAATTATAATAATTCTTTTTGAACCTTGGTGTTTTTCCCAAGGTAGCCTATAATAATAAAATGTGTATAAGGTGCCTGAAATCCAAATTTCCAAATGAGAAAAGGTGAATTTATTCAAAGGGAATTGGTGATAGTTAATTCTGCTATGCCCCCTTCTTTGATTTCTACCTCATTATTCATGTAAATTACTACCTTCTTAATTTGTTGTTTATTCTGATCTACACTTAAAGTGGACACAGGAGAAATTAGGGCAGTAACTTCTGGCTTTAATGAAATAGAAATGGTTATATAACTATATGTCATAATCAATCAGACTGCATTTTGTTCTATCACACATGCTATTTGAAGCAGTCACACCAGATATATCAAACAGAAGGAACAACAGTAGGAAACAAATTAGTCCACTCTACAAAAAATTAGAAACAGAGATCCAACTGTACTATCATATTCACTTCAGGTACAGACCAGCTGATAGAGAATTCAAAATATAAATCTATAATTTTATGAAAGACCTCAGTATTTTTTTTCTTTTTAAAAATAAAGAGATAACATATATAGATGGCAAAAACATAGTTCAGACAGGAATAAAGGCTCAAAATGAAAAGTCTCTTTCTCTATCTTAGTCTCTCTTACTAGAAAATACCTTCATCAGTTTCCAGTGTTACTTGGTTTAGTTTTAAAACTGGTGTGGTACACATGTATCTTTAAGTATCAATGTATAAATTTTTGATATGCCTATTTTTTCTCCATTGTAAAGTATGATAAATTCACTTTTATTACCTCTGGCTCCCTAGCTTGTTCTCAAGGATTTCACCCTTCTTTGCATGCAATATTTCTCCCTAAGATGTGCTTGGAATGAACAACTCTATTATCTCACTCTTTAGTGCAATCTAGAAGATAACTTTGTAGAAAATTTCCACCGGGGTCTATTGGGTACACTTGATAGAAGAATAATGGAGTCATAAACATATGCCATGTATGAACTACTTTCTTCATTTATACATTTTTCTATTGGAGTTATAAAAGTTGTAAATAAAGCACTGAGCAATCTGCATAATTAGATGGGTAAACCTTGGATAACAATTTCTTCATAATATAAATGAGGTTATAGATTGAGTAATCTCTAAAATATAACTTTCATATTCAGTGAGCAAAAATAAATCCAGATTATAGATTTTGGGTATCTAGCACTATATCTAAGAGTAAATACCCCAATCATCTTATTCTATTAGTCTGATTGATTTTGAATGGATGTTTCTTCAATGAAATTAGATCATTCTGGGAATTATAGATCAATGACAGTTGCCAGATTTTCTAAACGATTTCTATTTTTTCCCCTTTGCTTTGCTTTTTTAGTTAACTTCTGTTTACAGTTTAGCTTCTTATAAAGGTGTCTCATTGGAAACTAATGCACACTCATATCTGGCAGACAATATTCTTTTCCATAAATAAAAATAAAGTTGACAACTTTTTTTTTTTGGATCAACATTATCCAGGCATTCCAAAATTAAAAAAAAAAAAGAGAAAAACTAACTTATGCCAAGGATTTATAATACAAAATGACAACTACAATTATTGAAATATCTAGAGTTCTCTGGGAATGAAGAAAATGGACCTTTATCCAAACAACCAGAACAGAATGAGCAAAGACACATAAAAGAAAATAACATTTTGCATATGCTTTGTTGCACGCTATTTGGTGTGACTGGAACAGAAGTTTTGACATTAAGGACTTAACACTGAGGCTAAAGGCATGAGATAGAATTCTGGTGCTTACGAAAAACTGTAAGCTAAGTTTAAGTGATCTTTTTATAACTTTTAATTTATAAAAAAAATTGGGAGGATACATTGAGTTCTCAAAATACACAAAAAATATTGTTTTAGGTAAAACAATAGTATTATCATAATGCACATTTTCCATAATTAATAAAATAGTAGATGTCAAAAAAATGTAACATTTATAAAACAGTAACTGTTGGGTAAATTAAAGGACCTCCTACAGAAAATTTTTTTTGCCATCAATGATAAAGTAACTGGTGGAGGAATAGACTCCTCATGATAATCAACTATAATTCTGGGAAAATATACCAAATTATTTTTAGACTTTATGCAATAAGTAGTGAAGAGTATGGTCCACAATAGAAGGGAATCAAAAGATGTGAGTCCAATCTTACTCTGACTTTCAAACAACTCTTTCTGCACTGTGGCACAGTGAAAGTAAGACTAATTCATGGAAGCTTCATTGAGAAAAGGGAGCTCAAGGCTATTGAGGTGACAGAAATTTGCAGGGCAGGAGAAAAGGGTCCTACACAGAAAAGGAAAAACCTAATGGACTTTCCTTTAAAAAATGTCTGAGATGGGGCCCCTGGGTGGCTCAGTGGGTTAAGCCTCTGTCATTGGCTCGGGTCATGGTCTCAGGGTCCTGGGATAGAGCCCCACATTGGGCTCTCTGCTCAGCAGGGGGCCTGCTTCCTCCTCTCTCTCTTCCTGCCTCTCTGCCTACTTGTGATCTCTGTCTGTCAAATAAATAAATAAAATCTTTAAAAAAAAATGTCTGAGATAATAGACTTGAATGGAAAAAAAAAAGTTCAGGTTCTAAAAAGCAAAAGTGAAAAGACCTTATTAAAGAGCTGAACACTGAATATAGACTTTTCAGAAATTATGACTTTGGACTAGAACTACTCTAGAATAAAAAAAGTGTACAAGGATATCTATAATATGTCAAGGATATGCATAATTGCTCCAACCAGGAACCATCAGAATTTCCATCAACTGGAGAATGACTAGGCAAATTGTTGTATATCCACATAGTCAAATAATTCTCAAATTAATAGAAGAAGGATTAAGCTATTAATATTCACAGAAATTGAGAAGTCTCAGAAATATTAAGCCATTCAGATGATCAAAAGAAGCTAGAAACTGTATTTATATTTCAAATTCTGTTACAGTCAAAGCAATTTATGTAGAAACAAATCAGAACGGTGGTTGCTTCTTGACAAGTGGAAAAAAGAGAGGTGTGGAGTCTGAGAAGAAACATCAGGGATCTTTCTAAAATGATAGAAATATTCCATAGTTTGATAGAAATCTGAATTAAGCTGGTGAAGGAATTTTTCAAAGTGAGTTGAATTATGAACTTAAATATTGTTGATTTCACTGTATGTGAGATACAACTCAATAAAAATTACCCTGAGACATATGTTTAGTGCCCAGTGCAATTTGGGATGTATCACTAAAGTATTCTGAAATATACTAACTAGTTAATAGGAATTTTAAGGCTTTTAAGCATGGAATTTGAATGTTCACACTTCTTAATAATATATTTGTATTTTGATAGATTAATAAGGAAACTGTAGAGGATCAAGTAGAAATGAACAATATTTAACATAGGAGTGTCAGTTAAAATTAAGAAAATTACCTTTCATTTAAAAAAATAAGCAAAATGGGTGATTTTTTGGGCCAGAATTACAAACCTACAGATATTAGCTAACCAGATGTGTAAGCCAACCTCTGAGATGTAATGAGAATTAAATAACTTGGTATTCAGTATATTCTTGTGAAAAGTCAAATATCCATGACCTAAGGCAGTATTGGCATTATTATGTTATTAAGAGATTTATAAGTCTACAAATTACAGCCCTCATTTTTTTCTTAAGGTTTTAAATTTCTTTTTTTAGATTTTATTTATTTACCTGACAGAGAGAGAGAAATCACAAGTAGGCAGAGAGGCAGACAGAGAGGGAGGGGGAAGCAGGCTCCCTGCTAAGCAGAGAGTCCAATGCGGGCCTTGATCCCAGGACCCTGAGATCATGACCTGAGCAGAAGGCAGAGGCTTAACCTACTGAGCCACCCAGGTGCCCCTAGATACATCTTTAATGCACAACCTCATAATTTGCCTTGGGACTTTGTCATTATTTTATAGTTCTGACATCAGTTGAGATAAAAAATTGATTTAGAAAAGATAAATATATAATATTTTATATCATTATACTATCAAGTTATATTAGTTACTCCATATATTTAACAATATTTTAGTACCATAAACACATAAAGATAAATACAAAATATTTCCTTAATTTTACAAATGATAGTTGTCTTTGAATGTACTTCATAAAATTATTGAAACATTTAACTTGGCTTTAAATGAATATTTCCAATGACATATTACCATATTTGATTTGGAGATTGGATTTATATGAACTCAAATGCTGTCCTCTAGTTTGACTTTTGCTAACAGCTTCAGTTAGGGGAAATGTTCATGACTCCATGAGGCATGAACTTTCATACTATAATTATTATTTCATTTTGTTTACGTTAATTATCCTTATCTAAAATAGTTTTTGCTTACAAGTTATTTTCTATCTCCACACACTTATATAAATTTTATAAAGGCAAGGTTTTTCTTGCTTATATATTATACCCATTGCCTACACTGTTGGCAAGTTCATATTGAGCACTCTAAATATTTGAAAGAGTGAATGAAATAATAAATGAAATTTCTAAGACTATCTAAAATATCAGACATGTACTGCATTAATCCAATGGTTTTCTTTATACTTCTCTTTCTTAAATGAAAAAGAGAAAAAGTTATGTTGTCTGTTCATTTTTCTTCTTATTTTTCCTGGCACGTGTTGAAAAGTCAAGGATGGAAAGAATTTAGAATTGTGGGATTATAAAAATAATTGTTTAACATGATGTTTAAATGATCATAACCAAACTCTGATTTGTGTCATAAGGAGAATAGTTCTAGTCTCAAGAAGTGGATTAGAAAAATCTCAAGCTTCAGTTCTTGCAATTTTACATATAAGTAGATAAGTAGGTTTTAGAAAAGGTCACTGAAATATAATTATAGCCATTTATTAAAGAAAAAAATGATCTGTAGCCAAAGACCCAAAGCTTTATATCTTGATGAGTAGAGTAAAAACCACTAAATCTGGTCCTAATCAACTTTAGGTCGACGACTATTAGACTACATCATCCAGTGATTCTGCCTTCTCTCATTCTGGGCTAAGAAAAAAAAAATGAAATCAGAAAAATTGCCACTGAACCCTTTGAGAAGTGATTCAAATCCAGACAGATCTGAAGGAAAGAACACAAATGTAACATTTTTTTCAGAACTAACAGGAAGAGTGATGTGTGTGAAGAAGTCCTGGGTCATTTTCTGTAATTCCTGAATGTTTCTTCAGTAATAGTTTATATATCCTCTCTTTATCCACAATCCACTCTCTATCAAAATATTAGTTTAAATCACTATTTTAAACCTTGTCAAATTAGGAAATTTAAAATATTTCCTCCTGCTAGATTACAAAACTTTAATTCTGGAATATTTTCTATTCTAAAAGGAAACTCACACATTTTATATTTTATAATACTCCTCCCAGGATTCAGATGATGCTTTCATAGTGCAGAGATGAAAGAGCCCTTTCAAGATCCTGTTAATATTGACTTCAGCATCAGCCATGACCTTGTGTGGCCCTCTTCTGCATAACGCTTATGTACAGTAGAAATCAGATAATAACATAAACTGATCTACAAAAGCTACTTAGTAAAAGTTATCAGCTAACTGATCATATTTTTTTTAAGATTTTACTCATTTATTTGAGATATAGAGCAAAGAAAGAGAACACGAGCGGGGAATAGAGGGGCAAAGGAGAGGGAGAAGCAAGCTCACGACTGAGTAGGGAGCCAGACCTGGAGTTGGATCCCAGGACCCAGGTATTATGACCTGAACCAAGGGAAGACTTTTAACCAACTGAGCCACCCAGGTGCTTCCTAACTATTTAATTTCTATTACTTATTTTTTCACTGGTGTTACCCAACCTAGTCTTGATGATCAATCATACTTTAACTGCTTTTGGATTAGATCATTCAAACTTGAGCCAATGTGCTTTTTTAAAATTTTTTATTTATTTTCAGTGTAACAGTATTCATTGTTTTTGCACCACACCCAGTGCTCCATGCAATCCGTGCCCTCTCTAATACCCACCACCTCATTCCCCCAACCTTCCACCCCTGCGCCTTCAAAACCCTCAGGTTGTTTTTCAGAGTCCATAGTCTCTCATGGTTCACCTCCCCTTCTAATTTCCCACAACTCCCTTCTCCTCTCCATCTCCCCTTGTCCTCCATGCTGTTTGTTATGCTCCACAAATAAGTGAAACCATATGATAATTGACTCTCTCTGCTTGACTTATTTCACTCAGCATAATCTCTTCCAGTACCGTCCATGTTGCTACAAAAGTTGGGTATTTATCCTTTATGATGGAGGCATAATACTCCATAGTGTATATGGACCACATCTTCTCCCTATGACCCTGCAATTGCACTACTGGGTATTTACCCCAAAGATACAGATGTAGTGAAAAGAAGGGCCATCTGTACCCCAATGCTTATAGCAGCAATGGCCACGGTCGTCAAACTGTGGAAAGAACCAAGATGCCCTTCAATGGACGAATGGATAAGGAAGATGTGGTCCATATACACTATGAAGTATTATGTCTCCATCAGAAAGGATGAGCCAATGTGCTTTTAAAAATTTTCAATGTCCCACATTTATTCACTTTTCATTCACTCATTCATTCATTCAAACAACCATGTTTGGATTCATCAACATTTTATTGCTTGTCAGTATATAATGCTAGATCTCATTTCCTTATAGGAATGGCAGTAAGGCATTCTGAGGAAAGAATATTAACAGCCAAAATTCTAACTAAATAATGGATAGCAAATACAAATTTTTAAAAATAAAAGGAAATAGTATCAAATATTCTTTCAGGAAATAAAAATAGAACTTAATTTTAAAGAGATTATTTTAAAATATAATCCCAAAATATTCCATGTTTTACACAGGTTTTCCTTCTGGTGTTTTGTTGGTCTGAGCTTACTACTTTTTATATTTTCATTTTGTGGTTAATTATGTCACTAGAATCTATAGATGAGATTATTAACTGATTACGTATTGTTGGAGGAATAAATCTTGCAAGTGTACGATTTTAAAATTTCTTTTGGATGATGTTACACATACTATAATATGAAACATTTTACATTTCATATTATACCTTCATAATCAACTTTTAATTCATGGTATATCTAAATTAACAATAACAGCATTATATATCCTCATATGAAATAGGTTTTCTATGCATATTTGAATAGGATCATAAAGTAAGGTGAGGTTACCAGGAAATAAATTTTTAATGTTTTCTACAATAAATAAATTTCATACTAGTAAATATCCATGATGCAGAGCATATTAGTTGGGTTTTAGGTAGAGACGTAGAACCAGTAGGAGATGAGTACTGAGAAGTTTATTGCAAGAGATTGACTCAATCAAATTGCTTTACACCTGCCACCTGCTTCCTTACACATATAGTTAGGATGATTCCTAACTATATTAAGGAGAACACTTGTTATGATGAGTACTGAGTATATGTTAAGTAAGGAACTAGAATTTAATAAAAATTTGAAAAAAATTAATTGTGGTGATTCAAGTGCCATTGCAAATAATTGTGTTAGGCTTGGGTCTGATACAATCTTGACCAATGAAAGCTGGAAGATGACTGTGAAGCTTCTTTAAAATATGCACAAGAATATTTTTGTAGTTATAAGTCATGCTTGGGATGTTGCAACTGTTTTGCAAAGAAGATAAGAAATATGAGAATATAAGAGAAATACGGGAAGAACTTTGGCCCTTGATAGTATTTTTGAGCCACCAAAATAACCAACTCTGAAAGCTACCCATCCTATCATCCATTCATTCATTTATTTGATAATGCCTTTTCCTTTTTAATTCTGTTTGGATTGGAAATTTCCATTAAATGACATTTATAGCTTCTTAACTATATAACAGCCAAAAGAAGTTCCTTAGTAAAGCATGGGATTAAAGAAATAGAATTTAAATGATTTAAATGTTTACTGGCATCAAGGAAACATAGTCTAAAACATCACTTCCTCCTTTATGCCTTTAGAAACCCAAGTATTTGAAACTAGGAGTCATAGCAATCCTTCCCTTAGTGGTTCTCAGGCTTTAGCATGGATTAGAACTACCAAAGAGTTCACTGAGGCATGAGATTCCAGGTTCCTCATCCTGAAAGCACCTCCCATTTTCTCTAAGTCTTTCTTTTAGAGCTACTCTCACTTGGGTTGAGGGGGAGAAGCAGAGCTTTACTTTCCTCTGTGTTTTCTTCTTGAATTTTGTCAATGAATTATCTCTCAATAAATCTTTAGAGCCTGTTGGTAAGAGGTACAAGTCATCTTACCTCAGGCTTGACTGAGGGTGGGAGTGAAAGAGAACTTGCTTTTGGTGGTGCCTTCCAATGCCATATGGGCAGAGCACTCCAAGCCTGAACCTGATCTGGTGTGAACTCTGGTCTCTGGAAGGGCACATTTCAAAATTTTCTTTTTCCCTGGTGGTTGGGACTGTCTTGGGCTGGCAGTCCTGTCCAGGTAGGATGCTGTAAACCCATGTCTTTCTCTCCTTAAAGGAACTCTCCAGCCCTTTATCCCATGCATGTGATGTACCAAATGCCCCAAGATGCTCTGACACTCAAGCTGATGGGGTCATCCCAAAGCTCTGTGGATGATTCTTGGTCCAGGAGGACAGCATGGTAAGTGGGTCACATCTAGTTACCGAGGTAGTATTTTTTTCATAAGATTGCATGAGATTGGGCTGCCAAAATGATACTGACATGCTGATCTTGGACGACTCTCACTCACAACAGACATGGAAATCATTTAGACTCCAGGCTACCAGTGTCTACTACTGATGACCTTTGGACTAGAGCCATATAAAGCCTGGGCCTAAGTGCCTTGCTGTCACTAATCTTACAGTGGTGCTGCCTCCAGTCCATAGCACCCAAAGGCAGAGGGGGTGGCAGCAGGTGCCCTTCATCTTGTGCAGTCCTAGGCATTGGCACTAACTGTAGTCACTCTGCCAACTCAGATGGTCCTCCTGGTTAACCCTGCCAATATGCTCTGAAATTTTTTAAGAGTGTTGCTCTGAAACATCAGTAGGCATTTATGATTGATATTTCCCGAACCTTTAATTGAAAAAGCTCTTTATGAAAACTAGAAGTGGACATTCTGTGCATAAATGAAACTTCTGCCATAGAATTCTTGACTCTTCATTCCACCAATGATACTATGTAGTAGACAGATTTGCATTAACATTGAAAGAAATCTCATTTTAAGGAATATAAGAACTATGACATAAAGAATTCAAGAGAAATCATAATTGAAAGATATATTATTCTGTTTTTAGCCTATAATATTCCAAATAGTAAATTGAACATGACCAGAAGGGAAGTCATGATTCAAGTTCTCCTGCACACTCTGGTAAAACTCCTATTTGTGGACCTCATCAACAAAACATAGTAACAATCATTAAGAGAGTCAGCAGAAGCAGATATTCATTTGCTGTTTGAAGGATGATGCAGCATCATGAGTAACTGAGTTAAGAGCATTAAAAAAGATAAATAAAAATTACTAAGGAATAGCAGAAAAAAGAAGATCTTAAATTGTTTTTATACCAATGGGTTCTGAAAAAACATGATAGTGTGAATAGTAGTAGCCTTGCCACTCATGGTAAAGGGTATGAAAAAAGCCACTAACAATGTATTTGACAAAGAAAAACACAAAGAGATGTTTCTTGTATCAGAATAAGGAGAGATGGTACCTGGACACTACAAGATTCTTCCAATACACTCATTGGACATATAATACGTAAGTACCTCTTACTTACGTATCAGTCTAAATTACTGATAAATCAATGTATTTCACATGGGCTCATATATTCTGTGATACATTTTTAATCAAACTGCTTATAGAAAGAAAAGCTTTACAAAATATAGTTGCCTAGGGTCCTACAAACTCTAAGGCAGATGTACTGAGCACCTTTGGAAACATTAAATTTAGAGTATCTCTTCATTTCTCATACAATGTCTTCAATTTTGAGCACTTTGCCAATTTGGATGCAAGAGAAACAATCCTATTCCACACTTATCAATATATGTGTTAATAGATATACACTCACACATATTATCTAAATATGTATATAATGTATATAAATATAATATATAAATATATATCAATATAATATCAATATAATATCAAAATATTTATTCCTTGCAAAAGTCAAATGATACAGTTATGCTTATTATCCAAATTTTGTAAATAAGAAAACTGAGGAAAAAGGAGAACAACTAACTGTCAAGGTTACATAGTTATAAATGCAAAATGAGATTTTAATCCAGAAAGCCAAGTTCTCAGCCACATTCTTCTACTTTCATATGATCCTTTAGTATCTTTAGATGTTATATCCATGCACAATTTATCTTAGAATGTGTTTTTAAGGAATGTATTATTTGAAACTAAGTGTTTCAAAAAAATTTTTGTTGTTATTGATATTTAGCCAATAGAAACTGAGACTGTGATTGGCATTTTAAAGCAGCGTATAAGAAATCCAGTCAAGATTACACTTATTCAAAAAATTCAGCAATGCAAAATTTCCATAAGTTTTGGGTAGCTGTTCAAATATGTGAAAATGGAATTATGAGAAAGACATTTAAAAACTTTGGACATGGGGCACCTGGGTGGCCCAGTTGGTTGGGCATTTGCCTTTGGCTTGGGTCATGATACCACAGTCCTGAGATGGAGCCCCCACATCCAGTTCCATGCTCAGCAGAGGCCCGCTTCTCCTCCTCTCTCTGTCACTCCCCCTGCTTGTGGATGTGCATGTGCGCTCTCTCTCTCTCTCTAAAATAAAATCTTTTAAAAAATAAAATAATAACAAAAAATAAAAGCTTTGGACACACAAGAATTGATTAAAAGATAACTGGAGTTGTGTATACATTTTTGTGAGCCAGCACAACAATTACTTTTCTCCCTGAACTTCAAGCTAGCAAAGTCACACTGACCACCCACAAGTTTAATCAATCTAAGAACCGCCTCTAAGTTTTTCCTGGAGTCCATCAGTTTTCATTATATACCCCTATCTTAATTTCTTGTTTACAAAAGATGGTCATGTTTATTTGGTAGAACATTAAAAATCAACAAAAAGAAAATCACTATGGCCCACTGAATTTAAAGTGGGTTTTAGCTATACTCTAAAATGATAAAAACTATATTGTTTATTAGAACCACATTTTCCAATTAAGTTCTTTTAAGGAGCTCAGACTGCATGCAGCACTATTGTGTGGGATTATTTAAGAAAATTCTATAACTCTTTAGAAGTAGTGCTAGCTCAAATCCAGACATGAGTTTCTATGAAAAATTTAAATTTTCATTTTATCATGTAATAAGTAATAATATAAAATGCTTTACAAATGGCCAGAATTAAAGTTATATAATCCTCCAGATACTCTTAACTTGGAGAAGCATATATTTTGGTCATTTTAAGGGAATAAATATATAACTTTTGTGTATTGCTTATTAAAATATTTAGAAATAACTAGATATTACACACATTTTTGATGATTGTAATATATACTTACCTGTTTCTGTCCCACATTTACCTTTCTTTCTGACTATAATATAAAAAATCTATTGTTCTAAAGATGAATTTGGAATTTAGAAATTCTGTAATTCAGCCAGAATAAACAATTAATTTTTCTTTTTCAATTCTCCATCCACTCACTCTGCAAGTGCACTCTCATTTTTATAATTAACCTCTCAATAACATGAACCAGTGTGATCACAGTTTTCCTCTACCCTTCTTTTAAAGCATTTATTATTATTATTATTATCATTATTAATTATTCATTATCTAACAGTAATCTTTTGGTTTTCTCCTACCTTTCTTAACTGTTTCTCCTCTTGTCTTTTCTTTTTCTATAGAACTCTATGTTGGCATTCTTCAAGACTCAACCCTGGGGCCTGAGTCATCTCATTCTCATGCACAGCTTTAACTGCCATCTAAAGATAGATAGTCTTTCTCTGTGAAGACCTTCCCATGGGCCTCTTCACTGAATTCTTCACTTAACTCACAATCTGTCCCCTATCCTGCTGCGAGGTCTTCCACTGTTTACTATCTTAATAAATAGTATCGCTATTCAGTCTTCTGCAAGAACAGAATGTAGATATCATTCTTGACACTATTTAAAGTCCACTCCATTAATCCAATCCATCAAAATCCTTTTGTGGTTACTGCTTAGATATCTTCACCCTATTCTACTGTATATTTGAAAATCCCAGTTATAATCATTTCTCTCTATTATCCCATAACCTTCAGTTGTTCTATCTGCATATGTACTCTGTTTCTATATTGCAAATACATCCTCTGCATTTCTGCCAGAACAACATTGTCAAAATATAAATTTGAATCTCCTTTTTTACTTAAAATCTTCCAATCATTTCTTTCTGCATTTTGATAAGAACAGACTCCTTTAGGGTATCTGGGTGGTTCAGTCAGTTGTGTGTCTGCCTTCAGCTATGATCATGATTCTGGAGTCCTGGGATAAAACCCTGCCTTGGGTTACCTGCTCACTGGGGAATCTACTTGTCTCTCTCCCCTTCCCCCTGCTCATGCTCTCTCTCTCTCTTAAATAAATAAAATCTTAAAAAACAAAGCAAAACAAAAACAATTTTAACATGTCCTAAAAGGCCTCACCTGTTCTTCCCTACCTACCTTTTTGTCCTCTCTCCTTCCACAGTTCCTCTAATTCTTTTCTCTTCTTGTTTCATGACCTTATTTCATTCCTCATGGTTATGATGTTTTCATCAGCCATAAATAAACTGAAAATACGTTTTTCTTCTCCTTTTATCAAAATGCTTTGGCTGCAAGTAATGAACAACTTCAAATCTATTGTTTATTCAATGGCAGTTTTTTAATATCCTATATCCGGCCAAGGGACACTCGGGAAGGGTTAATGCCATCAAGCCCCAAAGTTTTCCCATCTTTCTTCTCTATCATTCTCACCTAATATACCTCCTCATGTGAAAGATTATCATCTTTCAGGATTTATGGTAGATGTACTAACTATGAGAATCATATTCTTTGCATAATATCTAAAGATAGAAGTAGGTTTTTTCTTTCTTGGGTCTCATTTCAAGATTCAGAAGTCCCTGAAATGCCCTAGCTAACTTATCAATATATATAACTGGCTAAAAATTGTTTTCTATGCCTGTGAGTGAAACACGAATATGGCAATATGGGGCATTCTAGGGTTTTCCTTGATATTTCCAACTAAATAAACCTTTATCTATTATAAGTTTTCTGAAGTCTTTGCCTATATATTGTACCATCATAGTATCCATCCTAATTCCCCAGTAAACAAAGCTGATTAAAATTATATAAGAACAATCATTTAAAATATCTGGAATTTTACTAAGGTCATAAATCAAATGAAGAAACAATTATTCAAGAAAATCTACTAAACTTCAAGAGTCTGTGACATATGAACCATGATTCACAACAACTTCCCCCCCTAACTTAACTTGATGGCGGCTATACTCAGGGGATTTGTGGCCAAAAGACAGGGTTTCCCCCTCTTAAGCTTTCAACCTTAAGCTTTTTACCCTATATTACTGAAATGTTGCCAGCATTTCCCAAAACTTCTAACTTCAGATTAAAGAGGCTAATTTCCTGGTATTTGTGATCAATAGTCCAGAAGCTTCCGTACTCAGTCCAGTCCTTACCCATAAGATAGAGACTTAACCCTATGTATAGTGTATAGAGGCTATACCCTATTTATGGAATCTCTATCTTACATCCTGCCTATATGCATAACAAGTCAAGGCCCTGCCTAGAGATATGGCAAAATTTGGCCTCAATTGCCTTTGCCCCATTTGGCTTGTAGGATGGAGATTCCAAGCTGGGAGATGTAAGCTGTAAACATTAGAGGCTACCACCTACTCCCCCAATACCCACAGTAGTTGCTCAGAGATTTTTGGCCAAAGATTTTGGCTCAGTGAGAGAAAGAGTCTACAAGAAAAGAGATATCAAAACCGTTTCCAAAGAAGCTGACTTCATGGGAAACTTATACCTAAGGATGCTTTCAAAAAAAAAAAAAAAATTCTTGTTAATTAAGAATAAGAAGTTTAACCAAGAGGGCCATTTTTCTCACCTCCAGCTCAAGAGAAGTGGCTCAGAGATTTTTCTCAGGGGGAAAAAGTCCTTGAGAACATGGATCTCTGAAACTCTCTAAGAAAGAAATGACTTTAAAATAGTATGGGGAAACTTAAGTCTAACAGAGCTCTTGAAAATAATAAGAAATTTTGGTTGTAAGCAACTAAGAATACAATGGTGGTGTCATGAGATAAATATGCTAAACTCTAAGCAGGGCATTTACCAAAGAGAATCCAGGAAACTGACAACTAAATAGGGCCTTTCTGAGGTCAAAACCAAACCTCAATGACTACCCTCAAAAATACCTTCAGCAAAGGAGCACAGATTTCACAGAATCGGATTAGGGAGCAATTTATGTTCCAAGGCATTGTCAAAGTGGTAAAAAAATCAACTGGTATTTAGTGGAGCTGGGTGTAATACCAAAAAGGACAGGTAGCATAACAAAGAGATCAAAGAAAGAGGCAGCAAGAAACAGCCCTGCTAAAAATCACTGTTATCCCAAGGTAAATGTGCATATGCTCAAGGCTGCACGTTTTAAGGTCCAACACCAATTAATTAACTCAGCTAACTTTGTTGTGAAATTGACAACCTGATTCTAAAATTCCTACGGAAATTCAAGTGACCCAGAATAGTCAAAATAATCTTGAAAAGGAAAAGCAAAATTTGAAGACTTATGCTTCCTGATTTCAAAACTTACTACAATGGTACAGTAATCAAAACAGTGTGGTGCTGGCATAAGGTAATACAAATCAGTGAAATATAATTGAGAGTCTAAAAATAAGCTATCATAGTTACATAACACATATTCTTCTCAAGTGCACAAGGATAGATCATAATTTAGACCACAAAACAAGTCTTAACAAATTTCAAATTGAAATCATATCAAGTGCTTTTTTTGTCACAGTGGTATAAAGCTAGAAATCAATAACAATAGAAAAATGGGAAAATTCACAAATATGTGAAAATAACTAACTCCTGAGTAACATGTGAGTCAAAGATGAAATCAAAAGAAAAATCAGAAAGAATCTTGAGACAAATAAATATGCAAACACAGCATACCAAAACTTATGAGATTAACAAGAGAGGTTCTAAGAGAGAAGTTTATTATAACAAATGCTTACATTAAGAAAAAAGAAAGATCTCAAACAATCTTACTTTTCACCACAAGAACTAGAAAAAGAAGAAAACAGTAAGCATCAAAAATAATAATTATAAATTACTTAAAAGGTAAAAGATCTGTATGTTAAAAAAAATAAGGCTGTTGAAATACATTAAAGAACACATTCATAAATGGAAAGTATTCCGTGTTCATGGATTAGATAATCCATATTGTTAAAATGTACATACTTTCTAAAGATCTACAAATTTTTCAAAAATGAAAAAAAAATACAATTAAATTTCATATGGAACCACACAATATTCCAAATAGACAACACAATCTTGAGCAAGAACAAAGCTAGAGGCATCATAATGCCTGATTTCAAAACATATTACAAAGCTATTGTAATCAAAACAGTAAGTGCAAGCATAAAAATAGAATCATAAACCAATAACATAGACAGAGATCCTAGAATAAACATACATGTATAGAGTCAACTAATCTTTGACAAAGGTGCCAATAATTCATGGTGGAGAAAGCATAGTCTCCTCAGTAAATGGTGTTGTGAAAATTGGCTATCCATATACAAAGAATGAGATTGGGTCCTTTTCTTATATTGCACATAAGAATCAACTCAAAATAGAGTAAAGCCCTAAACATAAGACCTAAAATTGTAAAATTCCTAGAAAAAAAGATGTAGATAATAAGCTCTTTTGTACTGGTCTTGGTAATACTTTTTTTTGGATATGATACCAAAGTATAAGTAACACAAACAAAAATAAATAAGTGGATCTACATCAATCTAAAAAGCTTCTGCTTACAAAAGTTTGGTATTCATCCTTTCTGATGGAGGCATAATACTCCATTGTATATATGGCCCACATCTTCTTTATCCATTTGTCTATTGAAGGGTATATTGGCTCCTTCCACAGTTTGGCAACTGTGGCTATTGCTGCTATGAACCTTGGGGTACAGATGGCCCTTCTTTTCACTACATCTTTGGGGTAAATACCCAGTAATGCAATTGCAGGGTCATAGGGTAGCTCTATTTTTAATTTCTTAAGGAATCTCCACACTGTTTTCCAAAGTGATTGCACCAACTTGCATTCCCACCAATAGTGTAAGAGGGTTCCCCTTTCTCTACATCCTTTCCAACACTTGTTGTTTACTATCTTGGTGATTTTGGCCATTCTAACTGGTGTAAGGTGATATCTCAATGTGGTTTTGATTAGAATCTCCCTGATGGCTAATGACAATGAACATTTTTTCATGTGTCTGTTAGCCATTTGTATGTCTTCTTTGGAGAAGTGTCTGTTCACGTCTTCTGCCCCTTTTTTGATATGATTATCTGTTTTGTGTTTGTTGAGTTTGAGGAGTTCTTTATAGGTCTTGGATATCAGCCCTTTGTCTGTACTGTCATTTGTGAATATCTTCTCCCATTCCGTGTGTTACCTCTTTGTTTTGTTGACTGTTTCCTTTATTGTGCAGAAGCTTTTGATCTTGATGAAGTCACAAAAGTTCATTTTTGCTTTTGTTTCTTTTGCCTTTGGAGATATGTCTTGAAAGAAGTTGCTGCGGCTGATGTCGAAGAGGTTATTGCCTATGTTCTCCTCTAGGATTTTGATAGATTCCCACCTCAAATAGAGGTCTTTTATCCATTTTGAGTTTATCTTTGTGTATGGTGTAAGAGAATGGTCCAGTTTCATTCCTCTATACATACCTGTCCAATTTTCCCAGCACCATTTATTGAAGAGACTATCTTTTTTCCATTGTATATTTTTTCCTGTTTTGTTGATGATTATTTGACCATAGCATTCAGGGTGCGTATCTGGGCTCTCTACTCTGTTCCACTGGTCTATGTGTCTGCCTGTCTGTTTGTTTGTTTGTTTGTTTTGCCAGTACCATGCTGTCTTGGTGATCACACCTTTGTAGTAAAGCTTGAAATCAGGCACCATGATGCCCCAGTTTTGTTTTTCTTTTTCAACTTTTCCTTAACAATTCGGGGTCTCTTCTTGTTCCATACAAATTTTAGGATTGTTTGTTCTAGCTCTTTGAAAAATGCTACTGGAATTTTGATCAGGATGGCATTGAAAGTATAGATTGCTATAGGTAGTATAGACATTTTTAACAATGTCCATTCTTCCGATCCATGAGCATGAATGCTCTTCCATCTTTTTGTGTCTTCTTAATTTCTTTCATGAGTGTTCTGTAGTTCCTCGAGTACAGATCCTTTCCATCTTTGGTTAGGTTTAGTCCCAGGTATCTTATGGTTCTTGGTGTTATACTAAATGGAATCAATTCTCTAATTTCCATTTTTATTTTCATTTTTAGTGTATAAGAAAGAAACTGATTTCTGTACATTGATTTTGTATACTTCCACTTTAGTGAATTGCTCAATGAGCATGGGTGGGACTGGAGGAGATTATGCTGAGTGAAATAAATCAAGCAGAGAAACTCAATTTTCATATGGTTTCACTTAGTTGTGGAGCATAAGGAATAACATGGAGGACATTGGGAGATGGAGAGGAGAAATGAGTTGGGGGAAGTCGGAGGGGAAGACAAACTATGAGAGACTGTGGACTCTGAGAAACCACCTGAGGGTTTTGGAGGGAAGGGGGATGGGAGGATTGGGTGAGCCCAGTGGTGGGTATTAAGGAGGGCACATATTGCATGGAGCACTCAGTGTGGTGCATAAACAATGAATTTTGGAACACTGAAAAAAGATAAAATTAAATTTAAAAAAAATCCCTTAGGGAGCCTGGTAAACACACACACACACACACACACACACACACACACACACACACAAAATAAATAAATAAAATAAAATAAAAAATAAAAAGCTCTGCTTGGCTAAGTAAACAACAAAATGAAAAGGCAGCCTAAGGAGTGAGAGAAAATATTTGCAAACCATCCATCTAATACGGAGTTTTTTTTTTTTTTTAAAGATTTTATTTATTTATTTGACAGACAGAAATCACAAGTAGGCAGAGAGGCAGGCAGAGAGAGAGGGGGAGGCAGGCTCCCTGCCGAGCAGAGAACCTGATGCGGGGCTCGATCCCAGGACCGTGGGATCATGACCTGAGCCGAAGGCAGAGGCTTTAACCCACTGAGCCACCCAGGCGCCCCTAATACGGAGTTATTATCTCCAACATATACAACTCAATAGCTGATACACAAATAACCAATTAAAAAATGGGCAAAGGAATTGACAATTTTTTTCCAAAGAAGACACGTATATGGTTAAAACGTACATGAAAAAGTGCTCAACATCAGTAATAATTAGGCAAATACAAATCTAAACCACAATGAGTAGTAAATGTGTATCAATAGACAAATGGATAAGGAAGATGTGATATATATACATAATGGAATATTATGTGGCCTTAAAAAAGGATGAGATCCTGCCATTTGTGAAAACATGGATAGACCTAGAGGGTACAATGCTAAATGAAAGAAGTCAGACTCAGAAAGAGAAACACCATTTGATTTCATTCGTATGTAAAGTCTAGAAAACAAAATGAATAAACAGACAAAAAGCAGAACTATATCTATAAATACAGAGAATAAATTGGTAGTTGCCAGAGGGAAAGGTGTGGGGGCCTGGGCAAAATGAGTGAAAGAGAGTGGAAGATACAAGCTTCCAGTTATGGAATAAATAAGTCATGGGAATAAAAGGCACATCATAGGAAATATAGCCAATGATAATGTAATATATCATTGTGGTGAGAGATAGTAGCTGCACTTGTGGTGGCACAGCATAATATACAGAGAAGTTGAATCACTGTTATACAACTTGAATAAATGTAACATTCTGCGTCAATTATACTTAAATGAAAAATTCAAAAAGAAACATGTCACCTCACTCATCTTAGCAAGAATAGCTGATACAAAAAATATAGGAAATATCAAGTGCTAGCAAGGATGTAAAGAAAAGGGAACCTTTGTACACTTTTGATGGAAATGTAAATTAGTACAACCATTATGGAAAATAGTGTAGCAGTTCCTCACAAAAATAAAAATAAAACTGCTGTATGATCCAGCAATCCTATTTCTGAGTATCCTTGTGTATATGTATAAATATATTCATTTGTATGAATATACACAAACAAGTATATATATGTATATATATATATATGAAATTAATATCTTATATGCATATGTATATGTTCATGTATGTGTATATATGTGTGTGTATATATATATGTATGTACCTATGAAATTAGTATCTTAAAGAGATGCCCGCCTTCCATGTTCGTTGACCATTATTCACAATAGCTAAAATACAGAACTAAATTGGGGCGTCTGGGTGGCTCAGTGGGTTAAGCCTCTGCCTTCGGCTCAGGTCATGATCTCAGGGTCCTGGGATCGAGTCCCATATCGGGCTCTCTGCTCTGCGGAGAGCCTGCTTCCCTCTCTCTCTGCCTGCCTCTCTGCCTACTTGTGATCTCTCTCTGTCAAATAAATAAATAAAATCTTAAGAAAAAAAAAAACAGAACTAAACAAAATGTCAATAAATGGATGAATAAAGAAATTTAGAGATTCAATATAGTTATATATATGAGTACACATACACGTAATATTACCTATATATAAAATTATGTTAATATAATAATAAATATATGTACATTTATATAATGGAAAATTATTCAGCCTTTTGGAAAAATTTGAATCCTGTCTTTTGGAAAATGTGGATGAACTTGGAGGACAGTATGCAAGTAAAATAAGCCAGACACCAAAAGACAAATATTTCATGCTTTCACATATATGTCAAATCTAAAAATGTCAAACTCATAAAATCAAAGTAGAATGGTGGTTGCACTGGGCTAGGTGGGGGGGGTTGTTGGTTTAAAGGTAAAAACTTTCAGTTATAAGATGAAAAACTTTAGACATATAATGTATAACATGGTAATTATATTAATAATACTCCGCTAAATACTTGAAATTCGCTAAGGGAATAAATCTTAAGTGTCTTCACTCCATACACACATACAAACACCACACGTAATTGGTAACTCTTTGAGAAAATTATATAGCCTTGGAATTCAAAACCGAAACTTTTAGAAGTCTGCTTGGGTAAGCGATGTCCCAGTCTAAAAGGCACTCAGGTGGCAAAGTGGGGCAGAACCCTCACTGGGACAGCATAGTCTCGGAAAGACTGGAGGTGCCTGAGTGTAGCAGAGTCCAAGGCATTGAGTGGGGAAGCAGGCTGTAATCAGCAAGCCCAGGAGTGTGCTCTCTGGTAGGTGTTGCCATAAACCATGAATGAGGGCACAGTCCAGGAACTGCTGTCCAAGCAGGGGCCCAGCAATTGATAGAACTGCCAGGAGAACACCCCCATTCCTCCAGAGGACCAGATTAGGTGCAAACCAGGAGTTTGCAGGGTTTGGAGATTCGAAACAAGGTTGCATGCCTGAGATAAAAATGCTTGGTCACAGGCTGGGTGAGCATGGAGTGCAGTTGGAGACCAGGGAGATAGGAGTGATTGACTGCTTTTCCCTGAGGGCACACTGAGCAGTGGGCCCCAAGCTCTTGGCTCTGGAGCTGGAGACTGGGAGGCCACCATTTTCATTCTCATCCTCTAAAGCAGCATGGAAAGCTTTCTGTGAACAAAAGCCACATAGAACAATCCAGAGCTGCTTACTTAGCCTGACCCCTGACAAGGGCAGTACAATTCTGCCCAGGGCAAAGACACCTGAGAATCAGTACAACAGACCCCTCCCCAAGAAGATCACCTCACACCAGTCACAATGACTAAAATTAACATGTCAGGAAACAACAAATGTTAGCAATGACGTGAGAAAGGGGAACCCTCCTACACTGTTGATGGGAATGCGAGCTGGTGCAGCCACTCTGGGAAACAGTATGGAAGTCCCTCAAAAAGTTGAAAATAGAGCTACCCTATGACCAGCAATTGCATAACTAGGGATTTACCCCAAAGATACAAATGTAGTGATCCAAACAGGCACCAAAGTTTACAGTAGCAATGTCCACAATAGCCAAACTTGGAAAGAGCCCAGATGTCCAGCCATAGATGAATGGATAAAGAAGATGTATGGCAATTTGAATGGATACACACACACACAGACACACACACACACACACACACACACACACACACACACACTGGAATACTACTCAGCCATTAAAAATTTGAAATCTTGGGTGCCTGAATGGCTCAGCTGGTTAAGCGACTGTCTTTGCCTCAGGTCATGATACTGGGGTCTCGGGATCAAGTCCCACATTGGACTCCCTGCTCAGTGGGGAATCTGCTTTTCCTTCTGACCCTCCCCCCTCTCATGCCCTCTTTCTCAAATAAATAAAGAAATTCTTTTTAAAAAAATTGAAATATTGCCATTTGCAACAACATGGATGAACTAGATGGTATCATGCTAAGCAAAATAAGTAAGTCATTCAGAGAAAGGTGACTATCATAGGATCTCACTCATGTGGAATTTAAGAAACAAAACAGAGGATCATAGGGGAAGAGAGGAAAAAATAAAACAAGATGAAGCCAGAGAGGGAGACAACCATAAGAGACTCTTAATCATAGGAAATAAATTGAGGGTGGCTGGAGGAGAGAAGGAAGGGGGATGGGATAAATGGGTGATGGACCTTAAGGAGGCATGTGATATAATGAGCACTGGGTATTGTATAAGACTGGTGAATCACTGACCTCTAACCCTGAAATGAATAACCTATTATAAGTTAATTAATTTAATTTAAATTAAAAAAAATAAAAAGGAAATGTTACCCAGAGGCCAACAGAGTGGACACTGAAGCCAGATTATCTTACTTTGTGTGTGGCAAACTCTGACAGTAGGCCAGTTACTTATTCTTTTTAAGTCTCAAATTTGTCCTTCATAAAATGGAACAATTAATACACATATCTCAGGATCTCTTTGAGGATTAAGGTGTTAATTTATTAAATTTATTTATTAATTTATTAAAGCACACAGAATCAAATCTGGCACATAGCAAGTACTCTATGTTAGCTATTGTTATGAAGTGGCTAGAACTGAATATAATGCTTTGTGATTACTGTAAGGGATCTGTAAGAGTGATATTGTTGCCCCAGTTTTTTTTTTTTTTAAGATTTTATTTATTTATTTGAGGGAGAGAGTGAGAGAGAGATAGAGTGAGAGAGCATGAGAGGGGAGGTCAGAGGGAGAAGCAGACCCCCATGGAGATGGGAGCCTGATGTGGGACTTGATCCCAGGACTCCGGGATCATGACCTGAGCCGAAGGTAGTCGCTTAACCAACTGAGCCACCCAAGCACCCCATTGTTGTCCCAGTTTTGTATACAAGGAAAACTCACTCTATGAAGTTTGTCTGTGGTATGGAATAATAAAGAAAGATATGACTCAAAAAAAAAAAAAAAAAAAAAAGCCAAAATCCCATCTACCCTATCTCACTACTTCTTCTGTGGTTCCTAAGGTAGCTATAGTAAATGGAAAACAAGATTCTGATGACCAAGTATCTTTTGTGAGTGTGGCCTAAACTCAAAGTCTTAGTGGGACTTTCCACCCTTTAATAAGCCCAAATTAAAATCTCACCATGAGTCACCCTCCATAGAGAAGCAAGGAGCAGGCTGCAGCTGGGTGTGAGTGGAGACAAAGAGAAGACCAGATGTCTGGCATTGCCTATGAATTCAGGAACCACATTGAACATTTTAACACATAGAGATCCCACCCACTAATATATGTACTGTCCCTCCTCTTAGACCAGAGCAAGCAGGGTGGTATAAGATGGGAGTGGAGGTCTCCTCCCTTCTAAAATGAAAATGTGACCTTGTTTTGTAGCACCAGGCTTGGGGACATCTGGGCCACATAAACAGATACATATTTATTTGTATGTTTTATTTTCTTTTATGGGTTTCTTTTATTCATGTTCACACCCTTTAATTTGGGAACCAGTAAGTTCTGTGGTTAACAGTATGTGCTTTAAGAGAGTCCTGAATTCAAATCCTAATGCTCCCATTTATTTGAAATGTGATCCTGGTCATGATCTCAACTTCTAAAAGCTACATTTCCTCCTCATCAGTAAAACAGTGCTAATTCTTAGTATAATTCTAATGTTGTGATGATTAACTATTATGATATAAGGTGCTTATCACAACATTTGGCACAAAAGTTCTCAGTACATTTAATAAATATTCAGAGAGAAATAAAATGAACTCATTGCCACTGTGAACTCACTTCCCCCTGTAAGACCGACATAAAAATTTTTCTAGTGCAAGATGGAGGGTGCCATGTGGTACAGAAGACTTTTTCATATGTTTTAAAACAGGACAAAGGAGAGTAATTCTTAAAAGGGAGGAAGTGGAGAAGTTGCAAATGTATTTATTTGGGTGAAGTAGCAGGTGCCTAGAGCAAAAGTAGATAATAGGCTGGAAACTTAGTTTATTTATTTTTTTTTAGACTTTATTTATTTATTTATTTGACAGAAATCACAAGCAGGCAGAGGCAGGCAGAGAGAGGAGGAAGCAGGCTCCCCACCGAGCAGAGAGCCTGATGTGGGGCTTGATCCCAGGACTCTGGGAGCATGACATGAGCAAAAGGCAGAGGCTTTAACCCACTGAGCCACCCAGGTGCCCCTGGAAACTTAGTTTAAAACAAAAGTTTAAAGCAAAACATTATGCAAGGAATTTGTAGGTTGTTGATATGGCAAATGGCAATTTAAAGGAACAATGCTCCTGAGATCACATTTTTTTAGATAATATTCAATCCAATAGATATCAATTCAGTCCTTGCATTAAACTGTTAGTAAAAACATGACTTTAGGAACCCGAGAATATAGTTTCATTTGTCAGTGTACTATATAAAAATATGAAATATATATAAAACACCACATGCTATGCCTATAAATGATACTGTTCTAAGGGACAAGTGACATTAGAACCCACAGAATATAAAGTGTAATACAGAGGAGTTATTTGATGATGACTTGCTTTAATAATAGAAAGATATGCATGATTCTATATTAATGTGATGCTCTTAAAGGGAAATTTCATTCAAGGTGGATGAGCAAAATTGAGAAGAGAATTAGGTTTTGTCTGTAACAATTCATGCGATGTTATTTTCATGTTATCTCTATTCTCATTATTGTTGCTATATTCTACTCTATATTCTATGTTTGCAAGTTCCAAAGAAAGGCCAATGAGGGAAGTATGGATGGGAGGTGGTGAAATCTGATCTTATCTGAGTTATATTCCAACTCTGTAAATCAGGTAAATCCATTCAGATTGCAGATAAACATCTGAACTTGTGACCCTGGTTTAAACGAATGATCTATGTTATAAACATAAGACAGATGCTTATTTTATAACTATGCCAGATGCTTACTGAATAATATTCCCACACTTGCTAATACATTTGATAATTAAGCACTAAATTCTTTCTTCAATTTAAAGATACATTACATGTTCAGTAATAACAAATTAAGTTTAACAAAGCCAATGTAAATAATGTAGATTTTTAATGAAATATATTTCTTCTTATCTAAATGACCCCTTTTACTTAAATAAAATGCATGTTGCCAGTTTTCCCCACTTACATTTTATGTTCATCTAAGAAAAGATACAATAAAGAAAACAATAAACAGAACATTTGAATGTGTCCAGCTCACAGTTGTTAACAGGCTAGACAGAAGCAGGTGAACCCTCTAAATGTTCCACAGTATTAATTGAATGTATTTTTTTAACTGATTCCCGCTGTAATTTTCAGGGCTCAGGCTGAGAAATCCTATGGCATTTTGTATGGCATATATTCATTCATAGTATCCCCCTTTTCTGCTGCCTTAAGTACAAGATATTTGTTAAACAAATATCAGACTGCCTCTTTTCCTGACCCAGTTCTCATTGAGTATGGAACACAGGTATTCCTGTGGTCATGTATTCATCTGGAAAAAGCCGCCAGAATAAAGCAGGAGAAGCATGATGGAAATTCTCTTCAATGATTTTCCTACTGTGTTTTTAGATATTAAAAGTCAGCATTGTGTTAATCTATAGTTATGAAGAAAATTGCATATACATAATTTCCTTAGCATAGTGATACTTGATATGTTCCCTAGGCCCACTTCTCATCACCTATATATACTGCATATTTTAGGCAGGGGTATCTTGTCCACTTTACTTTTACGTATATACAAATAAAAATGATGTTTGTGCACAAATGGGATCTATTCTGTTTAGTTTAATCTTGTAAGGAGAAAGGAATTCTATTGTTAAAACTAAGGAAAGCAGTTTTTATAACTGCTGAGAACAAGTAATCTAAATATTGTTTTTCATTTAGTTTGCTAAATGGCATTCTCTTAAGTAAATCCCATATCTATTATTCTTTATTCATTTCTATTGTATTCAGTTTTCTAGTTGTATTACATTTGCAAGGAAGTAATTATGAAAATACTCTGATTATAGCAAGTGAGGATCAGCAGTGTTAAAGGAAAAAACTATTTTCTCATGCATGCATTTATTCAAAATTGAGTTTTTGTTTGTGTTGTAGTTTGTACCACAGGCAGTAGATTCAGGGAAAAAAAAAATTCCCCTTCCCTTCAAGAAATACACTGTCACTTAGATTAGATACGAGCAATTAAACACATTGTTAAGATCAAACTCAGGGGTGGCTGGGTGGCTCAGTCAAACATCTGGCTCTTGATTTTGGGTCAGTTCACTATCTCAGGTTCCAAGCTGAAGGTGGAGCCTGCTTGGGATTCTTTCTCTCCCTTTCTTTCTGCCCTTCCCAACAACATTTGCATGTTCTTGCTCTCTTAAAAAAAGAAAAAAAATCAAACTCATTAAATTTAGATGAACCTTGATGCAAAGGGCAGGATTAGGGAAACCACCCAGGGGTTCCCACTGCGTGGAGGTTTTAAAAAGAAGCAGTTACCCAGGGAATTGCAATAGACCCTTAATGTCAAAGTTTTGACACTGCTTTTGTAATCTCAACCTTAGGTGCCTGAAGAATCACTTGGGGGAGCTTATAAAACAAAACAAAACATAACAAAACAAAAAGAAAAACCAGAAACAATTTGTGCATGACCCCTAACCCTAGAGAATCCAGTTGTTTTGGCTAGGATGGGTCCAGGTGTTGCAAATTCTTTCAAACGTCTCCTGAGGAGTATAATTTGCCCTGCGGATTGAGAACCACTGTCTATCACATAAAAATAGAAAATTTTTATATCACTTTTGCACTTTTTGATTTATTTTTGAGTTGGTAATATATTTTTAGATTCAAATGCTTATTTATATTGATTGTAAGAAGTTAATTTGTCAACAAAATTACATAGCTGTGTTTTTTTTTCTTTTTTTCCTTCAATTTCTTGTAAAGCTGGATTTGTGTAGAGATTTACAACTAGATTTTATGTCAGCTTTTAGGAAATAATGCTTGGGTGTGAGCCAGTAAGATAATTTTACTGTTTGGGAAAATGGCACTAGTGCAATTGTTTTTGTTCCTTCAATTTTAATGGTGATTTTTCAAAAGTTTCTTAACTTTTTTTTCAAGCTAACTCAAAATGGAATTTTATTTTAAGTGCTTCGAGATTGAAATGGTTTGGAGAAAATATGTGCCTTTGTTAAGCCAATATCCGCTGAATGCTACATGCATACAATTTCTACAACCATAACATATAGTGACATGCTTACTAGAAATAATACATTCTTGTATTTTTGTTCTTCTGTGATTAGAGGGTAAAAACATAAATATCAACTATACCAGTGATTTTCCATCTTGCACATTTTACTTCTTCATAATATTCTATCAAATAATAAAGATTTCAAATTATTACAAATGCAATAAATAGCATCATAGATGTAACTTTGGCAATTAGCATATGTTTAAAAATTTTGTTGGGAATTTATTATTTTTTTTTTAATTTTATTTTTTATAAACATATAATATATTTTTATCCCCAGGGGTACAGGTCTGTGAATTGCCAGGTTTACACACTTCACAGCACTCACTAGGGAATTTAGATATAAAATGTATTGATTTTATTTAAATATTCACAAAGACTTATTTATATTACGATTTATGGAAAAGACAGCTTAATATCACCTTTAATATAGGAGTTAAATGGGACTTTGATTTGAAACAACTGACATTTCTGTACCATCAACTCTTAAATCCTTCAGTAAAAGAAGGTGGGAAAGAACATTTAAAATTAATGTATACTTCTGGACCACCTGGGTGGTTCAGTCGGTTAAGTGGCTGACTCTTAACTTTGGCTCAGATCATGATCTCAGGGTCCTGTGGTCAACAGCCGTGTGGAGCCCTGTGTGAGCTCTGAATCAGGCTCCACGTGTAATGGGGAGTCTGCTTAAGGTTTCTCTCTCTCCCTCTCCCTCTGTCCCTTACCCAGATCATCTGTCTCTCTCTTTCTAAAATAAATAAATTACTCTTTAAAAAAATCAATGTATCTTTCAAATAACCCACAACCATAATAATAGTTATAATTATACATATATATATATATACATAATTATATATACACTATATACTATATATATGTTATAACTGAATGGTTGTTTTGACTTTTGAGTTGCAAAATGTTGAGATGAAGTATTTGAGGGAGATCATTTTATCATCTGGATATAGAAAGGTTTGGAACATGAAAAAGGGTTGGTGAAATGAAAAGAGACTCTTGCAGTCACACTATTTTCAAAAGGACTACAATGACACTCTGAAGTCTGAGAAGCTAAAATGCCCAGAGAAGGCACAAAACCATTAGTCACACTTGTTGAATACCCACATTGTTTTTACTGAATTTTGATTCTTTAAAGTTTTGAAAAATGAAGTATTAATTATTATTATAATGATTATATTTTTATTTACATAAGCAATTGTTATCAAGTTCTTCCAATTTCCTTTGTCTCAGATTCTTGCTTTAATTTTTGTTGTATGACATTCTTACCTTCTACCTTTACAATGCTGGTTAAATGTGATACACATAGATGATGTCTTGAAACTCCAGCCTTTCTTTCTGTTTCAAAGATTTCATCATCTAGGTGCTGTAATTATCTTCCTCAAATACTTTGTTCTTCTTATGACCTCTTAGAGTTATTGCCAACCTCCTAATGGAGGGTAGTTGTCAAATTACTTAAATCTCATAAATCCCAATCACCCTTGCATCTCTGAATAATTATTAACAATTATCTCTTTTACTCTCAAAAATAGTATAATTGGGGCAAGTAGTTATATGGATTATTTGGTCACTGAGTCAATCAGGGCTTTCTGTCCCACTAATCCTCACCTACCCACCTTTCCATACCATCACTCCCCTTTGGCTAAATCTCTCTGTAGTTTTTTGTTTTGTTTTGTTTTGTTTTTGTTTTGTTTTGTTTTGTTTGTTTTAACATATAATGTATTATTTGTTTCAGGGGTACAGGTCTCTGATTCATCAGTCTTACACAGTTCACGGCACTCATCATTGCACATAGCCTCCCCAATGTCCATCACCCAGCCATGAATCCAAATATTTGAGAACAAAGAGAGAGAGGCTTAGAAACAAATTCCAGTTTTAGCACTCACAGCACTAGCTTATGCTTGGGACATAACTACACCTTTCTTCCTGGGTTTTTCACACTTTATTTCATTTAAATTTGTTCTAAAAAGGCCCATCAATGTCAAATGGAAAAGGACTTCTGGCAGGTCCATCATCTCAGTCATTCCCTAGGTATGTGTAAATTACACTCAAGCTGGAACATTGCCCTCTGTCCACCTTCCAAACACCACACAGCCATTCCTCTATAAATCCAAACATCATCCAGCTCTTGCCAGTGTTCCAGCCCATGCATGTCATGTCATGCTCCCTCTGTACTATTCTAGCTATTCCTTTCTTTTTAACTTCCATATGTAATCTCTTCCCAAGCCAAATTAATTTGCTTACTCTATAGTCTTTGTTTTTTTCCAATCAGAGTAAATATCTTTTAATTCAACTAGAGTCTACTGAGTGTTCAAGATATTAAAGGGACAGGGTTAGATGTCCAATTGAACCCCAGTTTTTAAGGACATGAACATCTAATGGTCTGTTACACTTGACAATGGCTCCAGCACCAGCTCTTTCACCCAAATTATGTATCAGTTTCACATAACATAACTTACCATAAACATTGACTAGTGAATATTTTTTCAATGTTCTCAATTTTTCAGATATGATTGTAAGTTATATGAGAAGTATAATATATACCAGTTTAATTACATTATCTCATAGTGCCAAATACAGTCTTCATCTCAAATCCACTTAATAACCATTATTGACAATACTTCAAATTACATATATTTCAGGTAAGCTAATAAACATATGTGCTCCTTTTCTTTAATATTAATTTAGTCAATGTATTACACCAAAAAGTGCATGAGAATACTGGTTAGTGCTATGGCTGGGGCAGGGCGTCAGTACTGAAAAGCTTGGAACGCCTTATGGTGCCAGAAAATAAGGAAATATTCAAGCAAAATAGACACATACACACACCAAACACACCATGATGAGTGAATGATAGAGGGATACAGTAGCCAAATATGATCTCTCAATGGCCAAAGCAAGAACAATTTGAGCAACAAAATTAAGTGTTATTGGATTATAAGCTAAAGTATAAAATAATATCCATGAGTCCAAACTGTTAGACAGACATATCTCACTTTCTTGTGCTTTGCTTTAGTGAGCATCAAGATATTGCATTTTTACAAGTTGAGGCTTATGGCAACCCTGTGTCAAGTGATTTCTGTTGGTATCAATTTTCCAAAGCTTCTTCTCACTTCCTATCTCTGTGTCACATTTTGTTATTTCTCCCAGTATTTCAAACTTTTCATTATTATTATATCTTTTATAGTAATTTGTAAACAGGGATTTTGATTGTGTTATGACAGCTCCACCAAACCAGCATTTGTCCTCAACACAGTATTGAAATTATGTCAGTTAACAAGCCTACAATGGCCTCTGCATTCAAGTGAAAAGAAGAGTCCTATGTCTCTT
>NW_019154087.1:5958319-6281116 GCF_002288905.1 Enhydra lutris kenyoni | reverse complement strand
AGAACTTGCTGCAGCTTCTACATCAGCACCGCCTGCTTCACCATGCACTCTTGTGTTATGGAGACATCTTTTCTCCTTAAGCCTCATAAACCAACCTCTGCTAGCTTCATACTTTTCCTCTGAAGCTTCCTCATCTTTCTCAGCCTTTATAGAAATGAGGAGAGTTACTGCCTTGCTCTGGATTAGGTTTTGGTTTAAGGGGATGTTGTGGCTGGTTTGATCTTCCATGCAGACCACTGAAACTCTCTCCATGTCATCATAAGGCCGTTTGCTTTCTTATCTTTGATATGTTCACTAAATGGCACTTTTAATGTTCTTCAGGAGCTTTCCCTTTGTACTCACATGTCGGCCAGCTATTTGACACATGAGGGCAGCTTTTGGGCAATCTCAGTTTTTGACTTGTTTTCCTCACTAAGCATAATCATTTCTAGCTTTTGATTAGAAGAGACATAGGACTCTTCTTTTCACTTGAATGCAGAGGCCATTGTACTCTTATTAACTGGCTTCATTTTTCAAAACTGCTGTGCCTCTAACACAGCAGAGAGAAATGGGCAAATGATGGGTTGGTTGGGTTGGAGTACTGAGAACACATACAATATTTATCCATTAAGTTTGCTATTGCGTATAGGTGTGGGTCATGATACCCCAAAATAATGGAAATACTAACATCAAAGATCACTGATCACCATAAAAATATAATGATAATAAAGCTTAAAATATTGTGATGAGTACCAAAAGTGACACAGAAACTTGAGCTGAATAAATGTTACTGAAAAAAATGGCATTGATAGACTTGCTTGACACAGTGTTGCCACAAGCCTTTGGTTTGCAAAAAAAACATAATATTGCAAAGTGCAATAAAGCAAAGCTCAATAAAAGAAGGCACATGGCTGATAATTTAGATGGACATATTCAGCTGTAGATAGAACTTTGAACTTTTTACTATGATATATGAATAATACCCATGAGAAGTTAAAACAAAATGTCCACAGCCTGCAATCAGAACTCTCATCAGAATCCAACTATATTGACACCATAACTCAGGCTTCCATCTCCCAAAAGTGGGAGAAATAAATTTGTTAATTAGCAGCTGCCTAGTCTGTACTATGGTACCTAGTTATAGGAGTCCTAAACGATTAAGAAATCACTGTCCAGAATTGTCTGCAAGCCTGATCCATGAACCATATGGCCTCTTTCTCACTCCACATTTCTGAGACTCTGAATCAGCTTTATTCCACATCACCTACATCCTTGTTACACAAAGTATAATTTATGGACCTGCCTGTCAGTATCCTCTGACAATTTGTTAGAAATGAAGGATCTCAGTGTTCATCCTTGACCAACTAAATCAGAATCCACATTTGAATGAGATCCCTGTTGATGTTTGTACACTACTGTTTGAGATCACTGACCTAGTTTTTCAAGTGAATAATGAGCAATATGCCAACAGTCAGCTAAGAATGCTTTCATTAAGTGCATGAACTTGGAGCACACCACCACAGAGCCTATGCTTACCAATTTCTAGTCTAACATATTTCTATTTGATTGCTGCTAGAAGATTTATGCCCTATGGTAGTTAACTATATTTTGACTAATTCTAAAGTTTTATTTCCCTGAACATATAGTCAGATGAAAAGGTAGTCTCAAGAGTGTGTTGATACTTTTAGGACTCCCCTGAGTTTCATTAAGGATGGGGATTTTTTTTTTCTTCAGAAGTCTTCATCTTTTTTTTTTTTTTTTCCAGAAATCTTCAATTACTCTAGATTTGAGACTTCTAATTAGTTAAGGATTAGTTACAACTTTTGCCAACATATTTTTTTAACTTTTTGATTAATCTTATTTCATAATATCTATGTTAAAATAAGGGTGCATGGGTGCTCAGTGGTTAAGCACCAAACTCTTGGTTTTGGCTCAGATCATGACCTCAGGTTCAATAGGTGGAGCCCTGCTTTGGACTCTACACTCAGCATGGAGTCTGCTTGAGATTCTCTCTCCCACTCTCTCTTCCCTATCCCCATTTGTGCCCTCTCTCACTCTCATTCTCTCTCTCAAATAAATAAATCTTTAAAAAAAAAATCTGTTTTCAAATATCTCTTCAGTTTTCCTTGATTGTTCTATATAAAATAAAATGCATCTTTTACCTTCTTTGATACAGTTTTGTAAATCTTATTTATAGAAGATAATACTTTTGAACATTATATTACATTTTTTTCATTTATTTTATGTCTCTGCAACTAGATTGTAAGCCATATGAGAGCAAGAAGTTGGTTTAATTCACCACTGTACTCTAGGGCCTAACTTAATGTGTGGCACATTATTTGTACTTAACACATATGTGTCAGAATAAGAATCAATGTCATTCAGTAGCCTCCACTATTTGGAAGTGAGGAATAAAGAGGTTATTAGTCTCTCCATGTATGAAGAGTCCCCAGCCTGAATGCCAGTTAGATCAAGATAATCAGTTCAAGAATTTTGTAAGGATTAATCTAAGCCTAAGGGGATCTTCTGAAGCATTCTCAAGAGGGTGCAGTTGTTAGAATGGTTAATATATGTTGTGGTACTGTTCTTTAGAGTATCATTTGCTGTGTTTTTCCCTCATCTGGACTCACTAAATTTTTTCACTCATTTCTTGATAATCCTCATTCTTCCATATTCTTAGGGAAAAATATGCCAATAAGGAACTGAAAATTGCCAGTGAAAACATTTGATTATTCATTGTTACATTTAGTACTCTAAATGAAAGGAAAAAAACAACAACAACAACACTTAATGCACACCTATGAAATACTTACATCCTATCCCAGACTCAAAAATTAAAAAAAAAAAGTAAAAAGTCTACTGAAGGCAGAGAGAAAAGAGTTAAAAGATAGAGAGATCAAGAAGCAAGAGCTACCAAGACCAATAGGTGCTAACATGTTAGCTGATATGGATGCTGTTCACTTGGACCTTCATAAGAAAAACAAATGGGTGCTGATTTTGATTCCATTGGATTCCCAGGGAATGATATAAAGAATGATGCCATAGGTTTCTTTTTGTCAGTTTCCCTTTTTTTTTTTTTTTAAAGATTTTATTTATTTATTTGACAGAGAGAGATCACAAGTAGACGGAGAGGCAGGCAGAGAGAGAGAGAGAGAGAGAGGGAAGCAGGCTCCCTGCTGAGCAAAGAGCCTGATGCAGGACTTGATCCCAGGACCCTGAGATCATGACCTGAGCCGAAGGCGGCAACTTAACCCACTGAGCCACCCAGGCGCCCCTTGTCAATTTTCCTAAAGCATAGCTGCATATTCATGAATTTGTTTCCTATTATTCCATCATTTTAAGTTCTGAACCTGTTTGTGCTTGCTTTTTTTCAAATATGTCATCATTTGAGCTAATTGTGCAAATAGTCTATTGTCTCTTTGTATGGATTCTTGTTTATATGCTTTCAAAACTAATTAATCAGCACCTGCATAACTGTCTTCATATTTGTTCCAGCTCACAAAGTTAAAAAGATCTCAGAGGATCACATTAATCATAACCAACATCTGTTTACAGGCTATGTTGTTGTGAACTCAAATGCAGATGTATAAAATCAACTGATCAGAATTTGATCTAACATATATTATTATTCAATCTGCCAAGAGAAATGGCTTTGACATGTTGAACAGTATTATCAATGAATGCAGTTACTTTTAATGTGATTCTTAAGATAGTCATTTATAGAGATCAGATTTACTCATTGTTTAAAGCACTTGTTAAAAATGTAATTTATCAGTATGTAAAAAGTTAGTTCATATGGTCAGAATTGGTCGTGAGTACTGTCAGAAGAGAAAATGGGCTTCCTTGTGCCATTGCTCACACTCATGTCATCAATACTCTCTCAAATTGTCTCACTGAGCAAAAACATTAATAAAAGCTTCATGTGTTCCTGTTGTGTAAATATTGCTTTATCTAGGATAGCAAGTTCTTTCTTCCTGACAGTTTGAATAGTTAATTCATCTAGTAATCCATTTACTTTCCTTGAACACATAACTTGAAACAGAGACCTAACCTTTTATTTATGGAAAGAATTTCAAGGTCTTGGGTTTCTATACAAACCAGTATAATACATGAGCTGGGATGGAAGGTAGAAAAGCCAACAAGAGAAAATCTTGCCTGATTCAAAATTATGCCTAAGATTGACTCTATTATTTTAATGTAAAACTTGCAACCACAATCTCTGTTGTCCTCTAATACTTCTTGAGTAGACAAAACATGTCCACCTCTTTAAACTAGAGACAAACCACATTTCAACCTCAGGAGTACATAGGATGGTTTGCTAAAATACAACTTAACAACACTATGGAAATTAACTTATTGGTACTCCTGGGTGGTGAAGTCTGAGTATTTTTCTATATTCAATTTCTTTTCTAACCTTAAGGTCATAGTAATTACTAAATACATTTCAAATTATTTTGACACCTCTTTCAAACTCCATTTATTAAATAAAAATGCATATATCTATTTGATGAGTTATTCCCATATTGGCTATGATAGCCAGAATAAATACCATTGTATCAAAGACTTAATCATCTAATATGCTTTTAACTCACCAGAGTGTCCCTAAAGAATTTGAACCATTTCACTGCTGTGGAGTATTGGTAGTTTTTTCTTCTACAGATTTATGTATAATAATCTAACATAAATTCAGATGATCACTGAAGAATTCTTTCTGTATGTTTAGAAATTGCCTCCAGGCACTGGATTAAGTCCAGTCTTTGGCATCATGCATTTGATAAATAAGACATGTGATGAGTAGAAAAGATCTATAAAGGTCTAGAGCTACAAATGTATTCTACATAGTTATAAAAATATGTTCTACACAGTTTCAAAAACTATGTGTCACCTAAATTAACTTACAAGCATCACTGAAAAGGAGGCATGAAGAATTAAAAAAAATGGGAACCATTCAGAATTCTGTAACCACAAAAAGTAGCATAACTCACTATAATGAGTGGCATATTCACTCTACACAATGCCAAAAAATGCTTAAGATAAGATCCTGTAAACGTCAATGCTTGCTTGAGTGAGGCTACTGCAGGTTTAATCCCAACCACTCAAAATGTATTTATTGAAATATCTTCATTCAACCTGACATCTTAAAGTTCAAATAAAATATCCATTGGAGTGGGTTTAGATCCTAAGTTCTGTATAAATAAAATGTTTTATAATATATAATTTGCTTAAAAATTTTGGTTAAAATTCATTTAAAAGCTACAGTGGGTTAATCATTTATTACTAGCTGCTACTTCGTAATTTACTCAAAATCTATTACTGTTTTCTTTTTTTTAACTTATTGTAAAATCTAGACTTTTAAAAAAAGATTTTACTTATTTATTTGACACAGAGAGAAAGAGAGAGTGCACAAGCAGGTGGAGTGTATGGGGGAGAAGCAGGTTGTCTGCTGAGCAAGAATCCCTATTCAGGACTCAATCCCAGGACCCTGGGATCATGCTCTGAGCCAAAGGCAGGTGCTTAACATACTGAGCCACCCAAGCACCCCAAATGTAGACATTTTGTGTTTGCAGTACTTGGAAAAGATTCAGACTTTTTTCTTTAAATGTACTACTAAAATACCCTCTGGTGTGTGAAGTGTTCTTGCAAACCATAATGAAAACAAAAACTGAACTGTACTTTTTATATTATGCAGCCTACCAAAAAAAAAAAAAAAAAAAAAAAAGCACAGTGACATCAAATGAGAAATACTATATGTTTAAACAAAACCATTAGCCAAAAAGAGAAGATTAAAAGGAGGCATTGAATCTAGTGCATTGTATATAACTTGGATATTCTAATATACTTCAACAAAATTTAACAAATTATTTCTTCCAAAATTTTGGATATATCTTTATAGAGTAGTACCTGCATACACATAAAAAGCTTTATACACCCAGTGCTCCATGCAATACATGGTGCATAAACAATGAATTTTGAAACACTGAAATAAAATAAAATTTTATTTTGAAAAAAACTTTACAAATAAAATCTCTAGATTTTAAAATATAAACCAGTAGATTAATGTTGCCAGGCCAAAAGAAAATTACATGTTTAACATTTGTTCGACAAATTTTCCCAGAGGATTAAAAAAAAAATTGTCTTTAGTTATCCAGGAGATACTAACCGACTTCTGATATTATGTCTTAATTAAAATGAACAAGAAAGTCGAATGTGCTATGTTGACCACCAGGAATTATATAATTCAAACATGTAAAATGAATCAATGCTTTAGTAAGTATCAGAATAAGTGCACTCAAAACTCCCCCAAAAAGAAAAAAAAAAATTTGCTGTTAAGCAAATACAGGCTTCTGCTGTAAGCAATCAGGCACTGCCAGGAAATAGGAAAAAGCAAGTAATTTTCCTTTTGAGGAAATATTTGACTTCATCATAAAGAGCTTGTTCAACTTTTTGTGTGAATTTTCTTCGCCACATGCATTATTTTTACTCTTGGCCAGCATTACAGACATCATTATTAACTCTAGTGATTTCATACTAAACTCTTTTTGGTTTTGTTTTTGTTTTTTTTCCTTTCCTTTTATTTTATTTTATTTTATTTTATTTCTTTTCAGTGTTCCAGAAGCATTGTTTATGTGCCACACAGTGCTCCATTCAGTACGTGCCCTCCATAATACCCACCACCAGGCTTATCTAACCCCTCCAGAACCCTCAGTTTGTTTCTCAGACTCCACAGTCTCTCATGGTTTGTCTCCCCCTCTAGTTTCCCCCAACTCACTTCTCCTCTCCATCTCCCACTGAACCATTGAAAGTAGAGGAAATGGTATGAAAAACAATAATGTGTCTTCTCCTTAAGTAATTTGTGAATTACAGATGTGCCCTAAAATGTTAATTAAGAGGGACATTTTTTTTTATTCCTTGCTCTTACATATAAATCAGTAATCCCCTCTCAAACAATTCTGAGAATTGGCCATAGGGTATTTCATGCCTCTAAATCATCTATAAGTATCTCCATTCTTCAAGGGTGTCCATCAATTTTTTCAAAGTTATTCATTCCATTTTTAAACAATTATCATGCTTAGGAGATTTGTTTTTCTGAAATATCCCACCTTCTGTTCTAACATAACCTAATGAACATCAGAAAGTCTGATCAGAAATCTCCAGTGTGACAGTCTTTAAAAAGTATCTGAGGGGCACCTGAGTGACTCAGGTGGTTAGGCATCTGCCTTCAGCTCATATCATTACCACAATTTTATAATAACATGTATCCACCATTATAGAATTATACAGATAGGTATCACTGCTCCCCAAATTTTCTGTGCTCCACCTATTTATCTCTACCTGCCCCCCATTTCTGCCAACCACTGATCTTTCTATTGTCTCCACAGTTTTGCTTTTTCTAAAATGTCATATACTTGGAAACATATCGAAGGTATCCTTTTCAGATTGCCATCTTTCACTTAGTAATATGTATTTGTTTCCTTCATCTTTTCATGACTTTGATAGCTCATTTCCTTTCAGTGTTGAATAATATTTCATCGCTTGGTTGTACTGCCATTTAGTTATCCATTCACTAACTGAAATGCATCCTGGTTGCTTCCCAATTTCGGCCATTATGAACAAAGCCTCTACAAACATCCATGTACAGAGTTTTGCATGGACATAAGTTTTCAATGCCTTTGGGTAAATACCAAAAAGCAGAGTTGCTGGATTGTATGAGAAGAACATGTTTAGTTTTGTAAGAAACTGTCAAAATGTTTTTCAAAGTGACTATACCATTTTGCATTCCCACCACCACATAAATGAGAGTTCTTACTGCTCCACATCCTTATCAGGAGTTGTCAGTGTTCTTTTTTGGCCATTCTTTTTTTTTCAGTTTCAGAATTTTTTTTTTTTCAGCATAACAGAATTCATTGTTTTTGCACCACACCCATTGCTCCATGCAATGTGTGCCCTCCATAATACCCACCACCTGGCTCCCCCAACCTCCTACCTCCCGCGATTTTGGCCATTCTAATAGATGTATAATGATATCTCATTCTTGTATTTCTCTAATGATGGAACCGGGAAGCATCATTTCATATGCTAATTTTGGTTTCTTATCTTTGGCACTTTTAAAAGGCCTGGTTGTTTTCTTATTGTTGGATTTTAAGTGTTGTCTTCCACTGTTTTTCATGTGTAAAGTTTTGCAGCTCCTTTGTAAATTTGTATACTCTCTCATACTTACTGCAGTTTGTTAGTGTGATGGTCAAAAATCATTCTTTTGTTAGTGTGAGAATTAAAAAATTATTAAAATATTTTCTATTGACAGAGTTGACAAGGAGACAGTTTGAAGTATATTTATATTTCTACTTGTGTAAAAAAAAAAAGGTTTTGTGGGAAAACAATATTAAAAACCTGTCTTTAGGGAGCTCCCTAAAGTATGACAATAACTTTTTTTCTTGAGAAAGCATTATACTATTGGTGTTTTTCTCTTGCCATGTAGTCAAGTGAAAATGTATTTTTTAGGACTAGATTTATATTACTCTAGTTCTGTTGCACTCTATTTGAACTTAAGGATAAAAATGTATAATATCCCTATTAAATATCTCTGAATTTGCAGTATATCTTGTAATTTTTTAATGTGAATCTGTAGTAGTAGTTATTTTTGATGATCTCACTTTTTTTTTAAATCACCCTGTATATAATAAGTATGATTTTTTGTCTATATTCCAGCTGTTGAAGAACATAGACTAATTATTATTTTTCAATGTAGGCTTTCCTAAACAATAGCTGTTTATAATATTTCCACATGTTGACTATTTTCATGGAAAGACATGTAAACAGAAACTGGCAAAGAAGGTAGTAAGAAGAAATGAGATCTATACTAAGTGTATAAAATTTATGAAATACTTTGGCAGAAGTTTATAAAATTCATTAAATATTTAATAAAAGTTAAACAAGAACAGTTTTACCCATGCCATTTTTTAAATACATACTAACCACTTACATAAGACCTTTTCCCCCCAGAATATGAAGATAATTGCAGAAGGAAATCCAAATAAAAATCTGGGAATTTTGATTAAAAAGGATCATGTTGGTTACAGAATGGGATAACATATGACATTTCTGGTAAAGGGTAGTATCCAAAATATATAAAGAACTTATAAAACTCAACACCTAAAAAAATGAATATTCCAATACAGCCACTCTAGAAAACAGTATGGCAGTTCCTCAAGATGTTAAAAATAGAGCTACCCTATGACTCAGCAACTGCACTACTAGGTATTTATCCCAAAGATACAGATGTAGTGAATAGAAGGGGTACAGGCACCCTCATGTTCATAGCAGCAATGTCCACAATAGCCAAACTGTAGAAGGAGCAGAGATGCCCTTCAACAGATGAGTGGATAAGGAAGAGGTGGCACACATATACAATGAAATATTACTCAGCCATCAGAAAGGATGAATACCCATGATTTGTATTGACTGGATGGAACTGGAGGGGATTATTCTAAGTGAAATAAATCAAACAGAGGAAGACAATTATCATATGGTTTCACTCATGTGAGAAACATAAAGAATAGCTTAGAGGACTACAGGGGAAGGGAGGGAAAACTGAATGGGAAGAAATCAGAGAGGAAGCCAAACCATGAAAGACTATGGACCCTGGGGAAAAAAAAAAACAAACAAACAAAAACTGAGGGTTACAGAGAGGAGGTGGGTGGGGGGATGGGGTAACCTGGTGATGGGTATTATCGAGAACATGTGTTGTGATGACCCCTGGGTGTTAAGTGCAACTAATGAATTGTTAAACCTTACATCAAAAACTAATGATGTGCTATATGCTGGCTGACTTGACTGAACATAATAAAAATAAATAAATAAAAATAGGCAGAAGACATAATAGACATTTTTTCCAAAGAAGACATATAAATGGCCAATAGATGTTAAGAAAAGATGGTCACCATGGCACATCATCAAGGAAATACAAATCAAAACTACCATGAGATATCACCTCACACCTCTCAGTATAGCTAAAATCAACAAAACAAAAAACAGCAGGAGTTGATGAGGATGTAGAGAAAGGGGAACCCTCTTGCATTGTTGGTGAGAATGCAAACTGATGCAATAAGTCAGTCAGAGAAAGACAAATAACATGATTTCACTCAATGTGAAATACAAGAAACAAAACAAGGAAGCAAAGGGAAAAAAGAAAGAGAGAGAGGCAACCAAGAAACAGGCTCTAAACTAGAAAGCAAACTGATGGTTGCCAAAGGGAAGGTAGGTGGAGGGATGGATTAAATAGGTGATGGGATTAAGAAAGGCACAAGTTGTGATGAACACTGGGTACTGTGTGGAAGTGCTGAATCACCTGAAACTAATATTACGCTGTATGTTAAATGACTGGAATTTAAATAAAAACTTTAAAAAATGAAAATAAAGAGTATTTAGAGCCCCCTTCCCAAAATATCATGTTGGTAGTACTCAGAATCATTTTTGTCTAGGGGTGTTCAGGTGGCTAGGTGAGTAAAGCATTGGACTTTTGATTTTGGCTTAGTTATGATCTTAGGGTTGTGAGATTGAGCCCTGCATCAGACTCTGTGCTCAGCAGGAAGTCTGCTTGAGATTCATTCCCCTCCCTTTACCCTTCCCCCCACTATCTCTTTCTCTCTCATATAAATAAATAAATCTTTTAAAAAATAATTTTTGTCTAACATTGCAAAATCTTACTAGAAATATGCATAATTTAATATATGAATAATTGGGCTTTTTTTTGCATTTCTATTCAAGATATAGCAACCAAAAAGGAATTAAATAAACTTAAAGATATATTTTTATGTGGATTTTATTTTAAAAGATTTCATTTATTTATTTGACAGACAGATTGCAAGTAGGCAGAGAGGCAGGCAGAGAGAGAGGGGGAAGCAGGCTCCCCGCTGAGCAGAGAGCCCGATGCGGGGCTCGATCCCAGGACTCTGAGATCATGACCAGAGCCGAAGGCAGAGGCTTTAACCCACTGAGCCATCCAGGGTGTCCCTATGTGGATTTGTATATAAACATTCTTAGACAAATAATAGGTATGTGTACAACTAACCAGTTGCAAAATGACAATAATGATAATTTCTATGTTGTAAAATAGTAATTTTTTTCATTTTTTATATATATATATATATATATATATATATATATACTTTTTTTTTTTAAGATTTTATTTATTTATTTGACAGAGATCACAAGTAGGCAGAGAGGCAGGCAGAGAGAGAGGAGGAAGCAGGCTCCCTGCTGAGCAGAGAGCCCAATGCAGAACTCGATCCCAGGACCCTGAGATCATGACCTGAGCCGAAGGCAGAGGCTTAACCCACTGAGCCACCCAGGTGCCCCTACTTTTATTTTTTTCTACAATGACATTGGATTGCTTATAAACAATGCCTTTATTTCCCCAAATATTTCAAATAAAAATTTTTAAAGATTCTATTTATTTATTTGTCAGAGAGAGAGAGCATAAACAGGGGGAGTGGCAGGCAGAGGAAGAAGCAGACTAAGGGGTGCCTGGGTGGCTCAGTGGGTTAAGCCTCTGCCTTCGGCTAAGGTCATAATCTCAGGGTCCTGGGATCAAGCCCCACATCTGACTCTCTGCTCAGCACAGAGCCTGCCTCCTCCTCTCTCTCTGCCTGCCTCTCTGCCTACTTGTGATCTCTCTGTCCGTCAAATAAACAAATAAAATCTTAAAAAAAAAAAAAAGAAGAAGAAGAAGAAGTAAGAAGAAGAAGAAGAAGAAGAAGAAGAAGAAGCAGACTCCCAGAGAGCAGGGAATCTGATGAGGGGGTCAATGACAGGACCCTGTGATCATGACCTGAGCCATAGGCAGACACTTAACCAACTAAGCCACCCAGCCATCCTCAAATAAGAATTTTGATCTAAATTTTCAAGTTGTCCTGTTTTTCCTCTTTACTGATGTCATTGATGAAAAATTTTGGAAAATCAATAGTGGTAATTTAGAAGTTTATTCACAATGGACTTACCCATAGACTAAAATAAAATGGACAAGTTAGATAATTAGTATGTTGATCATTAAATACATTAAAATAATACATTCAGAACAATTATTCAAAAGTTATACTTTCATTTTTCATATTGCTAGCCTAGTCTTGGATCCTATTTTCTTTCCCAAGGAGGAAAATCTGTTTTATTTTCCCCAAAATGGATAGAAAGATAATCTTTAGACTAACTTACCTTCAATCTGGTATAAAAAGGATGACTCACAGGTATGCCTATTAATCATTTCAAAATATTTTAAAAGATTATATTTCTCTATTTTGTACCTAATTATATTTTAATGATCCATACCTACATGTGGGATGTAGGGAAACCAATCATTAGCCAACAGTACTGGCATAACAGACAGAAAAGAAATCAAACTGGATACTTCCTTAGCTTGGCCGACGGTAAGAATTTATAAACACCTAAGTAGTATATTCCATTGAGTATGATAAGATTGATCACATAAGTAGAAAGTAATCACACCAAATTTCTTTTAGACATATTGCCATGGTCAAGCTATATTACTCTCTATAACATAACAGACAGGGAAAAGAACAAGCCATAGTAGTTACAATTTGCCATTTTTCTTAGTTAAATCCTTGAATGTATAAATCAAGTTAAAATTTTAATTTCTATAAATAAAAATCAAACACTAAAATATATGCACAAATGAATTCTAATAAAATCTGTGCTATTAAAAATACATCTTTTAAGACAATGTTGTACTATTCCTGACATGAAAAAAATCTATATTTTGAATTATGAACCAACTTCATGTTATTAGAAATAAAAGTGCCCTCCAAACCAATGGAAACTGGCATTCTTGTCTGAACAGAAACAGCCCGGAAAAGAAAATTCTCATTTTATAGTCATTTCAGTATATGCATGATGACATTTAGAAACATCTGGTTTTAATGATGTCCAGAGGACATTCCAGAATGGTGGGGTCTAGATGTTCAGATATGTAAAAAGCACTTCTTATTAATTTTAATAATTTGAATGCATAAAATGGATAACTCAGGCTAAAGTAAGACAGGAATCATTATTTTTTTAGTTTCTTTGAAAAAAGAATCATAGAATTAATTTGAATACCTGGATTATATACTGTCTGATGAGCAATTATTTGACTTGCTGATCTGAAATCAAAGTCACAGTTGATTTTTATCCAAGATTCTTGACAGGCAAAAATAAATGACATCAATTCAATAATTGAAAAATCAGCATCCAGAGTAATAACCTGTTAATACAGTATCACATGGGAGAAAAATTAAACTTGGCCTTGCCCTTAATGACCTTAGGATTTTTACTTAAGTCTTAACTTAGTGATCTCAACATCCCAACTTCTTAGTAATTTATATGAAATAAAATTAATAGTATAATAATTGCCATATAAAAATTAGTGAAATTAATTTATAATTATTTTACAATAGATTATAAACCATAAGGAATTATATGCAAATTTGGTTATGAATTTGTATGTGTGTAGGTAAACTAGGTTTTACAAAATTGCTTCAGAATGTAGAAATAGTGGAAAGATTTTACCCAAAAGCATATGAAATTCAATTGTAGCTTTTTACTTTCCAAAAGAGAAAAGGAAATCTAAAGTTTGATTTTATGGATATTAGATAAAATCAGTCTACTTAAAGTTGCTTCACTTTTTTCTTTTTTTTTTAATTAAATTTTATTTTTTATAAACATATAATATATTTTTATCCCCAGGGGTACAGGTCTGTGAATCGCCAGGTTTACACACTTCACAGCACTTTTTAAGATTTTTATCTGAGGGCTACCACAGAGTCTTACTTATGGAGGGTTATTTCATTTTGTTACTTTGCTATGGGGTAATATTTTTTTTCTCTCTCTTATATAAAGTACTAATTTATTTGGGGTAAATGTACAAAAATTGAAGACTTCTTTCCTGGGTGGGGAGATTTAAATTTAAGTATGTCCACCTGTTGCCTGTATTGGGATAGCATATATCAAAGTGTGGGAAAGAGTGGAAAAGCCTATTTTCAATCTGATGTTTTACATTTATGGTGGGATAAGCTGGTAGGGAGGGTAGTTTTGAATAGTCAGCTGCCTAAGATTTATATAAGGAATTTTATTGAATAAAAGTTATAACAAAAAATATTTGGAGGGAAATTCCCAAAGATTAGCTATTGAATTGGCACATACATACCATTTATTTTGGGTCAAGCACTATTCTCCTTGCTTTGAAAATATTAACGTCCTTGGGGTGCCTGAGTGGCTCAGTGGGTTAAAGCCTCTGCTTTCGGCTCAGGTCATGATCCTGGGGTCCTGGGATCGAGTTCTGCATTGGGCTCTCTGCTTCAGCAGGGAGCCTGCTTCCTCCTCTCTCTCTCTGCCTGCCTCTCTGCCTACTTGTGATCTCTGTCAAATAAATAAATAAAATCTTAAAAAAAAATTAACATTCTTGGATTTCTTAACAATTCTGAGGTAGGAATCACTATTATTTCTACTTTATAATGAAGAAACTGAAGTAAGAATAGTTAGGTAACGACGCAGTTTAGTGAGCTAAAAAGTTGCAGAGCTGCTCTATTCTTTATTCGTTGTAGACTGAAGACTGAGGTTAAAATCTACTCTATTTTTAGAGAGACATTGAGAAAGTCCAGGGAATTTCTGACATGAGTTACTACCAAATTCTTCAATACAGTGACTAACTCTAGGGTTTATTTTAGAAATTTATGAAAAGTGTGATTCCACTAGGAACAGAAAATAAAAATGGGTTTTTGCATTATCATAGCATCTCAATATGGGAGATACAGTACAGAAAGGAGGGATGGTCTTCACAATCACTTCAAATAACTCACAACTAAAAAATGGAAATTTTAAGACATTTCTGAGCTTGAGATAACTCAAATACATTCTTCAATACCTGACTTTGTTATAGTTTTCTCAACCATGGAAACATAATAATCTCTCAAAATAGGTTCTTAGGCAGCTTCCCTGGATTTTTTTTTTTTTTAATCTGTCTCCTAAGTACTTTAGAAAATTCAATTCAATGGAGATTTCTACAACTCTACTCTGTAGCAAGTAGAATCCTTGGGTAAAAATTAAGTTGGAAATAGCCGGCTCTTAACACACACACAAACACACACATTCACATACAAACACTCACATCATATATATGGTGCACATTTGTATACACACATGCAAATATGGTGAAAAAGTAGAAAATAGGATCTTCTCATTAACAGAATTTATAATTTGTTTGGGAGCCAAAAATAAACCTATTGAATAATTATTATACAAAGAAGTCAATTGTGTGATAACCATAAATTTGAAGGTATTTATTTATCTTTTGCCCCAACTCTTTCTTCAAGTAAATTCTTACGTAGAAACTAAAGTTGTCAAACATATAAAACATAGCTCCTGGGGCTACTGGGGGGTATAGTTGGTTAAGCGAGCAACTCTTGGTTTCTGTTCAGGTTAAGATATCATAGTCATGAGATTGAGCCCTGCTTAGTCTACTTGAAATTCTCTCTCTCTCCCTCCCCTCTTGCTGTGTTCTCTCTCTCTCTCTTCCTGTCTCACTCTTGCTCTAAAATAAATAAATAAATCTTAAAAAATAAAACAAAACAACAACAACAACAAAAAACTCCTGCGGTTGAAGCATATGTGGAGAGGCATGGTTCTCTCATGTAATGTCATCCCTCAGAAAGCTCCTAAGAAGTTTAACAGGACTACAGATGGAGTAGAGAATGAAAACCACTGATAGAGATTCAGCTCAGTAACAGAAAATCATCTTGTATAAGATACACCAGGCAAACTCCACAGTGGTGAGTTTCAATAAGAACAACAAAGTAAATGCAAATTTTAATGCAGTTATTCATATATTTTATCTTCAGACTAAATGGTTAAAATACTCAGCATCAAGTCTTCAATCTGGTAATTATTTTATAATTTTTAAGGCCAAAGCCAAAGTGTCAAATCTGTCTTTTTAAAAAAATTAATCTTATAAATTTATTCATCCTGTTGTATTCAAGATAATTTAGTAAAAATACTTAAGGAATAATCAGTCCAAACAAATAAAAAATAGTTTTGATTTTTTTTCTCAAAAATAATTGTGTTCATTTCACATAAGAAAAGAGTTAAAAACAAACAAAAAAAAACTATGAGGAGAAAAATTCTACTCATATTTTCCATCTTTAAGGTAAAAGCACTCTAAGTACATATATTTAATAATATGACATGGTTTAAATTGAAAACTGGTGAAAATAATTCAAATTATTATCATGAACTAAAATAAGTTAATGTAATTAGAATGGGAAAAGTTAATCTTTACAATTTGGCATATTCCATCTAATAATAAAACAACTTTGTTTTTGACAAAGATGTTACTCATTTATTCCCAGAGTACATCTTAGAAAAACTACATCAGAAAATATGCTAGAAAGAAATGAAATAAAAAAGTTACATCTTTATAAAAGTTATATTTTTAATTTTTAAAAGGAAAAATAGTAACTAGTATGTACTGAACTTAGATTACATCTGTTTTCATACTCATGCTTCTTAAAGTAGAAGCAGCTATTATTAACTGAGAATTTGCAAAGATCCATGCATTCTTGTTAAGTCTTTGCTAAACTTGGTTCATAGATTTCATTGGTTTAATTCAACATGTAAATCAACATTTTGAAAAACTGAGTCCTGAAGATATTAAGAAACTTTTTCTAATTTACAAAATCAAAATATGGCAAAAATAACTACAAAGTTGGGTCTCTCTGGCTTTTAATCTTGTGCTCTTAAACAATTCACAATTCTATATTCTGAACTCTTAAAAAGTAATCCAGAAAACATCTTGAAACTACTAATTTCCACGAATATAATTAATAAATAAATAATAAATAACTTATTCATAGGATTCATCTAAGATCTGCTAATTGCAGAATGACTCTTAAAAGTGATTAAAAACAAAACTGTCATAGCTCTTTACATCAATCACAATGTTTCTTCCAGATAGTCATTTACAAAGTGAAATGACATAGAAACAACTGGAAGATAATAATCCAAATTGAAATTCGTGAATTGATTAGATTTATGGTGATTGTCACCTGTACATAGGTAGATATGTATCTGATTAGCTTATATTTGTGTAATAATTATTCTATGTTACACAGAATATACCTTTTCTTCCTGTCCCATTTATCTTTGAATTCTCATTTTAACTCCATGAATAGCTCGTTATTTTTCTCATTTTAAAGCTATTTTCAGGAAGGTCATTTAACTTGACCGATAGTACACAATGACCAAACAGCAAGAGTCAGAAGCAAACAGCCTTTCAATTCCATACCTTCTCATCACAGCTGACTCTCTTGTTGTACCTTTCTAGATCCAATATAATGTGCAGAGCTTAACAATACATTCACATGTATAGGGATGCCTGGGTGGCTCAGTTGGTTAAGCGTCTGCCTTCAGTTCAGGTCATGATCCCAGAGTTCTGGGATCAAGTCCCACATCAGGGTCCTTGCTCAGTGGGGAGCCTGCTTCTCCCTCTGCCTGCTCTACCTGTTCTGCCTGCAGCTCTCCGTGCTTCTGCTCTCTCTCTGACAAATAAATAAGTCTTACTAAATAAATAAATTCAGATGTACATTATTTTCACCGTTTTTATTTAAAAATATGTTTACCCACAAAAATTAATTATACATTTAATTATAATACAATTATGAATAAAATATTTGTATAACTTAATGTCAAATTGCCTAATTTAGTAAGAAATTTCAGCATTTCAGTAGGTATAAAGATAATAATCAAACTTTATGATTTTATCTAGACAAATATTTGACTTACATATTTTTCATACAACAGTAATTCAATTTAATTCTGTGTATACACAATAATATTAAGAAATTTCTATAGTAGCAATTATAGATAATGTTACTAATTCAATGCTTATATGGAAAACGTTCATTAACATTTGTATGTATGTAGGAAAAACATTCATATTGATATTTACTTGAGATAACATTGTTATGACTCACAACCACAAAAATTGAGAAGGTCTGTCCATAATGAAACTACCACTTACTGCATAGTCCACTCATCACTAGCCTATGGTTTATACTGACCATAGTAGAAAATCTCGATTTTTGCCTCTTTTATTTGTTATATAGCAAGACTCCTCCATAATTCAGTAATTTAAAGAAGAATAGAAGTTGATTCTCTTTTATATTTAGTCCTTCCAGCATACAGTAGTGCAGTAAGTCTACTCTAATGGATCATTTAGGGACATCAGCTCCTTCTGTTTTGCTCCAACATATGTTAGCATCATTTTTTTGAATTGTCAAATTCATATCACTCTCTGCCAGGTTCTGTATTGCAAAGGGCAGGGAAGGAAAAGAACATGACTGAGCATGTGTCTAATGTTTAAACCTAGATCCAGAAAACAGTAGATAATACATCTGCTCACATTCTGTGGGTAAGACTTAGCCATATGGCTATACCTAGCGGCAAGGGAGGGTTTGTGGCTGCCAGATATACTCTGTTGCCATGGAACAAGGGAAAATGGTTTGGAATGTGCAACTACTGGTATGGCATGACCTCCATCTTTGGTCACTTAAGCATCCATGTTCATTGTCCTTCCACATGTAGACACAAACACTCCTACAGGAGAGACAACTCAATAATATATACAGATACCACCTCTGACTGAAATTTGGGTTATGGGCATAAAGGACTATATTTCCCATCAGTTACAAATGAAGTTTCTTAGTGACTTGCAAAATAAAGTCCATGTTATCTAATTCTTCCCTCCCCCAATGCATATATGCCCACCTAATAAAGGCAGGTTATGGAGCAATACAATATCCATCCAGAAATGGAAATAATTAAAAAAAAGACCACATAGTTACTGGTTTACAAGAATGTTAGAATTCTGGAGGGCTAGAATTCCAAAGATACATCTGCCGTGACTTTGGAGAATTTCCTTAATTCTAGGAAAAACTATTTCATTGTTTTAAGAAGGAAGAAAATTTACCAGTGTGTCTCCAGCCTTGAAATTGACAAAAAAGAAAAGATTAGATAAACAGAAGATGCAGAAAGTCCAACTATAAGAAGTAAGTAAGGTGACCATGTAATTTGTCATCAAATAGGGGCACATTTAATACTGAAAGCTGATACTAAAAATGATTAACAGTGCTTAATTGGTCTACTAGGAGCACAACCAGGATTTTTCTAGGCAAATTTTAAATAATGGTCATTCTGCTTGAAATTAGAAAAAGACATGTCATGTGGAAGAAGGCCTATAGTTATGGAAGAAGCTCTGGGATCATGGTTAGATACCTCCTTCCTTGAAAGGAAGACTATGAATGTAGGAAATAAATACTCTAATACCTAGGTTTCTCTCTCAGTTAGTCCTCCTTCTTTTTGTACTGTCTTCCATTCCAGCTCTAGTGTTGAAGTCTGCATATATCAGCTTTCAAGAACATGGCTGGAGAAGGGTGAAGAATAAATTGCGGCATCAGAAGGAGGTATGAAGGGAGAGATCATGGAGAATTATCCAACACACATCTATTGAAAACAGAAAAACTGACAATACTTTGACAACATTCTAGCATTCATCCCCCATGTATCCATTCAAGAAATATAGCATCTATATGACTGCATCCACATTTGCAGGGACAGAAAATAAATTCTCTAGTTCACAGCAGTTTCCCTGTTTGCACATGGGTCTCCTCATTTAATGAGTTACTTCCCTGTAGGTGACTATATCAACATCCATAGACATCAAATTATTGTGCCACTGATATTAAAGCAAAGAACAAGTCAGCAAAGGAGAGAGTCCACGTAAAAGGGAAAAGATAAAATGGTTGTTATAACAAAATCTCACAACATTTATTCAGCACATCCTAGAAAAGAGAGTCATGCTAGTAGCAAATTCAAATACTTCGCAAGTATATCCCTAATAGAGAGATATGTGCATTAGGTAAACTTAGCCAAAAACCAGTAAATATCTCAAATATATTACTATCTTTGCCCTGTATGAAATAACCAAGCAACTTAGTTTCTAAATGGAAGGTCTGCATTTGTCAATTCATAAAATTGTCAGGTCTAGCACTGTCCAATAGAAATATATTGTGTAATTTTAAATTTTCTAGGTGCCACTTTGAAAAAAAAGGAAAGAAAAGAAAAGGAAACAGGTAAAATTAGTTGTATATATTAGTTGTATATATATATTTTATCCCAATATGTAAAAATAATTTTACCATATAACCAAAGAACGATTATATTTGCAGTTTGTTTTTTACTAAATCTTGAAATCCACTGAGTATTTTTCACTTACAGAACACCTCAGTTTGGACTAGACACATTTCAAGTGTTCAATAGGATTGTGTGGCTAGTGGCTTCTATATTGAATGGGGCAGGTCTAGTCTTTTTAAAACCTGTGTTTTTCATTATAAATTTTAAACTATGTACCAGTCAGAGCCTTTCACATTTAGTTGCTTTTAGTCTCTTTGAGTTTAATGCACCGTGGGTCAGAGTTAATATGAAAATTCTTGATCTGTAAAGATAACAACCAGCTTTTCTTTAATACTAACTCTCCCTATGGATCCACCTGAACTTCTAAATGATGTCCAATAAGATATTACATGCTCATCAGCAATTATTGTAACTTATAACCCAGAATACAGGGATTATCATTGTAAATATTCTATAAATATTTTCTGCAATTATATTTTATCATTATTTTCCTTATTTGAATTATTAATCTTTTGGAAACTATTTTCTCTTCTCTTATGGAAAATATTCTGGAATATTCTTTTAACAGTCTTTCCTTGCCATGATCTATCCTTAAAATGGTTATGGAGTTGTTCCATACAAAGAGTTGTCTCTTTGACCATTACAGTTTGTTCTAAAAGTTTGAGACAAATGTTTAAGTCTCTCCTGTCACTGGTCCAAAGCATACCCAGGACATGGTTTCACTGCTTTCCTGATTTAACATTACCATGAAAGGGAAAGGGTGCCCCTTCACCAGCCTTCTGCTCCCTGTCTCCAAGTACTTTGCTTTATGTCACTGATCCTCAACACAATTCAGTCTGTTTAAATTAAAACACATGCCATTATCTACATTCTTCTGGGGAGAGCCTGCATTTTACATGCTGAAATGTCATTCATCTTGCCTTATTTATTGCTTGTATAAATGAACTCATTTCCAAGATGCTGTTAAAACAAAAACAATAACAGCAGAAAAGTTCTATTAGCAAAAGGAGCCCCCTAGCAATTCTTGCTTCACAGTCCATTGCTTCCCACGATCAGTAAACTATGGAGTTCACTAAAAGTAATTTAGACTAATGGTTTGGAAAAGCAATCCAAATAAGGTGTCATTACAGAATAATGCAAACTGCGTTTATTTCCCAGTTACTGGAAGAAACCTTTCAGAGATCTTGGAAGGAAACCTGTGGATACTTTTCACAGGCCTTCCCCAAACAGGCAGACTGGGTGAGGATCTAGCTTTTTAGAAAATGCCTTTCCTACATAGAGAGGACTTCCACTTAATAGGATCACCAGATCTGGGGGCCCAAAGGGTTTCATATATTACACTTTGGGGACTGTATGGGAAACAAAGGCAAAAAAATAAATAAATTTCCTTACTACTTACAGCCCATTGACAAGTCCTTGAAACAGGCAGAGTGACAGTCCTCTGGGAATTCAGCTGCCTCATGTTTACGTTGCTAAAGGCAATCTTAGCCCAACCCTCAGGATTCTGTAAGTCCACTTTGACATATAAATATTTCTTTGGAAACTTCCTTTATCTTGATCCCAAGATACATGTTGGCAATCATCCTCCGAGAATATGACCCATTGGTATACATTTGAAGAGTCTCATGACTGAGTTTTACTAAGCAGTAATAAATGACTTTTTTCTGACAGGAGCTAGCCCCTTTCAGGATCCTGGAAACTTTGTTTCCGAAATACCTGGGAGTCTTATACTATCCCTAATCCCCTCCCAACTTGAAAGTATATAATGGGCCACTCCTCAAGACCCCAGTGCAGCTCTTTCTGACCACCAGTCATGTCCCCGTGCTTTAATAAAACCACCTGTTTGCACAAGACATCTCAATAATTCTTTCTTGGTCGTCAACTTTTAACCCTACCTAACATCTTGCCTACATCAGGGACATGGTAAATTATTAATGAAAACGCAAATCAGTGGATATATAAGTATGTAAAAATCTAGGCCAAATCCAGTGCGATATAATATTATTATAAACATGAGCCCAGACCACCTGAAATTATAAAACTTAATGGAGAGATAAACACCAATATCAAGACCTGAATGCAAAAGTAATACTAAATTGTTCTAGCAGCTGTGTAATTTCAGAAAAGACAAAGACAAAAGAGCAGAACATATAAGTAAGATTATTTACTAAATTCTAAGGATATATTTATATAAATTCTTTTTTTTTTTTTTTTTTGGTCTATTTGATTTTCACTGATGTGAAATGGATAGCTTTTATCTTCATGATTTAAATGTGATCAGGGGTGCCTGGGTGGCTCATTTAGTTGAGCATCTAACTCTTGATATTGGCTCAGGTCATGATCTCAGGATCCTGAGATTCAGCCTGTGTCAGGCTCTGTGCTAGGCATAGAGCCTGGTTAAGACACACTCTCTCACTCCTCCTCCACCATCAGCATGCAAATGCTTTCTTTCTCTCTCTCTCTCTCCCTCTCTCCAAATAAATAAATGTGATCAGCTATTTATGCAAACAAAGATAAGTACTTTGATATCATCTATGCCATCTAATGATAAAAATTAAGTTCCTGAAAGTGGTCCTATTCATGTAACACAAAATAAAATTGAATCAAATCAAGTATCAGGAATAATATCCTTTTATCGGAGGAAATTCAATCATTTGTTTGATGAAAATGTAGATAATATTACACTATCAAGCTGACACGATTTTTCTCTACCATAAGAATAAAACCTGAATATCAAGTCCATTCTCTTAGAACTGATAATTAATAGCTTCTACCTATTGACTATACGCCTTCTTTTTGTCTTTTTAGGAGCTCTGATTGAATGGCAGTAGGTCTCTCACTTAATTAGAGATACTGTTTACAGATCTGGTTGGTGGTTGTGTACTCCTTAGTCTCCTCTCTTTCTTTTGTTCTTTTTCTCTTTCTTTTTTTCCTTTTACTTTTCAAAGTGAAAAAATGTTTACTCAAGCCATGTGCTGGGGAAGGGAGCGATGATTAAAGTTTATTTCCCACATCTGAGAGGTATTTGCGTACTCTCAAATGTAGCTATATAGAACTACAGCCCTAGTCATTTTATTGCTCTTTCCCCAAAGAGGGAGAGCTCTCTCTCCTTTTCTACTGTCCAGCTTTTCCAAAGGAGAATCCACATAAAAGGACCTGGAGTCTCCGGAGATAAAGTTTCATCAGCTTATCATGTACCTGTTTTTGCTACATTTGCATAAGAACCCTCATTGATGGAAAACAAGTATGGTGTGAACCAGGGTCAAGGTAGGAGATATATCCATCTTATACTGAATTTGAAATAATTTTCTTTTTAAACTCCTGGGCTTTGGCCTCAAGGTCTGTTTCACAGTCTAAACTTCTTTTTTTCTTTTACATTTTTACAGTGTTTTATATTATTCCTTTTTTTTCCAATATGAAATCCAAATTGTGGACAAAGTTGTAATTCTTGCTCATGATGGTTTATATGTGGCTGGACATGTTTTAAATATTCTGCTAGGTTTAGATGTGACATTTACCTGCTGGGTCCATACAGAATTACTCAAAAAGGACAGAAGACCTGACTCAGTTAACACATTTTATAACTTAAATTTGTGGAAACAGAATGTAGACACAAATGTACATTTTGATGACACACCTTAGTAAAGTATTTATCAAAACACGTCTGTATATCTTTAACATAATTTAAAATGTTCATCTATTTTATGTGTGAGAAAGTACCGTTCTGGCTTAATAAAGAGATATTATAGTTAATACACTTCTCATGCCTATTCTCAACAACAATTAAACTTACCTGTTGGTTAGATCTATAGGGGTGAGTGTGGATAAGTCACAGTAAGGCAAGGTGCTTTCTTCACCAGCACGTACACACAGTGAGGCAGTAAGTCACTTGGTAAAGCACAGTAGGATCCTTACTGCAGCTGTTAGGTAAATGTCTGATCCATTTGAGGACTGGACTGAAAAATATGCAATCAAAGATTTTACATTGACCAGTATCTCAGGTTGAAGGACTGTGGCCTAAAAATTATTCATCTCGGTGCTCCTGGGTGGCTCAGTGGGTTAAGCCTCTGTCTTTGGCTCAGGTCATGATCTCAGGGTCCTGGGATTGAGCCCCACATTGGGCTCTCTGCTCAGCAGGGAGCCTGCTTCCCTCCCTCCACCTCCTGCCTCTCTGCCTGCTTGTGAACTGTCTGCCAAATAAATAAATAAAATCTTTAAAAAAAATTATTCATCTCTGTAAACACACACTCATAACTATAATATCTATTTCTGCCTCAGGTATGATTAGAATTGATAATATGAGAACATACCCACTGACACAGTTCCCTTAGATGTAATTATCTTTTGCCTATACTAACAAAGCTATTGTACTAATCAGAAAGCAATCTGGCTCCACTTATAACCAGCACAAAGTAGAACAATGTTTTTTCACTAGACTTACTTCTGAGCAGCTATTTTTGGCTCTGTATCTGGGCCAGCCACCTAATGTCCTGACATACTCACATTTGCCTTTCTTGTTCTTTGAAATCTAATTTATCACATTCCCTTTCCCAGAACAGTTTCTTATTACAGACAACTATTACTATGTGGTGCACAATTTTTCTTGTAACCCTAACTTATCATCATGTTGAATGATTTTTAAATCTTCTGTGTACAAACTGTTCAATGCCACTGACAGATGCTACTGATCTTAATCAGTAGTATAACCAAATTATCTGGGAAACTTCATTAAAAACAACAACAACAACAAACATAGGTCTGGACCCAAATCAAGGACATATAGTAAAAACTGAAATTTCATCTCTTTTATATGTCCAAAGTCCAGTCTTAATGTCATTTTTGTATATCCTTCCTGGATTATTTTATGAATATTCTAGGATATATTTGCTTTATGTCCCCCAAAACTGGGGTCACATTTTGTTCATTAGGTTTGTTCTGTTCAGTGCTTCATTTTTCCCTTTATAATATCTTCTGTGGATATTACCACATGAGATCTGATTCATTATTTTCCTAAATGCACATTATTTAAGTTCAAGATATTTAACCTATCGTCTTTTGGTAGAAAACTAAATTGTTCTAATTGGCTATTATAAACACTGCTACAACAAAAACCTTTGCCTATCATTACAAATTGTGTTAATATTTTCCCAGTGTAAACTCCTAGAAGTGGAATTTCTGGGTCTAAGAGCTTACACAAGTTTATGCTGAGCAGATCCTGCCAAATTTCCTGCCAAAGTCCATACAATGCTTAACACTCTGTCAACAATGTATGTCACTGCCTGTTGCTCTTTGCCTTGGCCAAAAACAGGCATCATCATACTTTTTAAACTTTCCTAAGCTGATATGGAAGTTAATGTCTCTAACTGAACTTTTATTTGTAATTCTTCATGTTTGAGTGAGATTAAGAATTTCTGTTTTGGGGAATTTTTATGTACTTTGTTGTGAAATGTCTGCTCTTCTGATGATTGATTTTCAAGTTGTGGTCTTTCTCCTTATTGATTTGTAAAATAATATTGCACAACCACATTAGTGCTTTGTCATGTTTTCTCTATTTTACTTTTTTCAAAAATTAGATCTATCATTTATTTTGCCATGAATATTTTTGTTTTAATTAAAGTAGCAATTCTTCAAATCTCTTGTATGGCTTCTGTGTTCTGTACCACGCATGAAAAGATCTTATCTTTTTTTTGTAATTCATCATGGTTTCTTCTAGTCTTCTAATTTTTTCCCCAAATGTTTACATGTTTCATGTAACTAGTTTACTTTTTTTGTTGTTTAATAGATGAAGTAGATTTTCTAAACATTTTACTATGAAAATTATCAAACATACAGAAAAGTCTTAAGAATTTTGTGGTGAACATTCACATACCCATCACCAAGCTTCACAATTGCATTTTTACTATTTTAGGTTTATCACACATCATTTTTAATACATACATTTAACTTTACCTTATAAAAATGTAATTTAGATATTATTGTTTATAGTTTTGTCAACTTATTTTAAGTCACATTTGATATTTTATTACTGTTTCTTGTTTTCTACTTTTTCCTGGAAGTTCTTTTTCCTTTGTTAATATCTGGTTTTAGAAGATACACATATTATAATCTCTATTCTTCACAACTATCAATTGTATACTTAAAACTTATATGTTCCAATTTATCCATTTTAGCTAATAAACAATATCTTCACTAGGAACAGAGAAAATTTGAACACCTATATTTTAATCTAGCTTTACTTATCATCTTTATTCTGAATTTACCTTTTTCAAAAGATTTTTAACATTTTCAAATTATTTTAGTAATTTAGTAATAACCTCCATTATTGAATCTTTAATTAGTGGTATCTGTGTTCATCACCTTAAAAAATTTACATTTCCATTCCTGAGTTATTTATTTTTATTCACTTTTCATTAGTTAAATAATTTTTCATTGTTTTAATAGTTTTTCCAAAAACTAACTTGTTTAGCTATAATCTATAAGTTCTTACATGTTTGAGGACATAAAACACTTATATTTCTTTTCCCCCAAAAGTTAAAGACATAGTTGCACATTCTTCTATCAGTGAAGAAAGCTCTATGAAGTCTGAAGTTAGTCTTATTTCCCTCTCCCTTAGATATTTTTACATCTTGAATGAAGATTTTCTTGTTGATTTTGCCTTAAATTTATATTTACCAAGATACAAATGTGTGAAGATTATTTGTTAGTGATGTTTCACAATGCAAAGTATACATTCTGATTTATACAATTCATTCCTTATTGAAGAAAGCAATTATTCCTCAATTATTCCTATAGCTTAGATTTTTTTTCAAATCTCTGTTCTCTTATTTAGAATTCTGATTATATAGATTAAAATTCCTTTAACTTTTCTATCTATCATAATTGTGCTCTTGTTTCTTAAGTTCTTTTCTACTGCACTTAATCTGACTTTTCTTATCTATGCCCAACTCATTTTCAAGAGTATCTTTTTTTCCCTCTAAAGTGGCGTTATTTTTTGAAATGATTTGATTTTACCATAAATTTTCCTCAAGTTCTGTTCATTCATTTTTTAATCCTTTTTGAAGGAGTAATTATCTCTTCTTTCATTAATCATGTCTCAATTTCTGAGCTCTTTAAAATAATTCATATACTGCTTACTTTGAGAACATAGGTATTTTTTTCCCAAAATTTTCCAAGGGCAATTCTTCTGACTAAAATACTTCATTTGTCTTGGGTTGTTGTTTTGTTATGCTTATCTCTCTCTCTCTCTCTCTCTCTCTTTTTTTTCTCTTCTTCATTTTAATGCTTCAAGAACACTATTTTTTTAACTACTCTTTTCTAAATTAAGATAATTTGAACAAAGGCAGTGATACATGAAGGTGGTAGATTTTGGCAGCAGTTGCGTGTTTTTCATCCTTGTGTCCACCTGCCACACTGTCATTCTTCGAAGTTCAGCTCACATTTAGATAGGAAATTATTCAAAGGCAAAGGTCACTCACATTCATCTTTTTGTATTCTCAAGTTTTCAAACAGTCTCATTAATTATGCTTTAAATAAATGGGTCATGTTGATAGCCTAGCTCCCAAACCTCATTACTGATTTTCAAACCCACTAAGCCTTTGATCCCCGGCCAGCAATTTCACCTTTTGGCACATTCCTGGCTTTCCTTCAAAACTGGCTCTCCATAAATCTATTTGGGTTCGTTCTTATCCTTATCTCTTTGTGACAATGTCAAATGGAAACAGGATAATTATAAGTGTTAATAAGTGAACATGGATACAACGGATTAAGGTGTAGTATAATCAATATATTGCATTAAAAAGAATAAAATACCTTGGCTTAAACTTAACCAAGGAGGTGAAAGACCTGTGCACTGAACACTATAAGATACTGATGAAAGAAATTGAGGACAACACAAAAAATGGGCAGATATTCCATGCTCTTTGATTGGAAGAATTAATATTGTGAGAATGACCGTAGTAGCCAAGCAATCTACAGATTCAATAAAATGCCTGTCAAAATTCCAATGGTATACTTCACCGAACTAGAACAAGTAATTTTAATATTTGTATGGAACAAAAAAAGATCCAAAATAGCCAAAACAATCTTCACAAAGAATAATAAAGCTAGAGGTATCATGATCCTTGATTTCAAAGTATATCGCAAACTATAGCAATCAAAATGGAATGATGTTGGTAACAAAAAACAAACAAACAAACAAAAAACACCCAGTCCCATAGATCAAAAAAACAAAACTAAAAATCCAGAAATAAATCCACACATATATAAATAATTAATCCATGACAATGAGCCAAAAGCATACAATGAAGAAAAATCGTCTTTTCAATAAATGGTGTTATAGAAATTGGACAGCCACATGCCAAAGAATAAAACTAGACCACTATCTTACACCATACACAAAAATAAACTCGAAATAAAGACTTGAATGTAAGATCTAAAACCATAAAATCCTGGAAGAAAGCATAAGCAGTAAGCTCCTTGACATTGGTCTTAGTGATATATGTGTAAATTTGATGCCAAAGGCAAGGGGAACAAAAGTAAAAATAAGCAAAAGATCTACATCAAACTAAAAATTTCTGCACAGTAAGGAAACTGTCATCAAAATGAAAAGACAACCTACTGAATTGAGGAAGATATTTTCAGACTGCATACCTGATGAGGGCTTAATATCCAAAATATATAAAGAACTCATGCAACTCAAGAGCAAAAAGGCAAACAACTCAATTGAAAAGTGGGCAGAGAATCTGAAAAGATATTTCTCCAAAAAACACCTACTGATGGCCAATAGTTAAATGAAAAGATGCTCAATATCACTATTAGGAAAATGCAAATCAAAGGCACAATGAGATATCACCTAACACTTGTTAAAAAGGTTATCATCAGAAAGACAAGAAATAACAAGTGTTTCAGATAATGTGGAGAAAAGAAAACTTTCATAGACTGTTGGTAGGTTTGTAAATTGTCACAGCCCTGTGGAACATAATATGATGATTCTTCAAAATATTAGAACTAGAACTACCATATAACCCAGCTATTTCACTTCTAGTTATCTGTCAAAAAAAATGCAAAACGTTATTCAAAAAGACATAGGCACCCCTAAGTTGACTGCAGCATTATTTAAAATAGCTAAGATAGGGAAACAACCTAAATATCCATCAATAGATAATTCGATGAAAAAATGTGGTATATTTATACAATGGAATATTACTCCATCATAAAAAAATAAAATCTTGCTATATGCAACATCAATGGACTTTGAGGGTATTAGCTAAAGGACAGTACGTCAGGCAGATAAAAACAAATACCGTTCAGTTCAGTCATATATAGAAATCTAAAACAAAATAAAACAAAAAGTCATGGATACAGAGAACAGACTAATGGTTAGCAGAGGGAAGGCAGTTTGAGGGGTGGGCACAATGGATGGAGGAAGCCAACTGTACGGTGATTGATGGTAACTAGAATAGTGGTAATCATCACTTACGTAATGTATATAGATGATAAATTATAAAGCTGTGCACCTGAAACTTATATAATAATAATAACAAAAGGATTTGGGGAGTTGCCTACTTAGTATCTAATTGGAATTTTTCACCAAACTTTGGCAGAGAGTAAAAGCTCATAAATTCATATCCTTTGATGTTATATAATATTTGCACATGGAAATGATCTTCTGAAGACTACACCACCCAAGTAGCAGCATAAAAAATAATGCTTTCAAAAAAGTTTGAAATTAAAATCAAAATGTGATGTAAAATTAAAAAAAAATACTTTGCCCAGTAGCAAATTAAAATATATATTTCAGATTTGAGAAAGTTGCATGTAATGAACTTAAACTGTTTACTACAGTGTTTCTAGTGTTTCTTAATATGGAAACACATCAAGTGCAAAAGGGTCAAGTTGGGGTTTACTTGAGCAACTGATTCTGGCTCATACTCAAAGTTCTTATAGCTTTTAATACCCCAAACCCTGTGTTTTCTTTCATCATTCTCAACAAATCTATGTTTGACAGTGATTTGAATAAAAATGGTCTATGGCATTCAGTTTTATCTATTATTGTGGGTTTTCTGTCTGGCAACATTTTCCTTCAAATTTTTTTTGTTATACTAAAAGTGATCTTTTCTAAGGGCCATCTCTCTTCCACATCTCTCTATCATATGCCAGAGTCTACAAGTATAATATAAACCAAAAATAATTTGACACTATTGTGATGTAAGAACAAAGATTACGCTGTCTTGATGCTCACAGGCAGTATATTGATAAAATAGTAATATTACTTTCAAAATCATTTTGAAACATGTTAACAAATATTCATGAGCTATTAGGCATGTGTCATGTCTTCTACATAATATTATTTCACTGTCCAAATTCAGTCCATTTCAAAATATAAAATAATTCCGCTCCTTCTTAGAACTTCTGTAAGCCATCAGATTAAAACAAATGGTCCATTTTTCTGCGTGAACTACACGCTCTTCTCACTTCTTCATGGTAGATGGGACTCTGTATTTTTAAAATTAACATTTCTAATACAATTTAAATTTAAGGAGCAGGACAAGAAGCTAAATACATAGTGTGAATACAGTGGTACCACTGTGCTTTCTATGATAAATTAGGAACCATTTACTCTTTTATATAGTCAGCTTTTGTAAGGAAATTCTTTTTTTTTTTTAAGATTTTATTTATTTGTTTAACAGAGAGAGATCACAAGTAGGCAGAGAGACAGTCAGAGAGAGAGAGGGGGAAGGTGGTTTGATGCTGATGCGGGGCACGATCCCAGGACCCTGAGATCATGACCTGAGCTGAAGGCAGAGGCTTTAACCCACTGAGCCAACTAGGCACCCCAGGAAATTCTTTTGAACAAAGGAAAACTCATAATAATTTCTTAAAAAATGCTAATTTTGACCCAGATACTGTTTTTGATTGTCAAATAGTCAAATATCTATATAAGGGCCTACACAATGTTTCAAAACATGTTTAAGTATTTATTTAATTAAGTAATCTTACACAAAGATGGAGACAACAAAGATTATTTTTTTTTCCTAAATACATTGTTGCATCATTTCTCATGCCCAGTCTAAAAAAGAAAGTTATTCATCAACCTGAATTGGTAACAAACAGTTTTCTCTTCATAGGTTTTTGTGAATATTTGCTAAGTAGGTGATTATGCAGATGGTTATTTTGGAGAAGTTATCTGGCAACGTATCTTACATTCCTTCATTTTTATCCGAATTATCATTGCTGCAGTTCTTAGAGTTTTGATAGCATATTTCATTTTTGAGAGAATCAGCATGTAATGGAAATGATGATTAGAATATGTCTATTTCTACTAGAAAACATCAGTCCTTTTAGATGTACACATACTCCAGATACAGAGAAGAGAAGTAGAAAGAGAGAGAGAGAGAGCAAGAAAAATGTATGAATATATTTGTATTCTATAAAAATGCAGGTGTTATTTGTTGCCAAATCTTACATCACTAGTTGTGGTTATAAGGTACCCAGAATCATGTTATGATTCCTGCATTCTCAGACAGTTAGATATGCTTTAAATATCTTTGAAATTTTCAGACTAGTAGAAGCAAGGACAACTATTGTTTCATGTTTATGTCTTATATTCTAGAAGAAAATATTTTCAAATAAATATTCTTTACAACTTTTTAATACCTTATAAAGTCAGCAGGGTTTATTTACAACCATGAAATGATTCACAAGTTGTAGTTTTTCTCCACCTTTTTCTACCTAATCAAAAAGTTTTAAATCAATCACCTTTTATAAAATGCTGCAATCTTTAGAGGATAACATACGTACAACAACAAAGCTAATTTCTCTGAAAAGATATTAACCTCATCTAAAGGGATCTCCAGTAAGTTAAGGTATGAAGTAAATGAGTTCTTTGTTTCATTGTATCTGGATTTTATTTTATCAGAATTTAGTAAGAGTTGTCTGTTGAATATGAAATACATGGCTATTGATTACTGAATAGACACAAAATTATTCTGATTTTGTATATAGCTGCAAATTTAAAATTTAAGAATTCTTCTAAAAATTCATAGGAGTAGAAATTTCCTAATATTTCCTCAAGAGGTTTTGTTTTAATTTCAGTTGATTTTTCTCTAGGAATAAATTAACTACATATATTCTTCAGTGATTTATCAGTGTATCAATAAACTGATCTCCCTAAATACCATGGAGAAGAAGAAAATAAATTGCAAAATCTATTTCCATTGATTTTTGCAATCAGGTTGTTCTTTTGGAAATTTTCTCATAGATACATAGTACATTAAAGTAATTTAAGAAATTTTAATTTTAGTGGCTAAATTGCCATTTGTGATTTATCAGGAATGTTACTGAATTTGGTGTCATAACTACCTAAATTTGTTCCAGTCCTATTAATGACCGCTGGTTATATTCCTTGGTCTTAGGTAGTCCCTCAGTCTGAAATAATAATTTTTAGTAAGCTACTAGCATATTTATGACACTGTTTTGCATTGAGCCAACTCTCAGTAAGATGCAAATGAATTAATGGTGTTACATTTAGATAGTTGGGGAATTGTGTATCTGCACACTTGTACAGATAAACTCTTCAAATTATTTCTTGGAAGACTTTTTGATCACTTTTGGTGAAACTTTGTTCCTAAGTTTCACTTTCCTCAGATCGGTGGATGATCATAAAGAGAGCTTTTAAAGAAATTACGTATTAATTATCATCTATTAAACTATCATGTATGATACATCTATTATCTTTTAACAATATTCTTCTATTTGGCTCTTAGCGATTTCTTTCCTATAAAAATATTTTAACATTTATTTTTATGCCTTTGCATGGGTCATTTCTGGCAAGAATTAATGAGCTACCATTGTGAATGTCAGAGTTATTATTAAATATCTTATGACAGAACAGGATAAAGAGAATAAAATGAATATGTTAACCACATTTTTTTTATTTACTGAGGAAGAGTCTCCCCCCAATCCTCTCTCTTCAGCCTCTTAAATTTTCTTCAGTTATCATTCACTGATCAGTGATTTTTTTAAAAAGATTTATTTATTTATTTTAGAGAGAAAGGGAGAGAGCAGGGGGAGAGGCAGAGGGAGAGAATCTCAAGTGGACTCCGCACTGAAGGTGGAGCCTGAAGCAGGACTCAATCTCATGATCCTGGGAAAATGACCTGAGCAGAAATCAAGAGTCCACACTCAACCGACTAAGCCATCCAGGCACCCCTATGATTTTTAATAAATAGAAATGTGATGCACTATTTTGAGATCTGAACATATAATTTATTTATATCAACATAAGAATGATTTTCTTTCTTTTTATTGACATGCATAAGAGAAAATAAAGAGAACTATTTTATTCTTTGGAGTCTACACCATGCCCTAAGCTTTAATTGTTGTATTTAATCAAGTGAATTAACCAATAACAGGTTTAATACAACATAGCAGATAAAGTAAAAATACATATGAGATCTTCACAAGTTTTTCCTTGTTTTGCAGATACAATAGAGAAGGCACAATGCATTTAAATGAGTTAAGACCTAAGGTTATATTTTCACCCTGGTTTTCCAGAATTTTGTTTTATTCCATTGCAAGATTCCTTTTTATAACCTTATCATCCAGGCCAGCACTAATTGGTACATATTACTTGATATCCTGCATATCCTATGCAAAATTACTGCTTTGGGAATTAAATTTGACTTTGAAATAAGTTACTATTGTAACTACAGTATAAAGTTAACTTTTTTCAGTGTTAATTACTTTCTTTCTTTCAAGTCAGTTTACATTCATTAATGAAGACTTAGGATACAAAAAAGCATGATAGACAGAAATAAACAGGAATTTTAAGTTTTTCTGCTTATTTCCCCCTGATAGGAATTATTTCAGTATTTGAGTGCAATTGACTTCTTCCAGCTTTCATAGTCCTGGTCTGCTTGAGGTATTGCTTATGGTTGTCACATCTCCTACTGTGGCTTTAAAAATGATTTAAAAAGGCTGTTGTTTAAAATTCTCAGGCAGATGTTACTTTTACCACCACAGTCAAGCATGGCTCCTGTGTGTTTGACTTTCAAAATCCCTGCTAAGTTCCTTGCTGAGATCAGAAATGGTTTGTTTATTAAATCTATATCTTTACATAGTGTGGGGTCTATAAAGCAATGCCAGCTCTGTGACAGAATCCCAAGGGAATATATACCTACTTAATCTTTTATCCAACACCATTTTTCAGTTACAAAGATGTATATCTAGAATTATGAAATGAACAAGTAGTGTTTGGCTTTCATCAGTATCAAGTAGATTTATACACTATGAGGAACTTTCAGAGTAGACTACAGTTGTTTAGCCTCTGAGGCTACAATATCACAAAAGCCTACTTTGGTTGAATATGTTTGGTACAGTGTAACTATTGGCTATTGAGTTTCATTACAAATAATTTTCATGTTTAGGATGAGAATAACTGAAAGATGGGAAACAGTCTATAATGAATTTATGACTTTGTTCATTTAATTTAAACCACAATATCAGTATAAATTGATAATATTGAAAATTAGTATTATTAGTATTATTATTATTGAAAATTAATATTATTATTATTAACACATTTTAAACTTCATTATTGTCATTCAATTACCTGGCCCTGAGTATAGAGAAAATAAAAACCAAATTTCATGATACAATTTCTGCTGCAATGTGCATTGTAATCAATGGAATCAATACCAAGAAAAAGTCAGCTAGGGTACCTGGGTGGCTCAGTTGGTTAAGCATCTGCATTCTGCTCAGGTCATGATCCTGGAGTCCTGGGATCAATTCCTACATCAGACTCCTTCCTCAGCGGGAATCCTGTTCCTCCTTTCCCTCTGCCTGCCTCTTCCCCCTGCTTCTGTTCTCTCTGTCTCTGTCAAATAAATAAATAAATAAATAAATAAAAAGATTTTTAAAAAAGGAAAGAAAAAAAAGACAAAGTCAGCTATATCAAGAAATCTACATTCATTGGTAATTGGTAATAGAAATGCCTTAATTCATATTTCCCTTAAGAAAGTAGATAAGAGGGGCGCCTGGGTGGCTCAGTGGGTTAAAGCCTCTGCCTTCAGCTCGGGTCATGATCCCAGGGCCCTGGGATCGAGCCCCACATTGGGCTCTCTTCTCAACAGGGAGCCTGCTTCCCTTCCTCTCTCTCTCTCTGCCTGCCTCTCTGCCTACTTGTGATCTCTGTCTGTCAAATAAATAAATAAAAATCTAAAAAAAAAAAAAAGAAAGAAGATAAAGTAGATAAGAAATTTTCACCATAAGAAATACTGGAAAAGAGAGATATGTTAAAATTTGAAAAGAAATTATAGATTTTAAATTGATTATTGAAGACTATTTTTAAAAATGAGAACTCACTGGCAGGAATGATAATAAATAAGAAAGAAACACAAATTACCACTATAAGTAAAAACAAAACAAAACATAAGGAGATATTACCTCACACCTATCAGGATGGCTAGCATTAAAAAAACCCACAAAATAACAAAAATAGCAAATGTTCATGAAAATGCAGAGAAGAGAGCCCTTGTGTGCTATTGGTGGGAATAGTGGATTTTATCAAGCATATATATAATAAATAGCTCAAACTTATGCAAAACCTTTTGGAAAGTAGAAAAGAGGGAAACTCTTTGCAGCATGGTCATATGAGTGAGCAAAACTTTAGCATCAAAATCTGATAAAGACATTAAAGAAAAAAATTATAGAGCTATAACCCTAATGAATGCATACACAAAAACCTTTGACAAAGCACATAAATCAATAACCATTATAGAAAAATGTATAATTAGACATCATCTAGGAGCACCTGAGTGGCTCAGTGGGTTAAACTGACTGTCAAGGGCCATATTCTGACTGTCAAGGGCCATATATGGTCTGTAAGTGTGTGCATAAGTTTTGCTTAGTTTTTTAAGATTTTTATTTTTAAGGAATCTCTACACCATGTGGAGCTCCTGGCAGGTTTAGTGAGTGAGTTTAGCCTCTGCCTTTGGCTCAGGTCATGATCTCACTGTCCTGGGGTTGAGCCCTGCATTGGGCTATCTGCTCAGCGGGGAGCCTGCTTCCACCCCCTTTCTCTGCCTGCCTCTCTGCCTACTTGTGATCTCTCTCTCTGTCAAATAAATAAAGTCTTTAAAAAAATTAAAAAAAAAATAGACATCATCCAAAGGCAATGTTAAAAAAAAAAAAAATGAACCAAACCATAGACTAGGAGAAAATAACTGAGAGGAAAAAAGTATGTGCTGATTAAATACACATACACACAAACACAATAGATAATTAAAAGAGAATCATCCCCATAAGGACATGGGAGAGACTGAAACAGTTATTTAACTAGGAATATTTCTAAATGACCAATAGCATCTGAAAATGGCTATCATTAGTCATCTTGGAAATGCATATGTTTTTAATTGTAAGAATTTACTGCATACATCCGGTCTACTAAAATGGAAAAAATTAAAATGAATCACAAGATCAAATGGTGGTGAGAATGCTGTAGTAGTAACTTGCTGACAATAGTGTAACCTGAGACAGGCACTTTGGAGTGAAGAATAAATGAAAACAAAAAATAGCAATTGGAGAAATTTGTTACCAGCAGATTTCCTGGGCAAGAAATATTAAAAGATACCCATCTGAAAGAAGAAAAATGATGATGGGTCAGAAACAGATCTACAGGGGCACCTGGGTGCCTCAGTGGGTTAAGCCTTTGCCTTAGGCTCAGGTCATGATTCCAGGGTCCTGGGATCTAGCCACACCTTGGGCTCTCTGCTCAGCGGGGAGCCTGCTTCCCCCCTCCCTCTGCCTGACTCTGCCTATTCTTGATCTCTCTCTTTGTCTCTCTGTCAAACAAACAAATAAAATCTTTTTTTTTTTTAAAGGAACAGATCTACATAAATTAAAGGAAGAACTAAAGGAAAAACAAGAAGATAAAATTTTTTATTTTTCCTATTCTTAATCGAAACAATAGATAAAACTGTTCAAAATCATAATAGCAACAATGTATTTGGTGATTATAGCTTATGGAAAAGTAAAATGAATGACAGCAAATTCATAAAAGATGAATGGGAGGAACTGGGAGTACTGTTATAAGGAACTTACACTGCTCATGATATGGTAGTGTTATTTGAATTAGATATAAAGATAAACTGTAAACTCAATGGAATCACTGAAAATGTTAAAAAAATAAAAAGTGAAATACATAAAAAATGGAACAATTTTAATGACTTCTTTATAATATTTATATCTGAATAAAATGATAAGTCTATACTAATAGAAATGAAGAAAGAAACGAACAAATGGATGACAGGAAATGGAAAGCTATTTCCAGCAGGTATGCTCAATAGATAGTGAGGATATGATGGAGTTATAAAATCATCAATGGATTTTAAATATGGTTGATGAAAATTTGATTAGGAATAGGAAATTTCCATGATCTTAAGGTATCTCTCTGATTTAGTTAAATTATTATATTTTGTTAAATAGTAATTTTAGTTAAATTATTAACTAAAATAAAAAATAATTTTATAGCTGTGAGACACCATGATAACAGAATAATAAAAGTTAAAATCTGCTTTATTGGGATAAACTGACATCATATGCTTCCTGCTAATGATGGACTAAGAATAACATATAATCAATTCTTTAATATTTCTGTCAAAATGTATAACTTGAATATACATTTATCGGATAGCTTCAGACCAACTCAAATTGAGGGATAGTCAATGACAAAAAGTAAAATAAAGACTGAAGAACCATCCATTAGACAACTAAATGCAATGTGTGACTATGAAATGGATCATGAAATTGGGGGAAAAAGAAGCTATAAAAGTTACTTGAAAATAGCTATTATTTGCACAGCTAATAAATTTGAATTGTGAACTAGGTAATATGAAATGTTAAATTTTCAGATTTTGATAATATAGAGTTAAAATGTATAACAGAGTTTCTTGGGTCTAAGAAAATATACACAGAAGATTTTAAGAATAAATAGGCAGAATGTCTTCAACTTGCTCTCAAAATATTCAGAAAACAATAAGTAATGATAGATGGACAGACATAGGCATTGCAAATAGATGAAATACATAAGTAGGAAGAAAGAATGATAAATGGAGAAAGGTAAACATTTGGTGAATCCAGATGAGGCATATATAGGAGTTCTTTGCATCCATACTATGATTTTTCTGTAAGTTTGTAGGTATGGCAAAATGAAAATCTGTGAACAAAAATTATACTACTTAGTAGTTTCAAATTTCCATAAACCTGGATGTGCCGGGGCGCCTGGGTGGCTCAGTGGGTTAAAGCCTCTGCCTTCGGCTCAGGTCATGATCCCAGGATCCTGGGATCGAGCCCCACATTGGCTCTCTGCGCAGCGGGGAACCTGCTTCCTCCTCTCTCTCTCTGCCTGCTTCTCTGCCTATTTGTGATCTCTGTCTGTTAAATACATAAATAAATAAATCTTAAAAAACAAAACCTGGATGTGCCAAAAATATGCTATAATTTTTTGTGTTTATAACTTAACAGTGCAGAAGAAAATGTAAAGTATATTACACATATGAAGAACTTTAAAGTTTTTTGTAGAAACGAGATAAACCTATTTCCAAACTTACAATTTGTTTAACAGATTTCTCAGAAAGATTGCAATAGGAAATAAAAGGGGGTTTGAGGGGAAACAAAAAGAAAGAAGGCTAGATGGGGCACCTGGGTGGCTCAGTGGTTAAGCCTCTGACTTCAACTCAGGTCATGATCTTAGGGTCCTGGGATCGAGCCCCGCATCGGGCTCTCTGCTCAGCGGGGAGCCTGCTTCCCCACCTCTTTCTCTCTCTGCCTGCCTCTCTGCCTACTTGTGATCTCTGTCTGTCAAATAAATAAATAAAATCTTAAGAAAAAAAAAAAGAAAGAAGGCTAGAGATAGTATCTGTATTATCACATTTAATCCTCATAAGAATCCTTAGATTATATTTTGTTACCCAACTTTTGGATTAAAAAAATGAATTCATAAAGATTGAATATATTATCCAAAGCCACAATTTATAAATTGGTTTGTAGCAAGCAAATGAATCCAGTGCTTCTGACTCCAAAATTCATGTTCTATCCAGAATACTTCGACAAAGAATTTTTAAACTGATAGATGTATATATTTTAATATATTTTACAAGCATTTATTATTTGAATATATAATTCACACTCATATTTTTTCTTTTTTTTTAATATAAGTTAAAAAGTATAAAAGTATCTAAAATGAAGAATCTATCCACACTCTGGTACATATTTCTTTCTTTCTTTTCTTTTTTTTTTTTTTTTTTGTTTCTTTCTTTTCTTTTTTTTCCTGGTCCATACTTCTTACTAATTTATATTCCCAAAGATATTCAACCATATATAAACACATAAGTATATATCACTTACTTATTTACATAGAAGGTGAATCATGGTTCTTGATCTCCCCTTTTTTACTTACTTAACAATATATTTTAAAATATATTTCAGTGGTACATTCTGTAACTATTAATCAATATATATTACATTCCATATTTTAGAATACTAGGTCTCCAGTTAATATCCATTCAGTTGTTTCTACAGTTTGAAATCAAACAACTACATGAGAATCCTTATACATACATACATACATATATATACATATATACATGTGTGTATATATGTTTCAAAGATCTTATTTATTTATCTGAGAGAGAGACAGAGATCCTGAGCAGCAGAAGCAGACTCCCCCCTGACCAGGAAGCCCCATGAGAAACTTGATCCCAGGACCCTGAGATCATGACCTGGGCTGAAGGCAGGTGCTTAACCAAGTGTCACCCAGGTGCCTTCATATATATTTTTTACATGTGTACACATATGAGTACTTCCATAAAATATATCCTACAATTAGAATTTCTTGCTCAAAAAAAAAAAATGCCTTTGTAATTTAATAGTCAAAATGCCTGCTAAAGGCAATGTACTGTTAAATATGTTTAATAAAATGTTAAAGAATGCTTGTTTCCCCATTCATGAAAACATATTATCAAGCTTATTTTTACAAATTGATATGGAAAATATTTTTTCATTGTATTTTTTAAAGTTTTTATTTATTTATTAATGTAGAGTGAGTGGGGTAAGGGGCAGATGGAGAGCAAGAGAGAGAATCTCAAGCAGACTATGTTAAGCATGGAGCCGGACCCAGGGTTCAATCTAACAACCTCAAGATCACAACCTGAGCCAAAACCAAGAGTCAATCATGCAACCTAATGAGCCATCCAGGCACCCCTCATTATATTTTTAATTTGCTATTCTTTTTAAATTCAAAAGGCTGACTTTCTGCTCATGAATTTAAAAACTAGTATTTCTATTTCTTTTGGAGGGACTCTTTATTTATGCTTTTTGCTCATTTTATATGCTTTGTCAATACATATTTTCTTATTTTCAAATTATTTATATTTAAGTATATTTTATTGATATTAGTCTTCCTCAATCTCATATCATAAATATTTTTAAATTGGCCTTTAGTTTTTTAAATGTATACATAGTATCTTCCATGGAGAATTTTAAAATATTTTTACAATTACATTTATCAATCTTTCGGTTATGAATTTTTTTTTCACTAACAAAATCATCTTTGCTGTCATTACATGAAATGTGAGTTTTCAGTATTTCATTCTATTTTTTCTTTACTTATGCTAAACTTTTTATTTTTCTAGAATTTCTTTTGTGTAAGGAATGGATCGGCTAGCCAAGTGTATTTATTTCCTAGGATTATGACTTCTTCTACTTCTGTGCTATTTTGAAATACTTCTTTTATTTTATGTTTACCTGTATATTTGGGTCTATTTCCAGTTTTTTTTCTGTCACTCTATTTCTGTGCCAGGAACAAGCAATTTTAATTACGTTTGCTTTATAATATTTATATTGGATAGGGTATATAACTCCTCTTTACCTTTTATTCTCCTCATCTATTTTTTTTTAATTTTTCTGGTTATTTTTATACATTTCTCAAAATAATGTTAGAAGCATCTCTTCTTCCAAAATAAATTGTATAAATAATTCTAATATTTCATTAATTTTTTGAGGGAGGAGGGGCAGAGGAAGAGAGGGTCTTAAGCAGGCTCCATGCCCAATGCAGAACCCAACCTGGGGCTCAATCTCACAGCTGTGAGATCATGACCTGAACCAAAATAAAAAATCAGATGCTTAACCAACTGAGCCATCCAGGCACCCCTATTTCATTAACTCTTAAAGTAATTTAGGAAAAAGTGTCATCTGTAAAATTCTAAGCCCTCATTCCAAGAACAGCATTTATCTTTCAATTTATTCGTATCTCTTATACTCATCAGTAGCATCTTATAATAATCTTATAAAGTTTATACCTGAGCATTTTGCCTTTCTTTCTGCTCTATTAATGAGCAGCAGGCTTAGCAATTGCCCTTTTGTTATCTTCTTAAAACTTCGATTTATACTGCTGTACCTTTGGTGTAGCATTGGGTAAGTCCTAAATCCCTCTATAGCCATATAAGACACATTAAGAATAAGAAAGTGCAGATTCAACACTAAATTCTACTCCTGAAACTAATATTACACTATATGTTAACTAACTGGGACTTAAATAAAAACTTGAAATAAACGAAAAAAAGTTTAAGTTCAAATTATGAGGTGAGCGTGATAAGCACTATAGTATGGAAATGCTTAGAAAATGTAGGTTTGAACTAAAGACTCAATAGCATGGCATACAAAAGATTCACTCTGGGAGATTGCTTTATTTTGTTTTTAATGCAACTGACTCTACATCTAAGGATGAATTAGGAATATGTAAGAGACTGAGATAAAAGGCGTGGGCTTGAGATCAGAAATTTTGTTCTAGAATCTCATATTAGGTAGCGATGGGCATGAGTTAAAGATGGTAGTACTTAAGAAAAAGTACTTATCAGACAGGCTGATTTAATAAATTACCGTGAAAAGAGTTATAATAAGGAGTCCCATATCTTGACATTACACAGAAACTGAGCTCACCACTGTATACTAGACATTGGCTATGGGTTTAGCTAGATGGTCCAGCAGGGGCCAGAAACCTGAGAAATTTCATAGTTGTGGTTGTTATACACACACCCACCCCCCAGAACACACCAAAAAAAATCACTGATCTAAAAACAAACCAACAAAATTATTATTTTAAATTTCCCCCACCCTTCAAATATTATCCTAAATGCCCCCCCATGAGAGAAATTGGAGCTAAAAGTAAGTGAAGATTATTACCATAATTCTTTTTTTATCATTTTTTAAATTTATTTTCAGCCTAACAGTATTCATTGTTTTTGTACCACACCCAGTGCTCCATGCAATCCGTGCCCTCTCTAATACCCACCACCTGGTTCCCCCAACCTCCCCCCCCCCCCCCTCTTCAAACCCTTCAGATTGTTTTTCAGAGTCCATAGTCTCTCATTGTTCACCTGCCCTTCCAATTTCCCCCAACTCCCTTCTCCTAACTCCCCATGTCCTCCATGCTATTTGTTATGCTCCACAAATAAGTGAAACCATATGATAATTGACTCTATTACCATAATTCTTTTAAGGAATATGTTATGTTGGCTTGGAAACTGGAAGAGGCTAGCACCTATTGATCATGGAATCGCATGCTGGGGAACTAGAGAAAGCAGAGGTAAAGAAAATATGCACATAGAACTATAGCATTGTTTCTGTGTCTTATTCATTGGGGCTTCCTCAGTGGCCATTCTCTCATAGGGAAAATACCTGCTTTGAAACATATTCAACTCTGTTCCAGGAGTCTCCACCATGATGACTTTCATTACAGAACAAAAAGACAAGCCTGAATGTGTTTTGCTTTTATTACAACAGACTCCCATTTAATGGGTCAGAATTCTGACATCCAGACTAAAAGAGCAATTTGAGAAATAAACATTTCTAAGTATTTAAATTCCAAAATACAAGCCTATTTGAAAATATGCGTTTTAAAAAACTTACAAATACAATAAGTTTCTTCACTTGGAAGTATGATAATGTATGATATCTTTATTTTCCGTTTTCCATGGATTTTAGGCATTTTCCATAAATAAGCTTCATGGATGTAGCCATCTGTGTGTGTAATGCCGGGAGTCATAAGGCAAAACAGTATCAACAACATTCTAGACAAAGAGCATGGGTCATTCATTTAATAAATATTTATAATTGGTACTCTTCTGGACTCTAGAAATCTAACATTATAGAATCAAATCTTTATAGCATGGAGGTTACATTTAAGTTGAAATAGATACCTACTAATAATTTTTTAGAGATTAAATATATTATATGTATGCTACTATGGAGTTAAGAGTGACCAAAGAAGGACTCAGTGGGAAGTTGACATTTTACCAAAATTTTAAGGAGAGAAGAGTGTCAGTCTGCATCTAATGTGCCTCTCCAATAGTGAGTCTCTAACGTTTGTCCCAACAGTTTCAGCATGCCTCTGCTCCGATTGATTGAAGGCCATGAATTAACAGCTGTTAAATATTTGGGATATCATTCCTGAGTAGACATCTATAGTTTTCCTGGGAAAATTCTGACCATTTCTTTTTTCTCTAAGACAAGCTACCTTTCTGAACCCTATTCATGTTTCTGAGTCCAAAAATGATGGACCAGGATAAAGGTTTAGCCAAAGCCTGGCCAATCATAGGCCTTCTCAGAGATCTTAACCACAGATCTGAGGAAAGGCTCTCAGTGTCCTGTCAGCACAATGGTGATACACAGAGCACAACTACAGCCAAGTTTATATGTATATACATTATATTGTCCTCTTTTTGTGTGCCCTGGTTGAAGCTGAATTTATGGAACTTGTAAAATATAATTTTAAATAATGCAATCAATTATGTACCAGACACTGTGGTAGAATATATGAAGTAAACACTGTTAAGATGTCTCAAAATTATTTCAGAGAAACCTGATTTCATCACAAATCTAAAGCAGAGAGCATTCACTATCATATAAACAATCTCGTTTAATTCTTGCAGAACTCAAATGTAGCTTACTTTGACTCAGGCACTTCTGAAATCCATACAGACAATTAAGTTGTGGAATCATGATTCAATCTGAGACTCCAAAGTTAAACTATCAAAGTTATAATATTACTTATTCTTAGGTTGCCAAAATTTGGGAGAAAAATTATTTTTATTCATTTTTTAAATTCTATAAATATTTTTAGAGAAATCAAAGATGAGAAACAGTAATAATAAAGACAGAATGCTATAATAGTTTAGAAAAAAAGAGGAAGTTGGCATTAGGGCTATTCTACAAATATTGTATGGAGAAAAGAAATGGGGATTATATTCTACTTGTTATTGTGCTCTTACTGTACTCTGCATGACTTTTTACCTTTCTTTCCATTAAGACTTCTTTTTTTTAAATCTTAATGCAAATGTAACAGGGAATTTGTTCCCAAAATTAACTGCTCTCCCCATATAAAATTCAATTGGCATTAACAGTTATACAAAACTTTGGAATGTGACAGGTATTAAAAAGATTGTCACCTTTATCATGTAATGGTATTCTTCAGGCTCAGTAATATGTACAGAAGTTTTCTTCAATTTATAGAAAACAAAGACATTAGTATCCATATGTTTAAAAACTGATTACTCAGGGCGCCTGGGTGGCTCAGTGGGTTAAAGCCTCTGCCTTTGGCTCAGGTCATGATCCCAGGTCCTGGAATTGAGCCCCGCATCAGGCTCTCTGCTTGGCAGGGAGCTTGCTTCCTCCTCTCTCTCTCTACCTGCCTCTCTGCCTACTTGTAATCTCTGCCTGTCAAATAAATAAATAAAATCTTTAAAAAAGATAAAATAAAATAAATAAAAACTGATTACTCAAAACAATTTAGTACAAGTAATAAGTGACAGAACCAGAACCATAGTCCAAATATTCTAATCCTGAGTGTTATCTTCTCTCTACCTAAATACATGTGAATGTATCAAATTTAGGAGTCTCGTGAATTTTTTTTTTGTTTCAATTTTTAAAAAAATCTGCTGTCTATTAACTGTTTAGTTCTTTAGCAATTAGTTTTGAGCAGTAGGAGTAGAAACATTTAGTTGTCTGTTGTTTCAAAGAGCAGAAACTAAGACCAGCCCAAATGTAGAATTTACTGAAAAGGCAATGGGAAGTTCACAGGGAAGATCACAGGAAAGAAGTCTGTGACTTTGATGATGTAGACCTAGGATTTAATGTGTTATCAGGATGTCAGGTGGTGACTCTGTGTCAGCTCCTTTTCACTTGCTGTTAGTAGAAATAGTCTTTCCTACTTAAGTCCCTAATCTATGCATTTGATCTTTCTATTGTTATAGTCTGTGTTTGGCCTTAATTTAGGTTTATTATGGTGCTGCTTCAGACCTCAACTTTAAATGAAACTTTAGCTCCAGAGCCTACAGTATGGGTCTCTGAGTTCAATTAAAATAATAATAATAGTAATAACAATAATGATGATCAGTCTGTTCCATAACCAATTTTTTGACTCTGTTTAGCTGAAATATGTATTCTGGTCTAACATAATATGGCCAGAAGGATGGATTCAATAATACATATATGGGTGTCCCAGCATATTTATTATAAAGAATTTGCTCAGAGACAGTTATATGAAGGATTGTGAAATTTTGCTAGAGTTGAGAAAAATCTACTTTAGATTTTTATTTTCCCTGAGAGGATACATTATCCACATACCTACTTGATCTCTTCTCTTCACTTTTGCCTCAGTAGACACAAGCAGTATTTCAAGGCTTCCAGATGAAGGAGTTCAGAAAACGTTTAGTAAATGTGTTCTTCTGGATAAGGTCAAACTATTTTGCACCTAAGGAATTTCTAATAAAATCAATAGCTAGAATAAAATTTTATAGAACCAAAACATGTGAACCATGACTGACAAAACCATGTGAGGTGTGACTGACAAAAACATTATTCAGGATTTCTTGGAAAAAAGTCAGCAAAGTCTGGGCAAAACTACTATGGTTATGGTAGATTTAAAAGTATGGATCATTCAGAAATGACTAGCAACTTCTGAATATCATGGATTTTGAGACTGGTTTTCTTAGTATTTTCCTATTATTTCATTTAGAAATAAAAACAGACTTATAGAACATTGCAAAATAGAATTCCTGTATACACTTCACACCCAGATTCCCTAAATGCGAAGAGCTTACCATGTAAAATATATATAGTCCTTGAAACTTTCTGAACCATCTGAAAATAAAAGACATGACTCCTTCTGCCCCTAAATAATTTTCTAAAAAGAAGGACTGTCCTACATAATCATATAGCCACAGTATGATTATAAAAATCAAGACCACTGACATAATAAAATTACCTGAACCCTAGATCTTATGCAAATTGTGATAATTTCTCCACTAATGTCATTTACCTGGTCAGGATCCAATCCAATCACATCTTGCCTTTAGCTGTGATGTTCTTTAATCTCCTTTAATTTGGAATAGGTCTTTATTCTTTCTTTCATGACCTTGACACTTGGCTTACAGAATGTGTCTCTGTTTAGATCCTTATGGTTCTATTCAGATGGTGTATTTTGTTGGAATATCATAAAAGTGATTGTGTATTCCTCTGAGTATATCGTATCAGGAACCACACGATAGTGATTTGTCCCATTAGTAATAACATGAAATTGATCAGTTGGTGATGGTGGCATCTGGCAAGAATTGACTACTGTAAAGTTACTATATTTCTTTTGTAATCAATATTTGAGACAATATCTGTTTTTTTCTCAAGGTTTCATCTCCTAATATCAAGCATCCATCAATGTGAATCAATTATTGCTCTGATGGTAACCAAGAGTGATGATGCTGATTTTATTAATTAGCAGTTTATTAGTTCAGCCAGAACATGCTTTAAATGTTCTGAATTAGTCCTAAAATCAAGCAGAGTAAATATTCCCAATTTAAAGTAACCAGTTCAGAATTTTATTTCTAAGCAATTTGCCATTCTACTTTCTCAGGAATATATACAGCTCTAGTAATTACAAGCACGTTTTCATGGGGGCGATTAAAATGAGCAGAGATAATGAAATTTGTATTTGTGATCCCTCCCGAGTCTATTCAGTATTCTGAAAGATTAATGCATTTGTGTTTTATTTAAACTTCATGATTTTTTTTTCTTTTTGGTTTTGGTTTTTGTTTAATAGTGGGATTTTTTTCTTTGTTCATCTATTTTCCTCCTACAGTTCATTTTGTCCAAGAGGCAAGTCAGGCATTAGATATCATCCATTTATTCAACAATGCCACACTAAGAAATGCTATAATCAACAATTCTGAATATAGCAGAGTTTGGAAGAAAAAAAAAAAATTAAGGTTTTTACCTCCTTCAGCTCCATCCTTGTCTTTGGTCAGAGATTGTCTTCACATGGGTTTCTTTCTCTCATCTATATTTATACATAAGCAAATGCTTTAAACAAACTCCCTGAGTTATTCTTTGACATTAACCTGAAGTTCTCATTCTCTACAGCATAAATTCATCTGCGTTAAATCAGATTTTCCCTAATTCAGTAGTAGCAAGTTCCTATTAACCTTATTATGTCTTTGAGTCTTAATATTTCTCTTATCAATAATATGTCAGAATCTGTTAAAAAACATATAATCTTTTAAAACCTAGATATGGAAACATTTATTTAAAAATATTGACTAATCTGAAAATAAAAGTGATGATTTTAAGGAGATGTGCACTACTTTATACTATTTTTTTTCCCATCCCCTATAAAGCCTATCTCTATACTGCCTGTTTAGAGGGGTCATCTACAAGTTTCTAAAAACATTTGGTAACTTGCTCTGATCAGCATATTCCTGATTGGTCTAGGGTTGGTGTAGGGTAGCAGGGGTGAGGGTGATGGGTCTCTCAGTCTTGCTGAGCTATGAAGGAAGCTTGTTGTTGTTATTTGTATTAGGTCATAGAAAACAGATATAAAATAAAATATATCAAGTTAAATATAAGGTAGGCTTATTAATGTTCTTATTTGGCACAACATCTTGTTATCCTTTATTTATGGACTCCATTTATTCTCGACATCTAACTGGTTCATTAAAATCTGAAATGATTAGGATGAGTAACAGAGGTACTCTAGTAAAGGAGATTCCTGAAATTTGACTACCTGTGAACCAAATATGGAGATTTCACTGACTTAGGCTTTCAGGGTATAATGAGAAAAAATGCATCTTGGAAAAAAAAAATGGAAATATGCCAGTACCTATCTTATCATGACAAAACTAAAGAGATTTCTACTTCTCAGGTTTTACTGTTTCCTTGAAAATAAATAGACCCTTACTGTTATAGAAAATCAAATAATAATAATACTTGAAGACTAAACAATTCTTCACTTTGATATCAAAACACAGAAAATCATATCTATGGTGGTCAAATCCTAGAATCATAGGTGCTCAGAACTCAAAGGGACTTTGAAGGCCCATTTATTCTACCCCTCTGGCAGAGATTTGGTTCAGTGCTACATAACTATCTACACTATATTCTCAGTGCATTTGTGCCCTTTCCTTACCTCATTCTTCTCACATCTAAACCATAATAATGTTTTCAAGTTTCAAACAGGTTTTGTGATATAATGATTTTGCTCCTTATTAATATAAAGGAACATTTTGTATTTATTTTAAGTTCATCAGAAGGTCATTAGGGTCTCCTTTGTCCTGGTGGAACAAACCAAACGTCTTCTAGTCTTTGTCGAATAAGCTAGTATTATCACATTCTTGCACTGCTTTTTGTCTGCTCTTTATAAGTTTGCACATATAAATCCTTAAAAACCAAAGAGAAGAATCAATCAGTACTCCAATTATTATGCATGGATACATTTGTCTTTAAAAGAGCTCCGCATTTGGGATACATAATTTGAATTAGCATTGTATGGAAATATGGTTCAAATAGTCAAAGAAGAATAAAACCAAAATCCAGATTATAAAATTTTATCCTGAGATTGTATATTCTAATAACTATAGACTCTGAAATGAGCTTAGATATGAAACCCCACACAACGAAGCTGATACTGAATTGGTGTAATACATGTTACAAGATGTGACAACTAATTATAACTTTCTGGTTGTATTGTCTAAAGAAAATCTTTAGCAACCACCATCAACTTCCAGACTTTTTAAACATTTCTCAAACTGCTAAATTTGACAAGGCATTACTCTGCTGACCGTGTACAGTAAATAATCAAAAGCATGGAATGTATCATTGGAGGACCTATTGTTGATGAAATCATCATGATTTTTATAGCTTAGCTCACTTTTACAAGCAGAAGTGCTGTAAGGGTCAAAGCCCTGTTTCATGTCATATGGCAATTGAACAAAGCTGAACACCCACCATGAGACACCGAGGTGGCCAGCTGGCATGGTGGCGGCTCTGCAATATTGTTTTGCCCACCCACACAGTGTGTTTTAAACCAGTAAATAAAGAACACAACAGTAGCTTTTAAAATTACCAACTATAAACAATTAACTCATTAGATAAAAGATTGATAATTAAAGAAAGAGAAAAATTGCACATGAATCTTAAATACACTGGAGGAATAAGCCCTTTCCAAACGCAATGAACAGGGCAGAAAAAATAATCTCTTAAAATGCTCTATGAGACAATACAGTTTGCTACTTTCAAGTTTCAGCCAAGAAACTATAGATCAGAACTAGATTTAACTTCTAGTTTTAGCTATAATATTAACGTGTAATACACTGTAGGATACATTCAGTACCTTTCTTGGCATTCTAAAAAGCAAGCACTCCATGAAGTAGAACAGGCTATATATTATGTGGTCTGACATAGAACACCTATGTCATACTCCAATTTCAGAATCTCACACAAAGATCTGACCATCTGATAAATGAAAGCTAGTGGGGTAGCTAGAATGATTTAAATAGTTAGGACCACTCTTGTTGACAGTTTTACTTGTTTAAAACACAATTTTAATTCCAGTTGCAAAAGAGCTTTACTATGTTTTCTAAATTGATTAGCAGATGCATTAGGTATTATCTTTATTCTTTGAATAATAATATAACTAAATTAAAAAAATATTTTAACTAAAATAGTAAATGTGGGTTGAAAGAAAACTTGCTTTGGATTACATCAGGGATGGGTCAAATATCCCCATTTGGGCTATATACTTGTTATGAATAAAGTTTCTAAATAACTTCACAGGTAAGATATAATAAAAAAAATATACTGTTTGTCTCTTTATCTAAAGAACTCTGGTGTTCTACAACTTCAAGTTTCATTTACTCTATCATTCTTTTTTAGCAGCCTCTGTTTATTTTTCATTTGTGGGGTATCTTATGCACATCTCTGCATGATATTTCTGTTGGCTTACTTTGTAAACTATCTGCAAGTGTTTTGAAATAAGCTAGAAACTGCGATTCCTATTAATGCGTGTGATTACTAAGATAAAGGATAAGAGAAAATATTATTTTTAAATGGGCCAGATTCTGCTATAAGAGTAAATTATTATTGATTCTTTCATCCCTCTGCTTTGAGATTTTATAGATAACCATAAGGCCCAGTGAAATTAAAAAGTTTCAAAGATTCACTTGATGGTGATTTTTTTTTTTTTCCCCTACAGTCTTCGTCAGTCTAGCTCCACTTCGTCAGGGCCTCAAATAATCATTTTAGATTTTTTTAAAAATCAATAACAATAACCAAGCAAAAATGCAAATTCTCATGATTAAAAAAAAAGAGGATGAAGCCAATTTGTCTTTCATTAATGCATTCTGATTACAGTGAACATGTTAACACGATTTCTGGTGATCAAATTCCCTTCTAACCACACAAAATGCTCTGGCTTCTTTCCAAGTGTGGCCTAGATTCTGGATTCCCACAGTTAGGAGCTTTGGGATTTGTCTTTGCCTATTATAGGTAGAGAAACGGAAAAAAGGGAAATGGAATTCTAGGTGACATGATTTTAGGAACCAAATAAAGGATTGAAATGGCCACTTTGTGAGAAAAGGCACTGGCTGATGAGACATTTAAGTAACAGGACAAGAAGGTGGTATCTAGAAATTTTTCCTGAGGAAAGGTTCACAGGGAGCTAGAGATTCTGTGTTTTGCTACTGAAGAGTTTATAGAGAATATTCTTGAATATATAAAATTTGGACAGGTAATCAAAAGCAAAACAGAAGAACTGAGATATTAATTAAGTACAAAAGAGGGAAAATCACAACACTACAACAAGCTGAGATGAAAGGCAGACTTGATATAGAAGAAAAAGACCTGGTGGTCAGTCCAAGGATGCACTGAACCACACACAACTGAGAGCAAACCTAAAGGCCAAGCCTCTAAGGAAGGCCCAGTATTTTTACAGTGTGACTAAATCCTTTGTTGTCATTTCAACAGTCTTCTCTGCCTAAGCACCAGGAGTAGACTCCATCTCAAGAAACTCCTTTCTTTGCTTATAGGTCAGAAGTGAACTCATCTATTCAAGTTTCATCATGAGATTTCAGCAAGTCAGTCACATTTTTGTGTTTCATTTCTAATTCTAGTTCTCTTGGTGTTTCTACCACGTCTGCTCTTACTTTCTTCACTTAGGTCTTGAACCCCTCAAAGTCATCCATGAGGTTGGAATCAACTTCTTCCAAACTCCTATGAGTATTGATATTTTGGCCTCTTCCCAACTCACAAATGTTCTTAATGGTATCTGGAATGACAACTCCTTTCCAGAAGATTTTCAATTTATTTTTCCCAGATCCATCAGAGAATCATTCTATGGCAGCTATAGTCTTAACAAAATGTGTCTCTTCAATATTAAGAATGAAAGTCTAAATTACCCTTTGGTCCATGGGCTACAAAATGGAGGTTGTTTTCACAGGCATGAAAACATTAATCTCATTGTACATCTTCTCTAAAGCTCTTGGGTGACTATGTCCATTCAATGAACAATCATATTTTCATAAGTTTTTTTGTTTGTTTGTTTTGTTTTGTTTTCTGAGCAGTAGGCCTCAACAGTGAGTTTAGCCAATTCTGTAAACCATGCTGTAAAGAGATGTGCTATCCTCCAGGTTTTGTTTTTCCATTTATAGAGCGCAGGCAGAGTAGATTTAGCACAATTCCTAAGGGCCTTAGGATTTGCAGCATGGTAGGTGAGCCCTGGCTTCAACTTCTTGTCACCAACTGCATTTGTCCCTAAGAGGAGAGTCAGCCCTCCTTTGAATCTTTGAATCCAGGCATTGGCTTCTCCTCTCAAGCTAGGACAGCCATAGGTGGTATCTTCTTCCAATGGAAGGTTACACGACATTGAAAATCTATTGTTTAGTATAGCCATCTTCATTAATGATCTTAACTAGATCCCCTAGATAACTTGCTGCAGCTTTTACCTAGGGGATCTAGTTAAGATCATTAACTCCGCAATCCCAGAACTGATGCACTTTTTAAAAAACTGCTATGTGGATAACTCAAGCATTTTTACATGATTTGGAAAACAACTGGCACATCTTTACTAATCAAGTCCCACTTTCAATGCTTTCTCTGCCCCACCCTCATTGCTCAGCTGTACAATGTTCATTTATCTACCTTGTTTCATATATCTGTCTCATAATCATCTGCCAAACTTTTTGTTGCAAAAAAATCTCTATGATTAAATACACAATGGAAAGATGATTAGACATTTATAGAATTTGAAATGTTTAAAATTAACACACCATAATGTAGTGTGATAAGAAGGGTACTTTTTTGCTATACAGACAGCTTCTTTGCTTTTTTCATTTCCTTTCTTCTGTTAGCTTCATACTTTACTTCTGTAGCTTCCTCACTTCTCTTGGCCTTCATAGAAATGAAGAGAGTTTTCTGGATTAGGTTTGGCTTAAGGAAATGTTGTGGCTGGTTTGATCTTCTATCCAAACCACTAAAACTATCTCCATATCAGCATAAGGCTGTTTTGCTTTTTTATTATTCTTGTGTTCACTGGAGTAGCACTTTTAATTTCCTTCAGGAACTTTCTCTTTGCATTCACAGCTTGGCTATTTGGTGCAAGAGCCCTAGCTTTCAGCCTGTCTTGGCTTTCAACATGTTTTCCTCAGTAAGCTTAATCATTTTTAGCTTTTGATTTAAAGTGAGTGGGGTAAAAAATCTTTCTTTGCTTGAATACTTTAGAAGCCATTGTAGGATTATTAGCTGGCCTAATTTCAAAATTGTTATGTCTCAGGGAATAGGGAGGCCTAAAGAGAAGGAGAAAAATGGGGGAATAACCAGTTGGTGGAACAGTCAGGACACATAAAACATAAGGTCCACAGTCTGATATGGGTATCATTCATGGTACTCCCAAAATATCACAATAATAACAACTCAAATCACTGATCACAGATCATAACAAATATAATAATGAGAAAGTTAGAAATAGTATGAATATTACCATGCTATGGTAAAGGACGCAAATGTTGGAAAAAAGGGTGCCAAAAGACCTGCTTAATGCAGGGTTGTCACAAAACTTTAATTTATAAAAACACGATATCTACAAAGTGCAATAAAGTGAAGGTCAATAAAACAAGGCATGCCTATACATCACTGGGATGAGGTATCATCATCTGGAAGTATTATATATAAAGATAAATACTAAGGCATTTTAAATTTCTTAAATTCCTTGTCAATAAAATCCTGCAGAGTGAAGGAGAGGATCCCTATATGAATATCATCAGCCACAGAATTGCTTAGGTAGATTGCATGTTTTCTATATATTTTTCATTTAAACAACTCAGTCAAAGGTGCCATAAATTGATTGGATTTAATGGTATTGTTTTAAAACTCCCCTTTCCTACTACTCCAATGGAAGCAAAGAGCACATTTTTTAACTGTATAACATTTGAAACTGGGCATTTTTTTCTTCATTTTGTGATACATATCCTTAAGTGGTTTAAAACAATTATTAGTTCTGAGTTATGTCTTGTATATATAAAGAGTAAACTATTCTTTCACTGTAGAAGTTTCCAGATATCATTTTATAAATGATAAAGTATCTAGTTAACAAAAGAAACTAGAGTCATTAATAAAGAAAACTGCTTTTCTGGAAACCCAAACATCTGAACAACTAAGCTCTGAATAGAAATAAGCAATTTAAAATTTTATGATAAGACAAATATGTTACTGGGGCACCACTGGAGGTACATATTTTGCACTTAATTTTTCCCCTGGGAGGGGGAATCTCCTTGAAGAGGGAATCCATCAGTCTGGGACACAGACAGGGGACGAAAGAAGACAGAAAAAATGTTCTTCCTTATTTAGGGGTGGGGGTTGCAAGAAGATCTCATAGCTATTACAGAAAGAGGCTGTCCCTAAATAAAAATTCTGATATTCTCCAATCTATGTTTTCTAAATTTCTGGAATGATTGATTGATTGATTTATCTATCTAAATTCCTGGGTATACTTGCAGGATGTTTTTGCCAGGGAAGTACATGGGATATTTTTTGCCTTGAAGCATACAGGAGAGTTTCACATAGATGCTTTTAAGTAATTGTGAATGAGCTAATCAAAATCTTAGAGGTACAAAACAAAATCTATAAAAGTAAGGGAAGTTATCTCCCCCTTCATTTACTTCTTCTCATCAGCCTCCAATAATCTGTATTGAACTCAAGAGGTAAAAATGTTATTAAATAGACTTAAACATTAATTACAGAAAAAAAATGAAGCTGGTATATATAATCCATAAAGCAATTCATCACAGAGCATATAATTATAAGAACACTGATTATAAAAATATTTTCATTATCTGAAAACTTTTAATTTCAATTATATATTGCTCATCTGGTCAATTGACCGAAACAATATGATAAACACAACATTTACTTGATAATGAACTTCTGGTAAATAGTTTATATTTTCCCACAGTTATAAAAGAAAGTTATTACTTAAATAAGGAGATATTTAAGACATATTTTTTTAAAAACTCACAAGTGATTATAATTCTGTTTTTATCTGTTCCTTTAAGTTGTTTAAACTTAGATTTAGGAAATGCTTATACCTCAAGCCATATGTATGTATGTGTGTGTGTGTGTGTGTGTGTATATATATATATATATATATATATAATTTTTTTTTCATATTCTATTTTAGGTGTAGTTAGGTTTCCCCTCTGGCATGATGTGGTGGCTTTGGGGAATAAAAGTTTTAGATTTTCAAAGAAGATAAAAATAGTTAATTATTTAATTTGACAGTTTATTCCTATAAGTCTAACCCTATTAAGCTTTTAGTTACAATATTTTTTAAGGAACTGAGATTTAATAAACAAATGAGATGATCCAAATGTTTTATAATTTTAGGAACAACCCCAAAGAAATAATGCAAGTGAACTTAGTTAGAATAATTATTTTTCAAACTAATGATATTATAAAACTATCCTACCATATGTTTTTATTGTTTTGTACCAATGCATCTTTCAAAATTGCACAAAAATAAAGCTTCTAGAGATGGTAGTGGCAATGATATTTCTACTACTGGTGATAACTAACATGATTTTCCAAGTAATAGAAGTTAAAACATCACTGAAATAATAGCAGCATCTTGTTATAGTCTTACTGAGGGACATAATTCTCAGGAGTCTACAATATACATACAGACATAAATATCATTAAAATTTGGATAATTCAAAGAACATAACAGTGAGCACTTTACATTTTATTATTCATTATTCAGTATAGAGTCTCATTAAAATGCTCTGGGTTCTATATAGCAGAACATCCTGTATTTAAATGATAAGGCCTAACATTAGGCTTTATACTTCCCATTCACTCAGCCATCTGATGAAGTCAGCTTCCCTGGGAAGGGAGTGTCCTTAGGAGTTGGCTCACTGCAGCTGAGACAGATCCTGAGGTTGCTGATGAGTAGAGGGTGTCGGCTGACTATCCTCTTTGCTATTATTCTCTTTGCCATTCCCTAAAAACTCCTCCCTAGAATTGAGATTCCGGCAGTATATTGACACTTCTATCACAAGGGTGCTAGGTAACAATATGGAGTATGAGAAGTGGTCAGATTTTGGATACAGTATGGAGGTCGGGCTGGAAAATTTTCTTAATGGATTAAATGTGTGTAATAAGAAAAGTAGTTGTCAGGAAGAATCCTAGATTAGATTTTTTTTTTTTTAATAGTGATCTCATGTTGTATTTCAGCAACACTGCACTATTCAAAAATCAACTATATTTCTTTTTAATCAAGGGAGAGGGATTTTTTTTTTCCCAGAGTTAATTCATGAAAAGTCAACTATTTTTCCAAAATAAGAGAGGGATTGATTTGGAAGGTAGAAAAATGAAAGTTTTGTTTGGAGTGAGTTTAGTTTGAGCTATGCATTAAACACCTCATGTGTATGTCAAGTATAGACTTAGATGTATGAGGTTAGTGAGGAGATTGGAGAAAGAAATGTAAATTTGGACATCTTCGCTGTCATAGGATCAACAGGAGTGAGGGTTAAGACAAAACAAGAAAGCCAAGGATGAAACCAACACTTAAGAGTTAATCTGATATTTAGATGCTGGAATGAGGAGGAGGATCCAGAAAGGAGACTAAAAAACTTTCCAGGGAAATGACAGAGAACAAAACAGGAAGCCAAATGAAGATGTTTCAGGCTTGGAAGATGGAGATAAAGATGTTTCTAAATCATTCAATCTGATTTTTTTCCTGTTCCGATGAAAAAATCCCTCTCCCTTGATTAAAAAGGAATACAGTTGATTTTTGAATAATGCAGTTTTGCTGAAATACAACATGAGATCTCTATAAAAACAAATGACTAAGCAATAGTCATCAGTTTTCACAAAGTTATATTTAAATATAAAGATCCTTCTGCAAGTGAACTACAAATTAACTTTGACATAAAGGAGAAAGAGTTTAATATGCTTAACTGTAATGATTGCCCAGAAAAACATTCCAAATCCAGTCAAAATGTATTCTCCTAAATACACAAAAGCTGTGTTCACTGCATAAGTTACTGCTTGGTCAGTAGCTAATTTTATAGGCTGTCTTGCTTATGAAGGAATTGTTTTGTAATAGCATAACAAAAAACTAATGATAGCTTAGGTTTTTCTTTTGTGATTTCCTGTTGTGTTAACTGTCTATGTAAAACCAAATATCAAAACAAAACTTGTAGATATATTTAGATGAATTTTAAATAATGAATTATTTTAAAGTTTTCTTACATAAAAGTGATAATTAACATCAAACCCACTTGAGACACATTAAAAGAAATTAAGCTTTATGGTAAACATATTAAATAATTGCCCATTCAGCCCTTGGGCAAATTTTGTAATGCAGTTTTATCACAATATAAAATTAGTATTGTCTATTAGTATTGTCTTAGTTATACTGACAATTGAATAGTAGTCTACATTTGGGTCAATAACTTTAAATGTGAACCTAACTTATGATAAAAAAATAATGAAAAATTACTTTGGCCATTTAAGAAAAAAAAACCTTACCTGTATAGTGCTTACTGTTCATTGTTTTTTTTTCCTTTAATGAATATCTTCAAGGATATAACTGAAGTTAACATATTTTATTCTTTCAGTGTTGATATGTGGATTTTATACTCTCAAAATTTACTTTTTAAAAATCCCCATATAAAATTAAATTTTCTAATTCTTCTCTTTTAGTAACATAATATTTATTGAAAAGAAGTCTTTGTTATGAGGAACAGCGTTATATGTTAATTACTATATGACCACATGTGCCCTGGAAAAAATTTTCAAATTAAAATATTTATTTAAGTAAGCCAAAATTATATTTGGGTACATTCAATCAGACTAACGTTTGTTTCTGGGGGAAATACTTGTTTAAGTTTCAATTTGTTAAAGGTTGTTTCAATCACAGTATTGTTTACTTCTAAGACATTGAGGACAGTATGAAATTTTTGTAATTTACAAAGATATATTGCAAGTTAAAATACAGTTTACCCATGAAATAATCTCGGCATGATTGGAATTTATTTTAAATCGTATAAACGATGAAACTCTGCCATAACTCAATATGTAAAGTCCCAAAATTCGACTGTACAAAATGTGGGGTCACGGTATTGCAAGGTAACAAAAAACAATCATTTTTTTTTCTTCTTTTTTTTTTTTAATTTTATTTTTTATAAACATATAATATAGTTTTATCCCCAGGGGTACAGGTCTGTGAATCGCCAGGTTTACACACTTCACAGCACTCATCATAGCACATACCCTCCCCAATGTCCATACTCCCACCCCCCCAACCCCCCTCCCCCCATTAACCCTCAGTTTGAAAAAACAATCATTTTTTAGTTGCCCTTCCACTTACTACATGGTTAAAAAAAAAAAAAAAATAGAGAAAATCTTGTCATTTATTTGTTTTATTTATTAGGCCAAGCAGGAAAAAGGACTGATGTTTCAATATATACATCCTCCTACACTGAACTAAGGAAGACCAAAATGATCACCAGACAACTATCTAACACTTCCTTCTACTGCCCCCATCACCATCAAGAAGAAATCAGCTTTTACTCACCTTGCCCCTTTTTGAGAATTTGGGCTGGCCAGAGAGTTGGATTTGTTCACCAATACCACATAATCTGTATTTTGATACTGTGGGTGTTTTACAGTAATTTGAAATATTATCTAGTCAACAGTCTTTATTTGTTGCTACATTCATCATCTTGCTTATTGCCAAGGTTTATTTAGTTGATCAGACTGACGTTGATTATATTATTCCCTTCTAGTTGCTTTCTAGAGGGTTTAATTAATGAGACTAGTCTTTCCAGCAAAAGAACTGCCTTTCCAACAAGAATGCAAATGAAGTAGTTGTACTTCTCTAAGGAAAATTCTAAACACATTGTGTATGCTTATTTTTTAATCATTCATAGAAATTGTAAAACTTCATTTTATTAAAACTGTGTTTTGTTAAAAAGCAAATATTAGAGCTCCATCACATTCCACAATTTATTTCTACGTTTACTTTTTCTCCAACATATACTGAGATTATGGTAGCTCATGAAGATACACTTATGAATAATCACAGCCTTTTTGCCTAACTGCTTAGTCTTATGGAGTAAAAAAACAAAGAAAAACTCTGAGAAGTGTGATAAAGGCTGTAAAGGAATACTCACAGTCCTCATTTAGTACCACCAAAAAGCGAGTAGATTTGAATGTAGAACAAGCCTAAATATGTTTGAAAAAAATTTTCAAAATTAAAACTTGAGATATAATAAAATAGATTTAATAATTTGATGTTCTTTTTAAAGTGACCACTCATGCTAAAACAGCCATTCTTTTAAAGACTGGTAAAAGAGAATTCATACTACCGTTACTGAAATCATATTAAGGAAGAGAGAGCAAGGTATCAGGAGAAAAATATTGTAATTAATTTTCTTCAATATATAAGGCTCTAGAATACTTACACTAGGATTGATTCGTAAGACATACAACCTGAAATGTCATAATGAAAAGATGATTACATTTTATATATTCCTCTTGTAGGGAAGAAAAAATATTGTTTAAAATGAGGTTAGCCCTCAAGCACAATTGTTGAATTTCATCATGGGTTTGGATGCCAGGCAAGTCTTTATTGCCATATTAGCAAGCATTATCTTTGATATGTTTTTCTACCAAGTCCTTTTTAACATTTATGTGAGAGATAAAAATTAAAGATTATCAGAGTTCTTTTAGTATGCCTTCATCCATTGATATCTCTATATCCAATCCCAAGAAGATTGATTGATATCAATTGATTGATATCATCCATCTCTATAACCAATCCCAAGAAGAAAATGCCAGAAACTTTACAATAAACAACATTGCAGTGCTCTGAGATATTACACAGTACAAACTAGAAAGCATCACCCTCAAAGTCTCTCCATCTTTTGTTAAAATTCTACCAGCTTCTAGCCATTAAAACAACAAACAGAGGTGAATAAGAGTCTCCAAAGTACTGAAACTAGAGATAATTCCATTCTATTCAAGATTTCCCCATGCCTCAAAGTTCAAATTTGGGATATATTTATTTGAGGAAAAAAATCTTGAGAAAAGCATTCAACAGGCACTCAATTTAAATCATTTTGAACACAATGCTTCTGGATTATCTACATGTGTTCCTCTTTAAGAGCTACATTCTTTTTCTTGAAATATTTATTTTATTTTATCTTAATTTGTTCCACTTAAATTATTAAATTATACCATGTGCCACACAACATTTCCTAATATAATTTTAGTAAAGGCTACTGATAAAGCTTTTAAATAATTAAATGAGCAATTCTCAGTTTTCTTGGAAACTTGACTCCTTAAAATACATTACACTTTGTAATTCCTTCTTACAACTCTCTTACCACTTTATGTACAATTCTTCTACCTTCTTGACTGCCCTTTCCCATTCATTGTCTGTTGATTTCCTTCCTCTTCTAAACTTATAAATATTTGTATTTCCTGAAGTTTTGTGTTTTGCGCTCTACTTGTCTCTATGCTTTCTCTCTGAGCCATTTTGTCTGCTCCTTATATTTTCAGTATATTTCAAATATGTCAAGCTGTTAAATCTATAATCTTAACTAAGCCTTCTCCCCTAAAATCTTCAAATGCTGTATAACTTGACTGGAGGTTCAAATATTATATCTTATAACATGGTTTAAAGAGACTTCTCAATTTCTAATTTGATTTGCAACTTATTTTGTTTGTGTCTTATTTCCACTCTATATTAATTGAAAGATGTTCTTGGGGCGCCTGGGTGGCTCAGTGGGTTAAAGCCTCTGCCTTCAGCTCAGGTCGTGGTCCCAGGGTCCTGGGATCGAGCCCTGCATCAGGCTCTCTGCTCTGTGGGGACCCTGCTTCCTCCTCTCTCTCTGCCTGCTTCTCTGCCTACTTGTGATCTCTGTCTGTCAAATAAATAAATAAATAAAATCTTAAAAAAGAAAAAAAAGAAAGATGTTCTCAAGAGATAAAATTAAAAGTATAGCATGGAAAGAGAAAGATCTTGCTCTAAAGAGAATGTACTTTGTGCACACTTGATTCAAACCCAGTGAAACCTCATTTCTTTTAATCATTAGTCAATAACTGAATTGTCAAAATAATTTTTCATAGTTATTGTCTTTAAAGAATAATTTTTCATTGTGTTCTTTATTGTATATTTGAGATATATAACTGATATAAACTCTATATATGTTTATTTTCAGGCAATTATATTAAAAAAGGAAAGTCTTTAAAATGATACAGTAGTTTCGGGGCACCTGGGTGGCTCAGTGGGTTAAAGCCTCTGCCTTCAGCTCAGGTCATGATCCCAGGGTCCTGGGATCGAGCCCCACATTGGGCTCTCTGCTCAGCAGGGAGCCTGCTTCCTTCTCTCTCTGACTGCCTCTCTGCCTACTTGTAATCTCTGTCTGTCAAATAAATAAATAAATAAATCTTTAAAAAAATAATACAGTAGTTTCATTTTTCTTAATGGTTTCTTAATGAACTGTCATAAGAATAAATGAGGTTAATTCACATATTCTATTTACAACTTGATGTTGATATAAGTTTTCCTAAACATGAGTATTTTTCAAACATAAGTGGTAAAGAACAAGTCATATATAAAGACACTTTTAGAACGACTTGATTTTATAGTGTATTAAAGGTATTCTTTATAGGCAGATAAACTATCATTGATCATTGGAGGATATCCTCTGAATATAGATGCTTACTTACTAAAAATTACTGATGCATTAACCCAGAGCTATGTAATTGAAACATAAATGCTCTTGAAACAGCTGAAGACTCTCTAATAGAGAAAGTTGGGAACATTTTGAATTTCATTGTTTTGTGCCATAATTTTTTTTTTATTATTATTTTGGCTGGCCCAGAATGAGTTTTCAGAATCTTTTAAATATGTTAATTGTTTGATTACTGACTCTCATGTGAAAAAAAAAAAAAAACAACAAAAAGCAACGTTGGTGTATTTCTGACTTCAGTTAAGTCCTTTAGATCAACACTGGAGAATTTATTCTCATGTAGTTCAACCTTGGAAAAAGCATAAGCTAATTTCAAAGTTTATTTCTTTATGAAAACCAGTTTGTTCCAAAGGCAATTCATCTGGAGATACTAATATGCCATTTTCCTTCTATTAAACTACATCTTTTTCCTTGAGAGTAGACATTCAGAAATGACCTAGTGGTTATATTTCAGTATGTAGTGGTAGAATGGTATTGGCATATGATATGTTTATACTATGAGAGTAAAATAATAAATACCACTTAATTCCATTATCTACTGAGAGAAGATATACCATTTCATTATAATTATTATCAATTTAGAACAAATGCAATAAGTTGAAAAGGAGATGTTTATAATAGCTCAAAATCTTAAAATAGATAAAATCTATATAGACTAAAATACAATAAAGGTTTCATAAAATCTCATTGACCAAGAAACCAGAAAGGAATGCCCTTCTGTTCTTTAGTTTGTGTATTCTTTTAAAAAATCATTGATATGGGGAAGTAAAGATGGCAGGGAAGTAGGAGGAGGCGCCTTTTCAACCTGTACCCTAAAGTCAGCTGATTACCTACCAAAGAACTCCGATCACCCATGAAATCAGCCTGAGATCAGAATTATACACATCTGGATCTCTACAGGGGCAGAAGACACCAGCGGGCAGGTAAAGCAGAGTGGGAACGTCGGACTGATATCGGAAGATAAACAAAAGGGGGAGGGAGCCACCAGAGGTGACCGATTGGAAAGTAATACCCCTAATACGAGAGTGCCCTGCATCTGGGGACCAGCATTAATTTGGAGACTGGTTGAAAGCACTCACAAAGAGCAAAGGATCGTGGGGGGGAAATTGTGGGAATCAGGGTGGCTAGGGACAGGGGCTAAGTCCGTGGACCCAGGACAGCCTCCCCTGGTGCTGAGCCAGAGAGAGTGCAGGTCTTGGTCCCTGAGCTGCCAGCGCACCCGAGAACGCGTGGGGTCCGGCTCCTGTGAGGGGCTGGGAGCGTCGCCAGATGGCAGAACGCCAAGCCATGCCACAGAGCCTGAGACATGCACGCCCCTCACCTGCTCCTGAGAGAGGTGCGCGAAGGCCCACCCAGCACTCTTAGACCCGCGCCATTGTTTCAGAGCCTGAAGCGTTCGCGCACCCCAAACTCTCCCCTGAGAGAGGTGCGCGAAGGCCCAGCCTGGTGCTCTCAGAACCGTGCCCTCCTCTCAGAGCCTGAGACGTGTGCACGACCCACAGCCTCCCCTGAGAGAGGTGCGTGCAAGCCCAGCGCTCTTAGACCCAGAAAGACTAGGCACTCCCAGCCTGGGACAGCAGGAAAATCTCAGTGTGCAATCTCTGCTTGGAACCTCTCTGGCAGTCTGGAGCTGCCCAGACAGCCGCCACTGTTGTGGATTTGGGTACAAACAGAAGATCCTGCGTCCCCAGGACGGCGACTCGGAACCTGCTCTGCCAAGGGCATAGGGGGAATTTATGTGGGCTCTGCTGCACCCACAGGAGAGCAGACTGAGGCTTCTCTCTGAGAGGGAGGTCAGGGTGCAGTTTGCTTTCCTCTAAACCTACAAAAACCATCAAAAGCTGTCAAGGCGAGAGAAAAAAAAAAAAAAGTGAACAAACATAAAAACCTCCAGAGAACAAAAGCCTGAAAAAACCGGTTTCCTCAGAACCCACTCCCTTGAGGGGGACAGGAGGAATGAACTCAGGGAACATCATTGACTGAAAACCCACATGGCAGACCCCTCCCCCAGAAAACCAACTAGGAAAAAAAAAAAAAAAGACTACAAGAGAACAACCACCACTACTTCATAGGACAACTTTTATTTTTAATTCATTCCCACTATTCTGGCTCATTTTTTTAAATATATAGATAATTTTTTAACCTATTTACCATCACAGTGAGATGTCCAGCACATCAAATTCCATAATAACCTTCTAACCTGAACTTTTTGATACATACACCTGTGTTTTTCTTTTGCATGTCTATTTCTGAAATTTCTTTTTTTTAAATTTTAGTTTGGTTTCATCTAGTTTATTCCTTTTTTATTTTTATTTTTATTTTCTAATATTCATATAGAGTTAAACTTCAAGGTAATCCCCTTTCCCCAATCAATACTACCCCTATAGGTAAACCAATTTTTAATCCCCCTTTATCTTAGGAAAGTTGAGTCCTTTAACAAAGATATCAAGATACATCCAGGAAGAATCAAAACAACCTTCCTTGCCCACACTGAGAATTTATAACCACTCTCCCATCTTTTTCTTCCACCAGTGTTTCTGTGTTTTTGTGTTTGTCCTGATAGTATATAAATCTTACACTTGGGGTTCTTTTTGATGAGGTTCTTCCTTTATTTGCCTATATATATAGATATAGATATAGATATAGATATAGATATAGATTTTCTTTCTCTTGTCATATACTTTTATCAGTCTTTTTGTTTGTCTGTTTTTGTTTGTATACTTCATAAATCTTACCTTGGGGCCCATTTGGGCCTTCTCTTTTATCTTCCCTTTCTTTCCTGTCTCTCTCTCTCTCTTTCTTTTTCTTTTATTTTTTCTCTCATTTGGGTGGGGAATCCTGATTGCTCAGAAGCATTCCAGGGTGCACCTTGACTGCACCACGGTCGACACATCCAGCTACATCCATTCAGTCATCTCTCACCAAAATGACTAAGAGGAGGAATGCCCAACAGAAGAAAAATACAGAGGATGGACCTACTGCAACAGAGCTAACGGCTATCAACATAGACAATATGTTGGAAAGAGAATTCAGGCTAACAATTATCCAGGCAATAGTTAGGTTGGAGAAAGCCATGGATGACCAAACGGAATTGATTAGGGCTGAGCTGAAAATGACCAGAGATGATGTTCACAATGTTAGGGCAGAGATGAAAGCTACCAGGGATGAGGTTCACAATGCTCTCAATGAGTTTCAATCTAATCTAAATTCTCTCAAAGCTAGGGTAACTGAGACAGAAGATAGAATTAGTGATCTGGAGGACAAACAGATAGAGAGCAAGGATCAGGAGGAAGCCTGGAACAAACAGCTTAGAAGCCACAAAAACAGAATCAGGGAAATAAATGATGCAGTGAAACATTCCAATGTCAGAATTATTGGAATTCCTGAAGGGAAAGAGAAAGAAAGAAGTCTAGAAGATATAGTGGAACAAGCTCTTCATGAAAATTTTCCCAATCTCAGGAATGGAACCAGCATTCATGTATTAGAAGCTGAACAGTCTCCACCCAAAATTATAGATTCCAGAAAAACATCAAGGCACCTGATAGTCAAATTGAGGAATCATAATTGTAGATATAATCTCTTGAAAGCTGCTAGGACAAAGAGGCTACTTACTTACAGAGGAAAGCCCATCAGAATAACATCAGACCTGCCCACAGAGACCTGGCAAGCCAGAAATGGTTAGCAAGATATATTCAGGGTGCTAAATGAGAAGAACATGTAGCCAAGAATACTTTATCCAGCAAGACTGACATTCAAAATGGATGGAGAGATAAAGAGTTTACAAGATCGGCAAGGCTTAAAAGACTATGCAACCACCAAACCAACACTGCAGGAAATACTAAGGGGAGTTCTATAAAAGAGGAAAAATCCTAAGAATAGCATTGAACAGTAATATAGAGACAATCTATAGAAAGAAAGACTTCAAAGTTAACACGATGTCAATAAAAACGTATTTATCAATAATCACTCTCAATGTGAATGGCCTAAATGTGCCCATAAAACGGCACAGGGTTGCAGATTGGATAAAATGACAGGACTCATCCATATGTTGTCTACAAGAGACCCATTTTGAACCTAAAGATACACCCAGACTGAAAGTGAGGGGATGGAGAAGCATCTTTCATGCCAATGGGCCTCAAAAGAAGGCTGGGGTAGCGATTCTCATATCAGACAAATTAGATTTTAAACTAAAGACTGTAGTCAGAGATACAGAAGGACACTACATAATTCTTAAAGGGACTATCCACCAAGATGATCTAACAATTGTAAATATCTATGCCCCCAATATGGGAGCAGCCAATTACATAAGAAAACTGTTAATCAAGATAAAGAGTCATATTGATATGAATACATTAATAGTAGGAGATCTTAACACACCTCTCTCAGAAATAGATCATCAAAGCAGAAAATCAATAAAGAAACAAGAGCATTGAATGACACATTGGACCAGATGGACCTCATAGATATATACAGGACATTCCACCCTAAAACAACAGAATACTCATTCTTCTCAAGTGCACATAGAATCTTCTCAAGAATAGACCACATACTGGGTCACAAATCAGGACTCAACTGATACCAAAAGACTGAGATTATTCCCTGCATATTCTCAGGTCATAATGCTATGAAACTGGAGTTCAATCACAAGGAAAAGTTCAGAAGGAACTCAAACACCTGGAAGCTAAAGACCACCTTGCTTAAGAATTCTTGGATCAACCAGGAGATCAAAGAAGAAATGAAAAAATTCATGGAAACCAATGAGAATGAAGACACTTCGGTCCAAAACCTATGGGATACAGCAAAGGCAGTCCTAAGGGGGAAATACATAGCCATCCAAGCCTCCCTCAAAAAAATTGAAAAATCTGGAACACACCAGCTGTCTCTACACCTTAAAGAACTGGAGAATCAACAACAAATCAAACCAACTCCACACATAAGAAGGGAAATAATCAAGATTAGAGCTGAGATCAATGAGGTAGAAACCAGAGATACAGTAGAACGTATCAATGAAACTAGAAGCTGGTTTTTTGAAAGAATCAATAAGATCGATAAACCATTGGCGACACTAATCCAAAAGAAAAAAGAGAAAGCCCAAATTAATAAAATTATGAATGAAAAGGGAGAGATCGCAACTAACACCAAGGAAGTAGAAACAATCATCAAAAGTTATTATCAACAGTTATATGCCAATAAGCTAAGCAACCTAGATGAAATGGATGCATTCCTAGAAACTATAAACTCCCAAAATTGAACCAGGAAGAAATTGACAACCTGAATAGACCGATATCTAGTAACGAGATTGAAGCAGTGATCAAAAACCTCCCAAAAAACAAGAGCCCAGGACCTGACGGATTCCCTGGGGAATTCTACCAAACTTTCAATGAAGAAATAACACCTTTTCTCCTGAAGCTGTTTCAAAAAATTGAAGCAGAAGGAAAACTTCCAGACTCTTTCTATGAAGCCAGCATTACCCTGATCCCCAAACCAGGCAAAGACCCTACCAAAAAGGAGAATTTCAGACCAATATCACTGATGAATATGGATGCTAAGATTCTCAACAAGATCCTAGCAAACAGGATCCAACAGCACATTAAAAAGATTATCCACCATGACCAGGTGGGATTCATTCCTGGGCTACAAGGATGGTTCAACATTCGCAAATCAATCAATGTGAATGAAAAAATTAATAAGAGAAGAGAGAAGAACCACATGGTCCTCTCAATTGATGCAGAAAAAACATTTCACAAAATCCAGCATCCATTCCTGATTAAAATGTTTCAAACTATAGGGATAGAGGGAACATTCCTGAACGTCATAAAATCTATCTATCAAAGACCCACAGCAAATATCATCCTCAATGGGAAAAAGCTTGCAGCCTTCCCGTTGAGATCAGGAACACGACAAGGATGCCCACTCTCACCACTCTTGTTCAACATCGTATTAGAAGTCCTAGCAACAGCAATCAGACAACAAAGAGAAATAAAAGGTATCCAAATTGGCAATGAAGAAGTCAAACTCTCTCTCTTCGCAGATGACATAATTCTTTATATGGAAAACCCAAAAGACTCCACCCCTAAACTACTAGAACTCATACAACAATTCAGCAACGTGGCAGGATACAAAGTCAATGTACAGAAATCAGTGGCTTTCTTATACACTAACAATGAAAATACAGAAATGGAAATTAGAGAATCGATTCCATTTACTATAGCACCAAGAACCATAAGATACCTGGGAATAAACCTAACCAAAGAGGTAAAGGATCAGTACTTGAGGAACTACAGAACAATCATGAAAGAAATTGAAGACGACACAAAAAGATGGAAGACCATTCCATGCTCTTGGATTGGAAGAATAAACATTGTTAAAATGTCTGTACTGCCTAGAGCAATCTATACTTTTAATGCCATTCCAATCAAAATGCCACCGGTATTTTTCAAAGAGCTGGAGCAGATAATCCAAAAATTTGTATGGAATCAGAAGAGACCCCGAATCGCTAAGGAAATGTTGAAAAACAAAAATAAAACTGGGGGCATCACGTTACCTGATTTCAAGCTTTACTACAAAGCTGTGATCACCAAGATAGCATGGTACTGGCATAAAAACAGACACATAGACCAGTGGAACAGAGTAGAGAGCCCAGATATGGACCCTCAACTCTATGGACAAATAATCTTTGACAAAACAGGAAAATATATACAGTGGAAAAAAGACAGTCTCTTCAATAAATGGTGCTGGGAAAACTGGACAGCGATATGTAGAAGAATGAAACTCGACCATTCTCTTACACCGTACACAAAGATAAACTCAAAATGGAAAGAAGACCTCAATGTGAGACAGGAACCCATCAGAATCCTAGAGGAGAACATAGGCAGTAATCTCTTCGATATCAGCCACAGCAACTTCTTTCAAGTTATGTCTCCAAAGGCAAAGGAAACAAAAACGAAGATGAACTTTTGGGACTTCATCAAGATCAAAAGCTTCTGCACAGCAAAGGAAACAGTCAACAAAAGAAAGAGGCAACCCACAGAATGGGAAAAGATATTTGAAAATGACAGTACAGACAAAAGGTTGATATCCAGGATCTATAAAGAACTCCTCAAACTCAACACACACAAAACAGACAATCATATAAAAAAAATGGGCAGAAGATATGAACAGACACTTCTCCAATGAAGACACACAAATGGCTATCAGACACATGAAAAAAATGTTCATCATCATTAGCCATCAGGGAGATTCAAATTAAAACCACATTGAGATACCACCTTACACCAGTTAGAATGGCCAAAATTAGCAAGACAGGAAACAACATGTGTTGGAGGGGATGTGGAGAAAGGGGAACCCTCTTACACTGTTGGTGGGAATGCAAGTTGGTGCAGCCTCTTTGGAGAACAGTGTGGAGATTCCTCAAGAAATTAAAAATAGAACTTCCCTATGACCCTGCAATTGCACTACTGGGTATTTACCCCAAAGATACAGATGTAGTGAAAAGAAGGGCCATCTGTACCCCAATGTTTATAGCAGCAATGGCCACGGTCGCCAAACTGTGGAAAGAACCAAGATACCCTTCAACAGACAAATGGATAAGGAAGATGTGGTCCATATACACTATGGAGTATTATGCCTCCATCAGAAAAGATGAATATCCAACTTTTGTAGCAACATGGATGGGACTGGAAGAGATTATGCTGAGTGAAATAAGTCAAGCAGAGAGAGTCAAATATGGTTTCACTTATTTGTGGAGCATAACAAATAGCATGGAGGACAAGGGGAGTTAGAGAGGAGAAGGGAGTTGAGGGAAATTGGAAGGGGAGGTGAACCATGAGAGACTATGAACTCTGAAAAACAATCTGAGGGGTTTGAAGGGGCAGAGGTGGGAGGTTGGGGTAACCAGGTGATGGGTATTAGAGAGGGCACAGATTGCAAGGAGCACCAGGTGTGGTACAAAAACAATGAATACTGTTACGCTGAAAATATATAAATAAATAAATAAATAAATAAATAAATAAATAATAAAAAGAAAGCAAGAAAGGAAAAAAATCATTGATATGTTTACTGTAATATCTTAAAGAGACATTCAGTAATATCCAAAAAGAGATGGAGAGGGAGATTCTAAAGGACACTCATATCAGTGATAGTGGTCAAGAGACTTAAATCAGAGTTCTTTTGTTTTTAATGAAGTATGACTGATCTAAAATATACTATGATTTTCTGTTGCACAGCATAGTGAGTCAACATGTTTATACATTACAAAGTGATCCCCACAATAATTCTAGTTATCATCTGTCACCATACCAAATTATTACCATTCCAGTTATTTTAACAGAGAGAACTTTATATAAAGAATGGTTAAATACCCATTGAAAAATTAGGACAAAGAGAAACTAAGGTATTATTTTGGAAACAATAAGAAACAGATATCACCCCTTGAAGTAGGACAACAAGGGGAAGAGATTGGGATTACTAAAACCTTCCAAGTTTGAAAACGGGTCCTCCTAAGCTCAACTTCAATGTTCCAGGGGTGCTATTTGTCTGGTGCTATATCTCGGAGCTTAGAAGAGGGGCTTTAAGGATGAGGAGGGACACTGGCCACTTCATGCCAGTGTAATGAAAAGGTCACAAGTGCAAGTATTGGAAAAATTCCCAAAGGTTGCAACTGTAATGAACCTGCTATTGCTGACATGAAGAACCAAGGCTGTGTGCCATTAATGGGAATAGGAAGTCTAAAGAAGCAAAGAGAAAGAAACTATTTCTTTCTCTTCCAGGCTCCCAATCTTCCCTCTGCTGGCAGAGCCTACCAGGAAATAAGCTTACAAAGCAGAGCTGTAGTTTGCAGAGCTCTAGCCCCCATATCACAAATCATTGTGTAGAATGATGGGTTACAAGTGAAGAAAACTAGCTTAATAACTTGCAAAACTGAACACTAATGATGGCAATGTTTTGGAAGTGAATTTTAAAATTGTGAAATCAAATTGAAACCACAAGTTTTGCTGAACTGCTCTAAAGCTTAAAGAGGACATAATATGCTGAAATTTGGAGACTATCCAAAGAAGTTGCTGAGTGTTATTCTCAACTAAGTTCTTTTGAAAGATATAATGAATTTGAACCTCACCAAAGGAAAAGAAAAAAAAATTAGCAAAACTGTAAAAAAATAATATTCATACTTGCCTGTCCTCCAATTCACATATACAAAGTAGAAAGGTCATGTCTATGATAAAAGATGGCCAAATGAGTTAAAGAAAAGGACAACTTTGTAATCTCACTATCAGAAGAACACAAGAGTCAGATTTCTCAGCAGCTGTGTACAATGTATGTTTATGGTCCCTGGGAGAGTATCTTGTGCTTACTTATGTTTATAAAGAGCAAACTTCTGTTAGATACAACATAAACCTACTATTTATTCCCCCACAATTCCTTGAAATCTTATCTAGATTTATACAAAATATATTTGATGTTTGTATTAAAATTAGAACCTAGAAAGGCAGTCATATTTAGTTATAACCTATGAGCATGTCTTCTACACTTCTCCATTCTTTTTTTAGGAGGTGAACTATCACAGAATTTTTTTTTTACTAAAAATTATGGTCATTAGTTTCAGGTGAAAGAAAACTGGAAGAGAGAAAGGATGATAATTTCTGCAGAGAATTTTTTTTTTTTCAGAGCTCATCTTTATGCTGAAAGGTTCATAGCTTATTTTAATTTATTCTTTTTCTAGAAAGACAGAATGTGATACAGCGAGGCTGATTGGAGGAATGGGCAGTGAAAGAGAGAGAATCTTAAGCAGTCTCCACTCCCAGCACGGAGCCTGATGTGGGGCTGGACATGGGGATCAATCTCACTACCCTGAGATCATGACCTGAGTCAAAACCAAGATTCGGACACTTAACTAAGCCATTCAGGTACCCCAAAAGGTTCATAGCTTATACTACATTTATCTCTAATGGGAATTTACCAGTGTAAAAGTAAGTAACCATTGCTAGTTTGATCTATTATAACTACGTGCACGCACACACACACACATACGCACACCCTTAGGAAATATAAAGGGTATATATCCAATTCGATTTACCTCTTATTAGTGTGCAAAATTATATGTAAATTTATGATACTATAATATATATATACATATATATAAATTTTGTTGCACAGTAATATAAATCTAGAAGAGCCATTTAAATATTTGATTATAAGTCTAAAAAATGGCTAACATTTACTGAGTGCCTTCTAAGTATCCAGAGCTACTCTAGGTGTTATAGAAACACAGGTGAAGAAACAAAGACTAATTCATGCCTTCATGCAGAAATAGTTGACAAACCTATAGTCTGTTACATGGTAATAAATTATATGATGAGATATAAAGTAGGAAAGAATTTAGAAACTGTTAATAAAGTGGATAGTTATTATAATCTAAGGTAATAAAGGAAGAACTCACTGAGAAATTACCTTAGAATATAAACAGAAGGGAGAAAGAGATAGTGAATAACATTATCTAGGAACAACCATTCCAAAAGGGGAGAGAGTAAGTGCAAAAATTCTAAAACAGGTGCAAACCTGGAGTGTTCAAGTAACTCCAAGATTGATGTAACAAGATGTAAGGGTTATGAGAAACAAAACAAGAGGTCATATAAATAAGAAGAGTCAGATGATATGGAGACTTGTAGATACTGGCCTGGCAACTGTAATCCATGTGAGTCATAGCAAAAGCAGCATTAACACTGGCTATACAACATCAGTTTAAAGCCAAATTTCTTCACATTTCACATTTCTTCCACATAACTAACTCCCTTAATTGATTTTTAAAATAAGCATTGAGGTCTTCATATAGCAATTATGGGAGGGAGGACAAATCAAAGTTATTTCTGAGTTTAGCATGAAGTGAAGAGAAATAATAGCTCAGGTTAAATGGGTTTTTAGGTTAAATGGAGTGGAAATCCCTGTGACATATGTAAGTTGAGTCAATTGTATCAAGCAATATATCATAGAAATACCAGTTAACAATTATCTTTGCGTTAAATTAACCTCCATACTTTCTTCTCTTGGTCATTTCCCATCCCCCCACTTTCCTTTTTAGAAAAGTTCTAGAAGTAATTTTATAAAAGTAATAAGCAAGTTTTATCCAACTCAATTTCAGTAAAAGAGAAAAAAATCATCAATAATATCTTAAAGCTTGAATGTGTAACTTTTTAAAAACAACCAACATTTGCCCACTTATATTTTTTGGGAAAAAATGTGTATAAATTAATTACTGAATAAATAAATAGGGGAGAAAGGACAAATCTCCATTACAGATAAATTTTTAGAGATAAATTTAAACCTTTCTTAAAGAACATAGAAGATTTTAATAAATAGAAATGCATAACATACTGAGGGATGGGACAATATTATCAATTATTTCAATATTAATATAAAGACAACAAAATTTTCACTTGGACATTTTGAAAAACTCTGCATCTTAAAATTTAAAGGAAAGGCTAACAATAGATGGATTTCTAAAACTTAGATAAATATCAGAGAAGCTGTAATTGATCTATTGTTTATGAAGATGTAAATGCTATTATAATAAGTCATAAAACACTATAATAGAAACATAGATATATCAATGGAATACGTCCAGATTTATATGGAAACTTGACAACATTAACATTGAATGGCAAATTAATAATGAAAGGGAGGATGGGCTAATTGGGTGATGGGTATTAAGAAGTGTACTTGTTGTATTTAGAATTAGGTGTTATATGTAAGTGATGAATCACTAAACTTTACTTCTGAAATCAATATTATACTATATGTTAACTAACTAGAATTTAAAGAAAATATTGAAAAAAAGGAATAGTAAATAGAGTTATGTAAACTAGCTCACACTATAAAAAATGAAATATTTCCTAATACAACATATAAACTCAGAATCATGGTGGGTAAAAGCTTAAGTCTGAAAAGTAAAGTTTTGCAGTATATCTTTTTGAATCAGAGATTGGAAAATATTTATTTTTTTAAAAAATCTCAAATAGTACATACTAAGCAAAAAAACAAAAAAAGATGGAATTGATTAATTTGTTTTAATATACACAAACATTTTATTTTTTCAAGATTTTATTTACTTACTTGAGATAGAAAGAGAGCATAGGTGGGGGGGTGCAGAGGGAGAAGCAGGCTCCCACTGAGCAGGGACCCCGGCACAGTCAGATCATGAGATCATGACCTGAGCTGAAGGCAGACACTTAGCTGACTTAAGCCAACCATGCACCCTATAGACACAAATATTTTAAAGAATTAAAACCCATTTTATAAAATCTCTGAGAAAAAGAGAGAGAATACTTACTGATTTTTTGACAATAGTACTTGATACAAAACCATATAAACAGTACAAAAAAAAAAAAAAGAATGGCTTGACATCTCAAAAAAAGAGAGAATAGAGTGACATCTCTAATAAACATAGATACAAAAGTCCTCAACAATGTATTAGCAAATCAAATTCATCATTACATAAGTAATTATATAACATGACCAAGTGAGATTTATTTCAAGTTTAAAAAGCTTGTTCAATATTTAAAAATTAATCAATATAATTAACAGGCTAATTAAAAATATAATCATATTAGTGGGTACAGAATAAATATTTGACATAATCCAATAATCATTAAGGTTAAAAACTCTTACTGAGTTAAGAATGAGAGGAACTATGTCAGCTTGATAAAGAGCATCTACAGAAAACTTATACCTAACTTCATAATAGTGAAAGACTGAATGTGTTCCTTTTAAGATCTGGAATAAGTCAAGGATATTTGTTCTCACCACTCTTATCCAGCCTAGCATCAGAAGTTCTAACCAATATGGTAAGAAAAAAATAGAAGGGATATGAAAGAAAGATATGAAACAGTCCATAATTTTAGATGATTGCTTATATAGAAAATCCCAACAAATCTACCAAAAAAATCTCCTGGACTTATAAATTAGTTAAGCAATTTTGTAGGATGCAAGGACACAGATGGATCTATCACACTCCTGCATAGAAATAATTAACATGTGGAAACCAAAATTCAAAACATAATACTATTTATAATCATGCTGAAAAACATAAAATACTTATATACCTAACAAAACTTGTATAGAATCTGTACAATGAGTCTTTTTAAATGGTGATGAAAGAAATAAAAGAAGAGCAAAATAAATGGAGAGAAATATCGGAAGACTCAACCTAGTACAGATGTCACTTCTCCCTAAAATGATTTAAAGCCTTATGTAATCCATATAAAATTCTAGTAAGGCTTTTTTTGTTGACATAGACAAACTTATTCTAAAACTAATATGAAAAGACATAGACTCTAGAATAGATTTAAAATATTGAAGAATAAATGGTGGAGTAGCCCTCTACCTCGTATGAGGCCTGTTACATCAGCACTGAAACAAGGTAAGTGTAGTAGAAGGATATTGTGGTAGAGGGAAAGACTCTTGGATTGTTCCAAAAAAACAGGGAATCCTGAAATAGAGGCACATAAATATGCTCAACTGATTTTTGATAAAGAAGAAAAAGCAATCCAATCGAAAAAGGTTACCCTTTTCAACAAACAGTGCTAGAACAACATAACATCTGTAGCTCTCCTCAGCCCCTGAAAAAACAACAACAACAACAAAAAACAAGAATCTTGATTCGGATCATGACCTTTATATAAAATACAATTCTAACTACAATATGTTTTGGCATGGATGGAAGAAAGGGAAACCCTCTCACACTATTGGTGGGAATGCAAACTGATGCAACCACTCTGAAAAACAGTATGGAGTTTCCTCAAAAAGTTAAACATAGAACTACTCTATGATCCAGCAATTGCACTATTAGGTACCAACCCAAAGGATACAAAAATACTGATTCAAAGGGATACATGCACCCTGATGTTTATAGCAGCATTATCAATAATAGCCAACTAATGGAAGGAGCCCAAATATTTACTGACTAATGAAAGGATAAGGAAGAGGTGATACACACACACACACACACACACACACACACCTACATACATACACACATATATATATACACACACACACACATATATATGTACATACACACACACTATGGAAGAGATGATATATATAGAGAGATGAGATTATATATATATATGTAGCATATATATATATATATATAGAGAGAGAGAGAGAGAGAGATTTGTACACACACACACACACACACACACACACACACACACAGGAATATTACACAGCCATAGAAAGGAATGAAATCTTGCCATTTACAATAATGTGGATGAAGCTAAAGTAGTAAGCAAAATAAGTCAGTCAGAGAAAGATGAATACCATATAATTTCACTCATATGCAGCATTTCAGAAACAACACAGATAAACATGTTGGGGGAGAGAGAGGCAAACCATAAAATAGCCTTTTAACTAGAGAGAACAAACTGAAGGTTGCTGGAGGGGAGGTGGGGGGGGAGGGAAAGGGTTAACTGGATGATACCTATTAGGGAAAGTACTTGTGAGGAGTATCAGGTGTTATTTTTACATGATGAATCACTAAATTCTACTCCTGAAACTAATACCATGCTATATATTAATTGGAATTTGAATAAAAACTTGAAACAAGCAAACAAAAAGACAAATACCATATGATTTTACTCATATGTAGAATTTAAGAAACAAAACAAATGAACATGGTGGGGAGAAAAGAGAGGCAAACCAAGAAACAGGCTCTTAACTATAGAGAACAAACTGATGGTTACCAGAGAGGTGGGGATGGAGGGAAAGATTAAATAGGTGATGGGGATTAAGGAGGGCACATTTCATGATGAACACAGGTGTTGGATGTAAGTACTGAATCACTAAATTCTATAGCTGAAACTAATATTACACTGTATGTTAGCTAACTAAAATTTAAATAAAAACTTGGGGGAAAACAAAACAAACAAACAAACAAACAAAAAAACCAAAATAAATCTAGATTTATTTAGTATTTATTTATTTATTTATTTATTTATTTATTTGAGAGAGAGTGAGCATGAGTTGGGGTGGCGGGGGGAGGAGAGGAGCAGAGGAAGTGGAAAAAGCAGACTACCTGCTGGGCAGGAAACACAGTGTAGGGATTAGTTCCAGAACCCTGAGATCATGACTTGAGGTGAAGTCAGATACTTAACCAACTGAAATGCCCAGAGGCCCTGAATCCAGGTTTATTTATTTAAATTTAATTTTATTTTTTTCAGTGTTCTAAGATTAACTTTTTATGTACCACACCCAGTGCTCCATGCAATATGTGCCCTCCTTCATATCCACCACCAGGCTCTTCCATCCCCCCGCCCCTCTCCCTTCCAAAACCCTCAGTTTATTACTCAGAGTCCATAGACTCTTATGCTTCATCTCCCCCACCTATTTCCCTCAATTCACTTTTCCTTTCCTTCTCCTAATGTCTTCTATTTTATTCCTTATACTCTACAAGTAAGTGAAACCATATGATAATTGACTTTCCCTCCTTGACTTATTTCACTTAGCATAATATCCTCCAGTCCTGTCCATGTTGATACAAAAGTTGGTTATTCATCCTTTCTGATGGAGACATAATACTTCATTGTATATATGGACCATATCTTCTTTATCCATTCATCTGCTGAAGGGCATCTTGGCTCTTCCCACAGTTTGGCAATTGTGGCCATTGCTGCTATGAACATTGTAGTATAGATGGCCCTTCTTTTCACTGTCTCTGTATCTTTGGGATAAATACCCAGTAGTGCAATTGCAGGGTCATAGGTTATCTCTATTTTTAATTTCTTGAGGAATCTCCACACTGATTTCCAAAGTGGCTGCACCAACTTACATTCCCACCAAAAGTGTAAGAGGGTCCCTCTTTTTCCACATCCTCTCCAACACTTGTTGTTTACTGTCTTGTTGATTTTGGCCATCCTAACTATTGTAAGAGCTTCTCAATGTGATTTTGATTTGAATCTCCCTGATGGCTAATCATGATGAACATTATTTCAGGTGACTCTCAGCCACTTGTATGTATTCTTTAGAGAAGTGTCTGTTCATGTCTTCTTTTTTGACGTGATGATCTGTTTTTTGAATGTTGAGTTTGAGGAGTTCTTTATAGATTTGATATCATCCCTTTGTCTGTAGTGTCGTCTCCCATTCTGTGGGTTACCTCTTTGTTTTGTTGACTCTTTCCTTTGTTGTGCAGAAGCTTTTGATCTTGATGAAGACCCAAAAGTTCACTTTCACTTTGTTTCCTTTGCCTTTGGGGATATGTCTTGAAAGAAGTTGCTGTGGCCCATGTTGAAGAGATTACTGCCTATGTTCTCCTCTAGGATTTTGATAGATTTCTGCCTCACTCTGAAGTCTTTTATCCATTCCAAGTTTATCTGTGTATGGTGTAAGAGAATGATCGAGTTTCATTCTTCTATACATAGCTGTCCTATTTTACCAGCACCATCTACTGAAGAGACAACCTTTTTTCCACAGTATATTTTTTCCTGCTTTGTCAAAGATTATTTGACCATAAAGTTGAGGCTCCATATCTGGACTCTGTTCCACTGGTCTAAGTGTCCGTTTTTGTGCCAGCACGATGCTGTCTTGGTGATCACACCTTTGTATTAAAGCTTGAAATCAGGCAGCATGATGCCCCTAGTTTTGTTTTTCTTTTCAACACTTCCTTAGCATTTAGGGTTCTTTTCTGGTTTCGAACAAATTTTAGGATTGTTTGTTCCAGCAATTTGAAAAGTGCCAGTGGAATTTTGATCGAGATGGAATTGAAAGTATAGATTGCTCTACGCAATATAGACATTTGACAATGTTTATTTTTCTGATCCATGAGTATGGAATTATTTTCCATCTTTTTGTGTCTTCCTCAATTTCTTTCATGAGTGTTCTGTAGTTCCTTGAGTACAAATCCTTTGCCTCTTTGGTTAGGTTTATTCCAAGGTGACTTTTTTTTTTTTTTAAGATTTTATTTATTTGACAGAGATTTCAAGTAGGCAGAGAGAGCAAGTGGCAGGGGAGCAGACTCCTTGCTAAGCAAAGAGCCTGATGCAGGGTTCAATCCCAGGACCCCAAGATCTTGATCTGAGCCAAAGGCAGAGGCTTTACCCACTGAGCCACCCAGGTGCCCTATTCCAAGGTATCTTATGGTTATGGAATCGATTCTCTAATTTCCCTTTCTATATTTTCATTGTTAGTGTATCAGAAAGCAACTGATTTCTGTGTATTGATTTTGTATCCTCCCACATTACTGAATTGTTGTATGAGTTCTCGTAGTTTGGGGATGGACTCTTTTGGGTTTACCGTATAAAGTATCATGTCATCTGCAAAGAGAGAGTTTGACTTCTTCTTTATCAATTTGAATACCTTTTATTTCTTTGTTGTCTGATTGCTATTGCTGGACTTCTAGTACTATGTTGAACAGCAGTGGTGAGAATGCTCATCCTTGTCCTGATCCTGATCTCAGTAGGAAGGCTATCAGTTTTTCCCATTGAGAATGATATTTGCTGTGGGTTTTTTCATAGATAGATTTTATGAAATTGGGGAATTTCACTCTATCCCTATACTTTGAAGAATTTTGATCATGAATGGATGCTGTATTCTGTCAAATGCATTAATTGCATTTTCCACATCGATTGAGAGAATCATATGGTTCTTCTCTCTTCTCTTGTTGATTTGTTCTATCACATTGATTGATTTGCAAATGTTGAACCACCTTTGCATCCTATGGATAAATCCCACCTCATCATGGTGGATAATCCTTTTTTTTTTTTTTTTAATTTAATTTAATTTTTTTTTTAGTGTTCCAAAATTCATTGTTTATGTACCACACTGAGTGCTCCATGCAATATGTGCCCTCACTGATACCCATCACCAGGCTCACCCAAACCCCCCCTCCCCTTCAAAACCCTCAGGTGGTTTCTCAGAGTCCACAGTCTCTCATGGTTTGTCACCCCCTCTGATTTCCCCCAACTCACTTTTTCTCTCCATCTCCCAATGTCCTCCATGTTATTCCTTATACCCCATAAGTAAGTGAAACCATATGATAATTGACTCTCTCTGCTTGACCTATTTCACTAAGCATAATCTCTTCCAGTACCATCCAAGTTGATACAAAAGTTGGGTATTCATCCTTTCAAAAGAGGCATAATACTCCATTGTATATATGGACCATATCTCCCTTATCCATTCATCTATTGAAGTGCATCTTGGTTATTTCCACAATTTGGCAAATGTGGACATTGCTGTTATGAACATTGGGGTACAGATGTCCCCTGATATGGACCCTCAACTCTATGGTCAAATAATCTTTGACAAAGCAGGAAAAAATATACTGTGGAAAAAAAAAATAGTCTCTTCAGTAAATGGTGCTGGGAAAATTGGACAGCTATGTAAAGAAGAATGAAACTCAACCATTCTCTTACACTATACACAAAGATAATCTCAAAATGGATAAAAGAACTCAACATGTGGCAGGAATCTATCAAAATCCTAGAGGAGAACATAAGCAGTAACCTCTTCAACATGGGCCAAAGCAACTTCTTTCAAGACATATCCCCAAAGGCAAAGGAAACAAAAGCAAAAGTGAACTTTTGGGACTTCATCAAGATCAAAAGCTTCTGCACAACAAAGGAAACAGTCAACAAAACAAAGAGGCAACCCACAGAATGGGAGAAGATATTCACAAATGACACTACAGACAAAGGAATGATAGCCAAGATCTATAAAGAATTCCTCAAACTCAACACCCAAAAAACAGATAATCGTGTCAAAAAATGGGCAGAAGACATGAACAGACACTTCTCTAAAGAAGACATATGAGTGGCTAATAGACACCTGAAGAAAATGTTCATCATGATTAGCCATCAGGGAGATTAAAATCAAATCAAAATCACAGTAAGATGCCACCTCACATCAGTTAGAATGGCCAAAACCAAAAAGACAGTAAACAAGTGTTGGAGAGGATGTGGAGAAAGGGGAACCCTCTTACCTGTTGGTGGGAATGCAAGTTGGTGCAGCCACTTTGGAAATCAGTGTGGAGATTCCATAAGAAATTAAAAAATAGAGCTACCCTATGACCCTGCAATTGCACTACTGGGTATTTACCCCAGAGATACAGATGTAGTGAAAAAATCTTTTTAATGTACTGTTGGATCCTATTAGCTACGATCTTGTTGAAATTCTTGGCATCCACGTGCATCAGGGATATTGGTCTGAAATTCTCCTTTTTGATGGGTCTTTGCTTGGTTTGGGGATCAAGGTAATTCTGGCTTCATAGAAAGAATCTGGAAGTTTTCATTTTGTTTCTATTTATTGAAACAGCTTCAGGAGAATAGGTATTACTTCTTTGAATGTTTGGTAGAATCCCCCAGGGAATCCATCAGGTCCTGGACTGTTGTGTTTTGGAAGGTTTTTGATCACTGCTTCAATCTCATTACTAGATATTGGTCTATTCAGTTTGTCAATTTCTTCCTGTTTCAGTATTGGAAGTTTATAGGTTTCCAGGAATGCATCCATTTCTTCTAGGTTGCTTAACTTATTGGCATATAACTGCTGATAAAAATTTCCGATGATTATTTCTTTTTCCTTGGTGTTAGTGATGATCTCTCCCTTTGCATTCATAACTTTATTAATTTGGGCTCTCTTTCTTTTCTTTTGGATTAGTTTGACCAGTGGTTTATTGATCTTATTAATTCTTTCAAAGAATCAGCTTCTAGTTTCATTGATGTGTTCTGCTGTATGTCTAGTTTCTAACTCATTGATGTCTGCTCTTATCTTATTTCCCCTCTTGTCCATGGGGTTGGCTTAATTTGTGTTGATTTTCCAGCTCTTTAAGGTATAAAGAGAGTTGGTATATTTGGGATTTTTTCAATTTTTCAAAGTGAGGATGGATGGCCCTCTTAGGAACATCTTTGCCACATCTCATAGGTATTGGACTAATGTGCCCTTATTCTTATTGGTTTCCATGAATTTTTTGAGTTCTTCTTTGATTTTCTGGTTGATCCAGACATACTTGAGCAGGATGGTCTTTAGCTTCCAAGTGTTTGAATTCCTTCCAAGCTTTCTCCTGTGGTTGAGTTCTAGTTTCAAAGCATTGTGGTCTGAGAGTATGTAGGGAATAATCTCAATCTTTTGGTATCAGTTGAGCCCTGATTGTGAACCAGTATGTGTTCTATTCTGGAGAAAATTCCATGTGCACTCGGGAAGCATGAGTATTCTGTTGTTTTAGGGTAGAATGTTCTGTATATATCTATGAGGTCCATCTGGTCCAATGTGTCATTCAAAGCTATTGTTTCTTTGTTGATTTTCTGCTTTGATCTGTCTATCGCTGATTGTTATTGCTATTGTTAAGATCCCTTACAACTGGGGTGCCTGGTTGGCTCAGTGGGTTAAGCCTCTGCTTTTGGGTTAGATCATGATCTCAGTGTCCTGGGATCAAGCCCCGCATTGGGCTTTCTGCTCAGCAGGGAGCCTGCTTCCCCCTCTCTCTCTGCCCACCTCTTTGCCTACTCGTGATCTCTTTCTCTATCTGTCAAATAAATAAATAAAATCTTAAGAAAAAAAGATCCCCTACAATTAATGTATTCATATTAATATGACTCTTTGTTTTGATTAACAGTTGGCTTATGAAGTTGGCTGCTCCCATATTGGGGGGCATAAATATTTACAATTGTTAGATCTTCTTGGTGGATAGATACTTTAAGAATGATGTAGTATCGGGGCACCTGGGTGGCTCAGTGGGTTAAAGCCTCTTCTTTCGGCTCAGGTCATGATCCCAGGGTCCTGGGATCAAGCCCCACATTGGGCTATCTGCTCCGCGGAGAGTCTGCTTCCTCTTCTCTTTCCCTGCCTACCTCTCTGCCTACTTGTAATCTCTGTCTGTCAAATAAATAAATAAAACCTTTTAAAAAAATGATGTGGTATTCTTTTGTATCTCTGACTACAGTCTTTGCCTTAAAATCTAATTTATATTGGCATGAAAGATGCTTCTCCATTCCTTCACTTTCAGTCTGGATGTAGCTTTAGGTTCCAAATGGGTTCTTGTAGGCAGTATATGGATCGGTCCTGTCATTTTATGCAGTCTGCAACCCTGTGCTCTTTTATGGGAGCATTTAGTCTATTCACGCTGAGAGTGATTATTGAAAGGTAAGTTTTTATTGACACCTTGTAGCTTGCAATCTATAGATTTGTCTATAGTATGCTTGCAATTTATAGACAACATGTTGCATGTTTCTATAGATTGTTTCTGTAAATTTCTGTTCTATGTCACTCTTGGGTTCTTTCTTCTTTTATAGAACCCCCCTTAATATTTCTTGTAGTGCTGGCTTGGTGGTCACATATTCTTTTAAACCTTGCTGTTCTTGGAAGTCCTTTATCTCTCCATCTATTATGAATGTCAGCCTTGTTGGATAAAGTATTCTTGGATGCATGTTCTTCCCATTTAGTGCCCTTAATATGTCTTGCCAGCCCTTTCTGGCTTGCCAGGTTTCTGTGGACAGGTCTGATATTATTCTGATGGTTCTTCCTCTGTATGCAAGGAATCTATTCCCCATAGCTGCCCTTAAGACCTCCTGTCTAAATTTATGATTCATGAATTTCACAATTAAGTGTCTGGAGGTCTTTCTAGACTCATTGATCTTGGGGCTGTCTTCTCTGCCTCTAGGACATGAACAATTGCTCCATTCCCCAGATCAGGGAAATTTTCATCTAGTATTTGTTCAACTATATCTTCTATTCTTCTCTCTTTCTCCACCCCTCAGGAATCCCACTAATTCTAACTTTGGAATGTTTCATGGCATCATTTATTTCCTTAATTCTGTTTTCATGGCTTCTAAGCTGTTTGTTTCTGACCTTCTCCTGATCCTTTCTTTCTATCACTTTGTCTTCTAGATCACTAATTTGGTCTTCTGCCTTGGTTACCATACCTGTTAGAGTATTTAGATTAGATTGGATCTCACTGATAGCATTTTTAGCTTCTGCCAGATCAGCTCTCAATTCCACCCTTAGAGATTCTATTGTTGCTGCTAATGGTCTTCTCCAACCTAGCCATTGCCTGGATAATTGTTACCCTGAATTCCCTTTCTGACATACTGTTTATGTTCATATCCAATAATTCTGTGGCAGAGGGCACAGTGTCTGGATTTTTCCTCTGTTGGGTGTTCCTCCTCCTAGTCATTTTGGTGAGAGATGTTTGAGGGGATGTATAGATGAATATATCAACCACGATTCAGGCAAGGTGAACACTAGAAAGTTTCAGAGCAATCAGAAGTCACCACCAAAAAGAAATGAAAAAGAAAAAAAATAATAAATCAAGCTTTATTACAAAGGTGTGATCACCAAGACAGCATGGTGCTGGCACAAAAACGGACACTTAGACCAGTGGAACAGAGTCCAGATATGGAACCTCAACTCTATGGTCAAATAATCTTTGACAAAGCAGGAAAAAATATACTGTGGAAAAAAGGTAGTCTCTTCAGTAGATGGTGCTGGTAAAATAGGATAGCTATGTATAGAAGAATGAAACTCGATCATTCTCTTACACCATACACAGATAAACTTGGAATGGATAAAGAAAGAAAAATAAAATAGAGAAAACTCAGCCAAATGAGCCCCCAAAGTAAGATTTATAAGGTACATAAACAAGAACGAACAAACAAAAAGGCTGACAAAAGTAAATGATAAGAAAAAAAGAAAAAAACAACCAAAATGATCCCCCAAAATAATATTTATATAATACCAGATCAAAAACAAATACACAGAAACACTGACAGAATAATAAGATAGTAGGGTGGTTATAAATCCTTGATTTGGGTGAAGAAGGTTATTTTGGTTCTTCCTAAGTGTATCTTGTTATCTTTCTTTAAGGACTCAACTTTCCAGAGATACAGGGAGATTAAAACTGATTTACATATAAGGTAGTATTGAATAGGGAAAAAAGATTACCTTGAAGCTTCTATCTATATGTATATTAAAAAAAGAGAGAGAAAAAAAGAAAAAGAAAAAGAAACACAGGTATATGTATGAAAAAAGTTCAAGTTAAAAAGTTATTATGGAATATGTTGTATTAAACCTCCAGTTGTAATGGTAAGTAGGTTAAAAAAAATTAAAAGACAAGAATCACGAGAATGAATTAAAAGAAAAAAAAAGAAAGAGAAGTTATATCTATGAAATATACAGGTTTTAGGGCAATACCAGAAGCTTAATATATTGTTTTCCCCTGATGTTGGGTTTAACAGTTTTATGGGGACCTTGTGGTGATTGTCCTCCTGTTCTTTTGGCTTGTCTTCTGGGGGAGATGCCTGCCGCATTGTTTTCAATCAATCTTGCTTGATTTGAGTCACCCTGGCCCCTATCAAGGTGCTGGGCTTTGCGGAAATCAGTTTTTCAGACTTTTGTTCTCAAGGTTTTTGTTCTTTGACAGCTTTTTGAGTTTTTTTTGAGGGTCACATCAAAGAATCTATCCGCACCTAGACCTCTGCCTCAGAGAGAAGCCTCACACTGTTCCCCTCTGGGTGGTCCAGAACACACAGACTCCCCCTCTGCAAACTCCCCTGAACACTGCAAACTCCCACATGTGGTGTGCACTCCCAGCCACCATCCCAGTGGTCACTCAATGCCCCCCATTTTTCTCTGCACCCCCATGCCACTAAAACCATGAGCAACATTGGTCAGGGGGCCTGCTTCCAGTGGCTGCATTTGCCGGGACTTCTGTCTGGAATTCAGGCTCATGCTGTGGACATTCAGACCCCATGATCATGAAGGTTGCAAAAGGCTGCCACCAAGGGATACCGATCAGAGATTGAGCCTGTTTCTCTCAGGCATGGGCTGGGAGGGTTTAGGCCCTGTGGTCAATGTCAGAAGGCTGTGGTCATAGAGACCACTGGCTAGAACCCACAGCAAGCTCTCTGAGGTGCAATAGGGGTATGTCCAGCCAAGCGGTGGTGCCACCAGCAGAAAGACACAGGCTTGGGGACCACAGACTGGGGGCCCCGCTGGACTCTCTCTGGCACAGGTGGTCCCCGGTGCTGACTGTCCTGGGACCAAGGGTTTATGCCCATGCCTGTGACTGCCTGATTCCACCAGTTGCCCCTTAAGATCTTCTGCCCTTTTTGAGTGCTTTTAACCAGACTACAAGTTAATGCTGGTCCCCAAGCACAGAGCACTTTCATATTGGGATATTACTTTCCAGTGGGTCAGTTCTGGTGGCTTCCCCCGCTTCTGTTTATCCTCGAATAACAGTCCAAGCATTCCCACTCCACTTTAACTCTCCACTGATGTCTTCTGCCCATGTAGAGATCCAGAAATGTATATTACATCTCAGGCTGATTTCATGGGTGTTCAGAGTACTCTGGTAGATATTTAGCTCATGTTAGGGGACTGGTTGAAACAGGGTCTCCTACTTCTCAACCATCTTGCCCCTCCTCCTATTAAACAGCCCAGATCCAGATTTAAATGAAAATACAAATATATAAAATTTTCAGGGAAAAAAAAAAAAAAGAAACAACCTTTAGGATCTAGGGCTAGGCAAAGAGCATGATTCATAATAAGAAAAATTAATAAATTAAAATTGTTTGCTCTGTCATGGATCCTTTTAAGAGCATGAAAGCACAAATTTCCAACTGGAAGAAAATATTTGCAAACTTCATATCAGACAAAAAATAGTATCTAGAATATAAAAATGACTCTCAAAACTCAATATCTAAAACACCCCCCCCCAACAAAAAGCAATGCAATTAGGGGTGCCTGGGTGGCTCAGTGGTTTAAAGCCTCTGCCTTCAGCTCAGGTCATGATCTCAGGGTCCTGGGATCGAGCCCCACATCGGGCTCTCTGCTCAGCAGGGAGCCTGCTTCCCCTCCTTCAGTCTCTGTCTGCCTCTCTGACTACTTGTGATCTCTGTCTGTCAAATAAATAAATATCTTTAAAATAAATTTTTTAAAAAGCAATGCAATTAGAAAATGCAACTAGAAAATGTGCAAAAGAAAAAGAAAATGTGCAAAAGGTAAAAATAGATATTTCACCCAAGAGGATATACAGATGGTAAATAAATACATTAAAAAATGTTCAACATCATAATCCCTTAAAGAAATGCAAATACTAAACCACAATAACATATCAGTACAACAACTATCAAAATAGTTAAAATTAAAACAAAACAAAACAATGACAACACTATATGTTAGCAAGGATGTGAAAAAAACTATTAATTTAACAATACTGCTAAGTACTGGGAATCTACAATGACATAGCCACTCTGGATAACTGACTTTTTTTTTTTTTTTTAAGATTTTATTTATTTATTTGACAGAGAGGCAGTGAGAGAGGGAAAACACACAGGGGGAGTGGGACAGGGAAAACAGTTTTTCTAATGAGTGGGGAGCCCGATGAGCGGTTTTATCCCAGGAGCATGGGATCATGACTTGAGCCAAAGGCAGAAGCTTAACGACTGAGCTACCCAGGTGCTCCAGACTGTTGTGTTTGTTTTTTTTTTTAAATAAAACTAAACATATAATTATCATACAATCCAACGATTGGACTTTTATCCTAAAGAAATGAAAATTTATGTTACACAAAAACTTGAGCACTAATGTCAATAGAAGATTTATCTATAACAGCTAAAACTGGAAACTACCCAGATGTCCTTTATTGGGTGAATGGTTACACAAACCACTGTATGTCCATATGATGGAACACTACTCAGCAATAAATAGGAACTAACTATTGACACTCGCAACAGCTTGGATGAATCTCCTGACCATTATGTCAAGTGACAGAAATAACCCTATAAGTTTACATAATATCGGATTCTATTTATAAAACAATCTTGAAAATACAAAAGTATAGAAATGGAAGCTGATTAACAAGTTCCAGGAGTTAAGAATGGGGGATGGGTATAACTATAAAAGGACAACAAAAGAGATCCTTTTGATGATGTAATCATTATGTATCTTGACTATTTCAATATCAATAACCTAGTGGTGGTTTTGTAGTGTAGATTTGCAAGATGTTATCATTAAGGGAAACCAATTATCCTGTATCATTTCTTACTACTACATGTGAACTTGTAATTAACTCAAAATAGTTAAATTAAAAATACACATATTTATTTGAATTAGATATTATAGATGATGTTATGATTTAGTTGACAGATTGGAAGAAGATTTTTATACTCCCTAAATTTGAGAAGTACTAATATAGAGACTTCAAAAGAAATTATTGCAATAAACAAAATGAGCAATCTATAAAATATAGGTAAACTATGAACATATAATTCATATGAGATAATATTCAAAAGAATAATAAGGGTACAGAAATATGTAAAAATTCACTGGGAATCAAATACAAGAATATATTACCACCCACATACCAGGTTTGCAAAAATTAAAAATTTAATCCAGTCTAGTGTTTAGAAAGAGGTGGAGAAATGTAATTCATGCTGTATTTGCCTTTGATATGAGAAATGCTAGTACAGACTTCTAAAGAACAATCTTATAGTACTTAGTAAAATTCAACATGTATACATATAGATATACATCAAACATGCACACACACCACAAAATCTAAGACCTAGCCACCTAGCAATTCTTCTTTGTACAAAACCCAATATAATTGACTCAGTATTATGTACAAACATGTTAATCTCATGTAGTGTAGTAGAGATGTGTACACACTACACACATGTAGTGTGTAGTATAGAGAAGTTTAAAACAATTTAAGTATTTGGATATAGACAGAATAAGGTGGACAAATATTATTATTATAGAAACAGAATATTGCCAGTAACAATAAAAATTTTGGGAATCTATCTATTATCTATTTATCAAATAAATCCATGCTACTGATTTACAAGTAGACATGCAATTATAATGATATATGTCTAACACATTAAAGGGTTTGACAATCTATGGGGGGTTAGGAATGGTATTAAAAGGAATAAAAATAAAGTAAATGAAAATGATGTTATTGAAAAATTGAATATTTCATTAATAATGTAGTCAATCATTGTGTAGGTCTTTCTCTCTTAATCTAGAAATGGTGACCAGAGTCCAAAATAAAAAACAAAGTGGCCTTAATTACCTGATATTTTACAGAGACTTATCAATAGCCACGCCCTGGCCCTTTCCAGAGGGCTTATTACATGTTTGGAGATGTCTGAACCAGTGGGACTACCTCCAACTATGAGCACATCAACCATTTATCCCTCAATTCACAGCTTTTAAAATATCCAAAATGACTAGGGTGGTGGGGGGAGTCCTTTACCAAAGAGAGACTGTAGTAATTCTTTCCTGATTTGCCCCATGTGATGAAATATTTCCATCCCATAAGCCAACTGAATAATGAAAATCCTCAAAGTCACTCATAGCTTGAGAGAGCTGAGCTATCTTCACCTAAATCTATAGTATTCTTTTACTTTGAGGATTATATTCCAGAGACAGAGAAAGAACGGAATCCAGGACCAGGGATGTCTTTGGGCCTACTCAGTCTGAATTTGCCAGGTTGCCTAGAGAAATAATTCTATGCATTTCTGAACAACATGCAGCATAAAAAATATGAGGTCTGTGTTGGTGAGGATGTGGAGAAAAGGAAACTCTAGTACACTGTTGGTGGGAATGTAAATTGTTGCAACCACTGTGGAAAACAGTATGGAGGTTTCTCAAAGAGTTAAACAATAGAAATACCATATAATCCAGTAATTCCAGTACTCGGTATTTGCCCAAAGAAAGTGAAAACAATCATTTGAACAGACATGTTCTCCTACATTTATTGCAGTATCATTTACAATGGCCAAGGTATAAAAGCAACCTAAGTGCCCACTGATGGATGGATAAAGAAGATGTGGTATACATGTACACATTGGGATATTACTCAGCCGTTAAAAATAAATAAATAAATAAATAAAGAATGAAATCTTGCCATTTGGCACAACATGGATGGACCTAGAGGGTATTATATTAAGTGAAATAGGTCAGGCATAGAAAGACAAGTACCATATGATTTCACTTACATGTAGGATCTAAAAAATAAAACAAAAACAAATAAAAAAGACTTCTAAATATAGATAACAAACTGGTAGTTGCCAGAGCAAGATGGGCAAAATAGATAAAGGGGATTAAGGAGTACAAACTTCCAGCTATAGAATAAGTAAGTCACAGAGATGAAAAGTAGGACGTAAGGAATATAGTCAATAATATTGTAATAATGTTGAATAGTGAGAGATGGTAGGTATGCTTATCTTAGTGAGCACTTAGTAGTGTGTTGAAGTGTTAAATAAATATGTTGTGTACCTGAGACTAATATAACATTGTATGTCAATTCTACTCCAAAAAAAAAAAAAAAAAAGTCTGACCCACACATTCAGTTACGTGAAGTCCAGAAATTTGCAATGCAAAATCATATGGATCATGACATCTGTCTGATTTTTCTTTTGTTGAAAGAGTCTTCTTTCTAATAATTTCATCCAAAACAAAGTTTAATGCCAATTTTTCCAGCAATTATGTTCCTAAAAAGGAGCACTCACAATTTAAAACAGACTATAGGCCAAGACAGTTATACTAAAAGATATTTATCATCAATGTTTCAAAAATGATACTCTTTACAGATTCATAGAAAAAAAATTCAAAATAAAATAATTATGTAAATTAGAAATCTGAAATCCATCTTTAGTACCCTACTGTCTCTAATCCCTCCTATTTGATCTATCACAATACCTTAAATATTTTATGGGCCATTTACTGCTTTAAACACATCCACTTTCGGCCATATCAACTGCCATCATCCTAGGTTAAGTTAGCATCATCTCTAAACATGAGTATTCCAATTGTCTCTAGACTTCCATAATCCCTGTTGGCTCTTTCCATTTAGTTTTACTACACTGAAGTCAGAGTGTCATTCAAAAATTTTAATCACACAATCACCCTAGTGTCACACTCTATCCTCACTTAAAATATTTCAAGGGTATTTATTATATTGTGTATATGTTAGAATCAAGAAAATAGGGGAAAACTTTATGTTGTCTTCAAGTCTCTGCATAAGAAGGAGTCAGAATATGCCTATTGGTTAAACAAAATTAAATTTATTAGGTATACCATAATTTGGGGAAATGTCACCTTGACAGAGTCTTTGTAGTATCATAGAAGAAGGCCAAATGAAAATATTTATGAAGTTTTGAATTCTGGACTCAAGTGGTATAAAGAGAATCTTTCAAGGCAGGGAGCTTATTAGGATTGGGCACATTTTGTATCATAATAATAGCTGAAGTTTCAGTGACCCAGCTTAGAAATGAGTTTTAAGCAAACAGTTGTTTGATAAATGAGTTGGTTGTCTAGGACAGCAATGAATTCTTCTGTTCAATGAACTATTTCCAAGATTAGTTTATTCAGATAGATTGGTCTGTAGAAATTTACCAAAGGAACCAGAGACATATTTATTGGTTTACAGCCTATTTTCCAGAACAAGAATTTTTTTGAAGGCAATAGGAAAGTCTTGTTGATTCAGGTGGCCTCAGTTCTCAGTCCTTGATTGTTAAATTGTGTGGAGGGGGAAGGTCCCAGTTCTCATTCTTCAGCTAGAGTTTATACTAATTTTCCTCTTTCTCCTCTGGCCACATTTCTTACATATAATCAGGGACTCATTTACACCATGGTCCCTTTTTCATTAGTGTTTTTGCATACACATTCCTTCTATGTAGAAGGCTCCTTCTTTCTCCTTTTCACATCTTAAACTCCTATTCTTCTTCATAGCTCAGTAATTGCTTACTAAAGTCTTTCCTGACACTTCTGACTTGACTAAACCAATCTATTTTGTGCTTTCATAGTTTAATGAATTTCTCATTTATATAGCACTGGGATAATTTTATTTTGTTTGTTTTGTTCTTTGATTAAAGGATAACTCTTCCACTAGACTAAGATTTAAGAGGTAGGTTTCATTTTATCTTGGTTCCCTCATAGACCCTCAGTATCTATGACAGTACGGGCCACACAGTAGTCATTCAAATATTTGAATGAACATAAAATATCCCTCTACCTAACACTTCTGAATTTACTTTCTATAAAAAATTAGTATCCAGACCTTAACTCTTGGGTCATGTAATTATCTCCAGGAATCTTGAACTTACCACTGGAGAGAAGATTCTATGGAATAAAGAAGTAGTTTTTTCAATAAGTAGGGTGGGGACTAAGAATCATAAAATGTAAATGTTTAAAGAGTATAATCTTATTTAAAATCGAAAATTGATGAATTGGGACTTATCAGTATGAAAGATGTTAACAAAAATGATTCATGATTAATAAGATTATTCAAAACACTTTATTGTATAAGAAACTATTCAAAGCAGGAAAATTTTTCTCACTTTTCATTTCAAAGTATTTTCTCAAAAGAATGTTGTGTAACCAAATGTAAATATGGAAATCCAAGTTTAGCATCTGTGAACAATAAGAAAATGCTTTATTCATTATAATCAAGATGCTACAAAATTAAATATGAGACCAATATTTTAAAAGCATTTTTTTTTCATTTTTTTCTCAAATTCAGTTTACTTTCATGTCATGGGAGAAACCATCTATTGAGTATGCAAGCACACATATACACATACACAAACACACTCTTAAGACATCTGAGAGAAAACAATAAAATATTAAATAATTTTAAAAATAAACCAAATAAGCTGTCAGTTTCAGCAGAAGGCCATAGGCTAAACTTTAGTGAACTAAAATTACATAACATTTATTAAACATCTGCCAAGGCCTAACACTAAATAGCACTGCAGATATAAAAAGAGAGGATGAAGGAAATTGAGTCTCTCTCCCAACTGGTTCTAAACTACAGAATATAAATAAACAGTTAAATGAAATGCATGTATACCTGGCCAAGTGGTAAAGTAAGCATAATACATAAAGAGATGACCATGACTGACATACCAATAAAGTAGATTTATGAAAGATCTGGATATTAAGGAAAAATTAGAGAAAATGAAGTACAAAAGAGAGCCTAAGAAGATATTATAACACATTTGTTTATGCTCATCTTAAACATTTTCTTTCTAGGTCAACTCATTTGAATGTAGTCTTTTAAGAAAAAAATTCAACCTCAAGTCTTACCACAGCTTATAGGGATGTGCTGCTTGTAAGGGCTTAATTCATATAATTAAAGAAACAGAGTGCACAAATAAGGATGCACTAAGAGCGCACTGACATGGTAAAGTGTAACTAGGAATCTCACAACTATGGAAGCTAAGCCCATTTAAAAAAAAAAAAAAAAAGGTACCAAAATTGGGAAATATTTCTTCATGGAACCCTGTCCTTTTTTCACATCTTATGAGAAGAAGCACTTTTTTTTTTTTTTAAGATTATCTTTTCAAAGATATTTATAAAAGGAATAGCCATTAACAATGTCTCCTTCCAGATCAAAGAGCAGGCATGTTTACTGCTCATTATAAAACCTGGAGTTCCTTTAACTCAATGTTCCTCTCCCTTAATATAACCCACTGCACATGCAAACATCCTTCTGGGTTCTTCTACACTAACCCATGGGATGTGAGCGTATGGAAACTGATGCAAATTTGTAGATGGTTATATTGCTTCCTCTGCTCTGAACCAGAAATCTTGCATCTTCTAAAATAATTCATAAAACTTGTTAACTTGCAAGTACACTATCATCTGAGATCTTTCACAGTCCTTAAAAGTTGCTTTAGACAGTTTACATTGCTATAATAAAAATAATGTAAACTGGATGGTTTAAGCAACATTTATTTCTTATAGTCTAGATCCTGGAAAGTCCAAAATCGAAGTGCCAGCAGATCCCTTAACTAGTGAGGACCTGCTTCCCGGATTGTAGATAGCCAGCCATCTTCTTTCTCTCTGTGTCCACACATGGTGGAAAGAGAGAGAGAGCTCTCGGGGGTCACTAATCTTATAGGCTTGACCCTCATGACTTAATCACTTTCCAAAACCCCTTTCCTCGTACTATCATATTGGGGGTTAGGATTTCAACTTAAATTTTAAATGGACACAGTTAGTCCATAGAAACAGTTATGGTGGGGCACTTGGGTGGCTCATTTGGTTAAGCTGAGAATTTGGTTCAGGTCGTGATCTCGAGGTCCTGGGATCAAGTCCCACGTCAGGCTCCCTGAACTGTGGAGAGTCTGCACCCTCTCTCTCTGATCCTCCCCATGCTTGCCCTCTCTCTCTCTCACTCACTGTCTTGCAAATAAATAAATAAATAAATAACTTTAAAAGAAACAGTTATGACAATGAGATTGAGATGTGGGATGCTGACAGAGACATGGCTTTCTAGAAGAGGAAGGGTAAGTTTGTTACAAACCAATTAACACGACTTAAAGAATGAGCATCAGAATAAATAGCAAGTACGTTGACCATACCATAAGGCCAGTTGGGCAATATATAGCTTTTATTTCATTGCCTATAAATGAGGAAGAATTGGGACAGTAGTTATAAACTGAGTACTGAAAAGTAGTTTCAGAGATAGTTTCCTGAACAGTATCTTGTTACTTACTACCTTTCTAGCAGGGAAATTCCTTGCCATTATGGTAGTCACCCTGCTGTAATAATTAATACTAAGATACATCTTAGACAGCCAGAAGTATCTTCTCCCTTTCAGAATAAGTTCCAACAGCAGGTGAGAATGGAGGATAAGCAGAAATCAGACCAGTTGTGAGTATTTTGATTCTCTTGGAACATGAGGGAGTAAAGTCTATAACGTGTGTTAAGGAAGATGGCAACAGCTGGACGGTCTCAGATCTTACTTTCTCTTGGTATCTACTATGCCAACTTTAGATGGATTACAACTGTGACAATAAAAGATCTCAATGCTTTATTACAGTGAGTTTTAACTCATGCAAGAGAGCTCCTGCTCTCTCTGGGGAATTTCTCTGAGCATAAAATAATTGTCAGGGTGCCTGGGTGGCTCAGTGGATTGAGCCTGTGCCTTCAACTCAGATCGTGATCTCAGAGTCCTGGGATCGAGCTCCGCCTCAGGCTCTCTTTTCAGCACGGAGCCTGCTTCCCCCCATCTCTGTCGCCTCTCTGCCTACTTGTGATTTCTCTCTCTGTGTCAAATAAATAAAATCATTAAAAAAAAATTGCCCTACCTATTAAGATGAAACCTGGTATAAATTTAAGAGATATTTTCATGACAATGGGGTAGTTAATACCCTGGATGAAGGTGGAGTCCTTTAAAAAGTGTTGCTATGTGGGTCAGTGAAGGCTGAGTCATCCAGTCAGTGGGTTCAAAGCCGATGGCCCCAGAGAGAAATGAATGTGACTTCAGATACAATGTTAAATAATCTCCAAAGCTAAAATAAATGGGGTCAGTAATAATGACCTTATTACGTGGTATAGGGCTTTGGAAGGACCAAAAACATTGAAAGTTTGAGCTGTCAGCAGCAACCTTGGAAATAATTCATCCAGCTTATTATTCATCTGACTTATACTGATAGTCATTCATTCCCTCCATATCTCCAATTTCTACTTCTCCTCCACCATGATCCAGTTACTTTAAAATAAAAAAAAAAAAAAAATGGATTAGGTATCACATCAAGGTCTCCTTTTCTTCCAAGTGTACTAAAGTCTATGCACACCCATGGAGTATGCTGAGGACTTTTGGGAAAATGAATAATTCCCATTTTTATGGTTCTGCCCAACATGATTCTATGGGGGAATACATGCGTGATTTTAGCTGATGGGGTTTGGGCAAGACTACTAGTGGGGAAGTGAGGTCAATATGATCATACAGATGAAGGCTGATAAGATCCTATTGGGGTAACTCAGTGTACTGTTATTTCTTCTACATCTGAATGTATTATAGGAAATAATGTGCTATATGTTTGTACTTCTACATCACATAAATACGAGACAGGATTTTCCTGACAGAGAGAGTCCAGCAATAGAGGAATACTAATGGGACATATTCTCCTGCTATTTGCCACCAGTTGGTAGATGAAGATTTAATATGACCGCTTCTACTCTCTGATGCCTAAAATTTTCACCATTTAATTGATATTCTCTCAGCCATCTTCTGAATTGTCTTGGCAAATCAAAGCCTCAATGATCCTAATCATAAATGTTATCAAATCTCTGCCAGCAGGAATGACAAATAAACACATAATTCAGATGGCTGTTCACCAAAAAGCACTTCTGGGGACTATGTGGACAGATTCATAGTGCTTAATTCTGCTGGCAGTCAAGGAAAATCAGTTAATTTTTGGAAAATGGCCTCACCCAGAAAAATAAAGCTTAGCATCTTTTTGGAATCTAGGGATATTAGAGACAACGTATGTCTCATTAATGTATTCTTCTTGATCTTTTATATTGGCTGGTACACAAAGAAACACCCTTTTAGTGGGGCCCAAACTAATATGCTGCTTGGAACGTGACTCTCTTGCCTGATATTGCCATGATAGAGTAAATCAACTTGTACTCAATAATTAACAAGGTAGAAAGAACCCAAAAGCCTTACTTGTCCATTGGAAATGGTATATTAAAAAAGTGCAACCTGCTTAATCCCAGTGGAATCTTGGTATTACATGAAAAAGTGATAGTAATCCTTTACTCAGTCATCTGGAACAAAGCTTTCAGCTCATTAGGGCTGTCAATTCATCTAGGTTCCCTTAAATGCTAGGCTAGCTTCAGTGATGATTCAGCCAAGCTAAAATGCACTATTATCACATTGAGGCTGTTTAGCCTTAAAATCAGCTATGCATAGCTAAAAACAGACAAGGCTACTCTGCTTGGTGGGCAGAACTCAAGGCCATTCTCATAGCTCTAACCAATCCCTTGATGAATGTTGTACTATTTCACTGACTCCTGGGTTGTAGCCAATGGTCTGGAAGTTTCATCTGCCACTTTGAAAATTACAGACTGCCGGATTAAAGACACCCCTTTTGGGGGCCATGAACTCCAGGAAAAAAAAAAAAATGGTCTGCTTATGAAAACACTTAGGTTACTTAAGCAGATGCTTAGAGTAAGGACCCATTCTTCGGTAAGGAAAACTAGAAATAAACTGCTGTTTAAGGCTATCTCACTCAAATTGTCACCATTACTACCTGAACCCATCATTTAGCAGACATGAAACATATTCATTATTATATCTGGCAACAATACAAAGTATTCTATGTTTTTCTTTTGTCTCTGACCCAGGATTTTTGTGTCTTCTACCAGCATTATGCTATTTCAGCAGCTAACTTGTTCACTTCAAAGTAGTACAAAATCTCAGGCACTTCACTCTTTAACACCTATAGATAAGCACTTTAAAATCCATTATTTAGCATATTTAATAATTTTCTTATATTATATTTGGATTATGGAACACATCTGTATGCATGTTTATGTGCCTATGTCTTAATTTTGGAGTTAAAAAATATATTTACAAAATTTAATTCTAAGTGTGCATAAAAGTGGGAACTTTTGGACTACTGAGAAAAATAGTTTCCAAGACCTGCTTTGTAGAGACAGTGCTAACTGAAGTGCTAGCTTAAATATTTCCCCAAGTAAAACTCTTGCATAAATAGATACTAAGTCTTTAAGATTACTATTACTTAAAAACAAAAATATTTCACTCAGTATTATCAGCAAGTAGTAATAAGCTAAAAGTTGTATTATCAAATAGCACCTTGTTATTGCTGTTTTTCTTTTCTTTTCTTTCTTTTTTTTTTTTTTTTACATTTCAACCTGTCACTTATTTGCAGGAATTATCAATTTAGTAGTTTTATTATCTGCTAAATTAATTTTTCAAAAACATTGAAGTTTCTATGAAATATTATAAGTGAATTAGTGAAAGCAAATATTGAATTCCAAGAATGGGTGGTAGATTTGAAAATCTGTGATTTAAATTATTGTTAATAAGAAAGAGTTTTTCCCAAAATTGTATTTCTTTTTCCATGAGAAAATACATTTATTAGATCTACTGCCATGCAAGCTAATGCATTACATTCCACCAGAACAAATGACAACTGTGGGCTGGTTTTCATTGCCACAGAAAACAGATGAGAATTTCAAAGTTAGTTCTTTTGGATTGTTTCCTACGTATACAGCACCAATGGAAAAAATCACCTCCCATTCTTAAGATTGGAAGGTAAACATTTCCTCAACATTTGGGAAGCCTCCTTATCAGTGAATAGAGTCATGGATAAGGAAATAAATGTTTTACAGGCATGAATACTGGTCTCTCCCTGGAAAAAGAAATGAATTCCCCTACACAATTGTCTGTTCTGAGATTCAATGTCAGACAAAACATTTGATGGAAAAGTTTTACCCAACAGGGTTTATAAGGAGATAATATCTTTGATCTTTTTCTTAAATGTTTAGAAATCATTTTGTATTTTGGCTTTTTTTTCTCTCCTTGGAATTGTTTACATGGAAAATCATTTTCACACATACAGCAATTCCAGCATTGCTAATTGGAAAGTATCTTGCCACTATTGCCTTGTTACTGAGTTTTAGCAACCACCCTGTGAGGTTGGCCAACATAATGAAATTCATTTTCAAGAAAAAAGCAATAATGGTATAATAAAATTCTATTTCATTTTTGCATGAGAGAGTAGCAAAGCAGATTCCAATGTAGAGTTTTCTGGAGGCTTTACTTCATTCTTGTTGTCTGTCTGTATATAATACATGAAGTAAATATCAAAACTCTCTTTTCATCTATTATTTTTTCATTTATTTGTTAGAAAATTTTAAAAAACAAATTGAAGAATCTAGAAGTCTTACTTTACTGACAAGACATTATGTTTTCAGAAAAACTTGAAAAATTCCTAATTATTATACCAAGTTCATATAACTAAACCAAATTCATGACTTGCTCCACCTACAATTAATCAAAATGGGCATGGCACCTTAAGTTATCACTCGAAGATGTATAGTTTTAGTTATGACTGATATGCTGTTTCTGAGAGAAGTTATAGAATAGATTGAAAATATATAACTGCCAAAAAGTTTGACAACTTGTGGAGAGTGTGGGTGGTTCTGTTGGTTAAAACATCTGACTCTTGATTTCAGCTCAGGTCATGATCTCAGGGTTGTGAGATTGACCCCGCATTTGGGCTCCATTCTGGGTATGGAGCCTGTAGGATTCTCTGTCTCCCTCCCACTCTGTCCTTCCTCCTCCACTTGTGCTCTCTCTCTAGTAACAATAATAACAATAAATTAATTTAAAAAAAACGTTTGACTACTTGAATTCAGTCTCTATAATCTCTTCAAACTTGAACACGAGATGCATGAAGGTTTGGCTTTCTCTGTTTGTGTAACTGGCTATCCATGCACCCAGAATAGTGCATGGGTATAGTAAGTACACAAGTATACAAGCACCCATACTTTGGAGTTTCTAAAGTATTAGTTAAATCATTATTGCTTTTTCCCATTTATAATTAATTCCTATCCAAGGTAAGATAAATGTTCACAAAGTAGAATGTGTTTGTCCTTTTGAGAAGTTAGAATTCTCCTGGAAAAATTGTTATTAAACTACAGTAATGCCTTTTTATTTTCAGATGTACTGGAATTACTATGTGATATTTACACAATAAGACATTCGGCCTTTGTTTTCTAAAAAATATAAACTTAATAAAGTTCTATAAATGGAGCTTCTCTTTCAAAAACACAGTAAGGTATAAGTTTCACAGAAATAAGTAGAATGGTGAGTATACTTCAAATAAAGAGAACTACAACAATCTACATAATCAATTAAGACATTTTGATCCTATAATAATTGGTTCTTCTTCTGAATGTCCGAGTAGCAATAATTGCAACTTTCTCATACTGGTTGTTCTTTTATAACTTACTTTGGGATCAAAGGGGCTAAAAAAAAAAGAAAGCAACAACAAAAACAATACTCCCTTCCCCTGAGTTCTGTATCAGTTGAGGATTGACTTTAGATGTGTCTTATCTGTGGGAAAGTAGGTTTCCTCACAATTAGGATAACTACATTATTAAGTGTCCAAACCAGGACACTTTTGAAAGAAAAGAAAAAAAGCAATGTTAATAATTACAGTAAGCATATATTGAGACCATCCTGACAAACCAGCACATATGTTTACACTAGTTATAATGAACCACAGACTTCAACAAATTCACCCATCTTCTACCAGACTGTGCTGAATGATTCCAGGCATCTTCTATGGAAGCAAGCCCTTTTTGCTTCATCCTGGAAAGGAGAAAATAGCACATATTCTTAGCAGGCAGATTTTCTCCGGAAAAGGAAATAGTTGAGCCAAGCGTTGTCAGTTGTCAGATTTGCTGTGCCATGCCTGCAATGTTGGAGTGGACTATCTGGGAGGGACAGCAAGAAGTCAGGGGTTTCATACCAGTGGTTATCTCTCTTCATGGAAGGAAATATCAGGAGTGAGTCAGAAGTGTTTCTCCCCCTTCTCCCAAAATCTTGTACTTCTAAAGGCCAGTCCTTCTACATTCGGGATACATGCAGTCAATGCTTCACATAACATACATTTTAACAGAAAAGCAAGTAATTCATAGCTTTTATTTCCAAAGACTATTCTTTTTTTTTTTTTTTAAGAATTTATTTATCCATTTGACAGAGAGAGATCACAAGTAGGCAGAGAGGCAGGTAGAGAGAGAGGAGGAGCAGGCTCCCTGCAGAGCAGAGAGCCCAATGCAGGTCTCGATCCCAGGACCCTGAGATCATGACCTGAGCTGAAGGCAGAGGCTCAACCCACTGCATCACCCAGGTGCCCTGAAGACTATTCTTGAAAGAAACAATATAAAGTTTATTCTAAGAAGACGTTTTAAAAAAATCTAAGACCAGTTAGAGACTGTTTTCATAGCCTCTGGCCATAAAGAGGAAAGGAGAAAGACTGGTAGAAACAAGAGGTTTAGATTTTGATATGTGAGTCTAAGAAAAGTTTTCGCTTCCTGCTTTACAGTGACCCCTAGATGAAGGTAGAAGGATGAGGCAGGAGAAGAAACCCAAGATAGGTTTATGCCCGAGGGCAGATAAGACAGTGACTTACTTCTTCAATGAGGGCTAGGGTGATTCCCTGGGCCCAGTAGTTAAAAAGAGTAAAAGCACTTCATGTGACATCAGTGAAATAGGCCCAGTATAGAATGTGAAATTGTGCTTATTTATTAATTTGTTATTTATTTATTTACTTACTTACTTACTTACTTACTTGTTTTAAGCTGTAAGGATAATTCACAGATACTCCATGGACATTTTGCTTGTGAAAATGGAGTGGGGCCAACAGTGGGGAGACCAGATCTGGATGCAGATTAAGGTTCAGTAGTCTTCCATTCTTCCCACAGATGCCATCACAATACAGAAATCCCTAGAATTTATAGCAATCACAAAGAGAAGGAAATAAATCCAAAACTAAGATAGTGATTCTGGTTATTTTATTTTAGTTTAGTTTAGTTTATTTAAATATTTTATTTGTTTATTTGGCAGACAGAGATCACAAGTAGGCAGAGAGGCAGGCAGAGAGAGAGAGGAGGAAGCAGGCTTCCTGCTGAGCAGAGAGCCTGATGGGGGCTCAATTCCAGGACCCTGGGATCATGAACTGAGCCCCAGGCAGAGGCTTTAACCCACTGAGCCACCCAGGTACCCCCGTTTCTGGTTATTTTAAAACAAAAATAGAACAGGGAGAGATTGAGACATAGAAAAACAGAGTTATAGTCATATTTATGTGTGTATTTGTTATGCTGACTTTTTACATTTATGGAGGCTTGACATCTTTTGTGCACTCTTCCTGTATTTAGATAATTTTGGTAATTCTCTCTAAGAAGTAAAATTCGATTGTTATTTCTCTTTTACCCCTGTGATAGGCTTTCATTTAGAAGTGAGCACTATTGGGAAGTGGCAGCAATGTGAATAGGTATTTTTAATAAGGTGAAGACAGAAATATACAGCTTTTGAATGGCAATACTAAGTAATCTATGTTCAATGCAAGTTTTATTAATTTGCTAAGGCTTCCATAAAAAAAATGCCCCTAACTAAATGACTTAAACAGCAGAAATTTGTTGTATCACTATTCTAGAAGCCGATAGTCTGAGACTGAGATGTTGGGAGGGTTGGTTTCTTCTGAGGGCCATGATGGAGACTTTGTTCTATGCCTCTTTCCTAACTTCTTGTGTTTGTGGGCAATCTTTTGGAGTTCTGGGGCTTATAGATACGCCATCCTAATTTCTGCCTTCATTGTCACATGACATTGTTTCCATGTGCTTTTCTGTGTCTAAAAATTTCTCCTTTTTCTAAGAAAACCAGACATAATGCATTAAGGCCTAACTCTAATCCAGTATGGCTATATCTTTAATTAATTACATCTGCACATTACTTTCTGAGGTACTAGGGGTTAGGATCTCAAAACATGAGTTTTGGGACACAATTCAACCCACAGCATTAATATAGTGATATGGGTTGTGCTGTCTGTGTCATAGTGGTAGCAAAATTGGTATTTCTGCTCTTATAACCTCTGCAGTGAATTTGAGATATTATATTGACATTATAGCCTCTAAGGTCTGATTTTCAGTGTTCCTACAGACCCTCAAGCTATTTAAATTCTGTTTATCCACCTAAATTAGGATCCATCTTATATATTTACAAATATTCAAGTAAATATAACTAAAGATGCACAGTCCATACACACAGACACATGCATACCAATTAAAATTTAACATTTTTTAATGAAACTCTCCGAGGTTTATTTTTAAAATTATTTCCCTTTAAAATTTTATTGACTCATCTGAGAGAGAGAGTGGAGGTGAGAGAGCACAAGCAGGGGGAACGGGAGAGGGTGTGTGAAGCAGACTCCCAGCTGAGCAGGGAGCCAGCCAGTACGGGGCTCCATGCAAGGACCCTGGGATCATGACCTAAGCCAAAGGCAGATGCTTAACTCACTGAACCACCCAGGTACCCCTCCATGGTTAGTTTAATTTTGTAGTCTTCTCAATGTATTATCTAGGAGAGCAGCATGCACTTTGTAGGGTTTCTATAAATATTTCTTAATGAAAAACTAAATATTTAAGATTTTTGTGTTGGAATTGGATAATACATGAATAATCTTAAGATACCCATCTATCACCTAAGATCTGTGATTAAAGAACCAAACCATTTGTTTAAACACACCTTCCTTGCAGATGTTCTTCATTTCTGCAACCAGACTATGAACTTTCCTTTAAAAGGAAGTCAAGGGATATAAAGAGAATGTTATTATGGTGCCTATCTTCCTGCTTCCTTTCATCAATTTTTAAAGTGTAATAAACATTTCCAGGTATCTTTCCTTCTTCCTGGTTCAGTTTCCCCTGACATTTTAATTCCTTTTTTTTTTTTTTTGCTTTTGCTTTATCTGAGTAATGATTTCTTGGTTAAAACCTGAATTGGGTTTTGCTTATTTCTACACTAGTCTGGTTTTAAACCTTGTCAACTCATTTTATTAATTGGATAATTGAAGGTTGTCTCACTTATTTAGAAGGATGTTGTGCAGTATTAAGAAATATTTTTCAGTTACATTAAATGATATAAGATGATTAAATAAAAAATATATTTGAACTAAAATTGTGTGTAGCTTATATAAAACATGAATAAACCATGTTAGTGGAGAGTTTGGATTTCCATTAGAAAATATTAATTTAAAAAGGACTTCTAATCTAAACACATATTCAATCTATATTATATATCTGTCTCACCAGGATATCAATTTATATTAATAAAATTAATTGAACTGGTATCTGTGGCATTATGTAAATAGTATCCTATCTAAAAAAAGGTATTAAGACTCTTTAAAATCTTATTACTTCATTACATGTATAAAAGTATCTTCTATTAAAGTAATTTTATGTTGAGAAAATAAAGCAGAAAACCATCATGCTGGCCAAGGGGGGGGGAACCTTTCTTTTTTGAGCATTCATGTTTAATATTAAAAAGCAAGGAAGGAAGACAACTAGAGCTAAAGACAATAAATAAACATAAGGATAAATCATTTCTGAGCTGGATATAGACAGGAGGTTCAAGTGTATTGTTTCCTTATTTATATTGCACATAGTGGCAGATATTGGTAATCTGAAATATAGTGTATTTTTACTTTTACAGTTTGGGTGGTTATATTAATTACATAGGCTCTGCAATTGAACTGAAAATTTGAAGTTTATTTTACCTTTGAAATAGTTTCTTGGGGTGCCTGGGTGGCTCAGTTGGTTAAACGTCCGACTTTTGGTTTCAGCTCAGGTCATGATCTCAGGGTCCTGAAATAGAGCCCAGCATTGGGCCTGGCACTCAGTGCAGAGTTTGCTTCAGATTCTTTCTCCTTCCTCCTCTGTCCCTCCCTGCTTGTGCTCTTTCTCTTTCTCAAATAAATAAAATATTAAAAAAGAAAGGAAAAGAAAGGAAAGGAAAGGAAAGGAGAGGAGAGGAGAGGAGAGGAGAGGAGAGGAGAGGAAAGGAAAGGAAAAAGAAATATCAGGCTCCTCAAAATTCCACCAGAGGGAAAAAGTTTTGAAACAGAAAAACCCATTGTCCAGGTTGGGAGTGGGTGAAGTTTAGGAGGCTGGAAGAAATAAATGATACCCTTCATCTGATGCCCCATGACTAGTACCAAGTCAGGATCTATATTTTGTTTTAAACATAAAGCTAACTTAAAGATTCTGTTACAGACTACGCTTTGGAGTTTTAAAAAGAAAAACTACTACTATGTTAAAAAAAAAAAGGCAAAAAGAAATGTAATACCTTAGAATAGAGTAGAGCTTCTTAAATGTTAGCATGTGTCAGAATCACTGAAGGGCTTGTCAAAAAACAGATTGTGGAGCAATGCTCTCTAACCTTCTAATTAGTCCTGGGACAGGGTTGAGGATTTTCTTCCTTACAAGTCTCTGGGTTACCTCGATGATGATGCTGGCCTGGGGATACATTCTAAAAGCCATTGAGATAAAATAATTACTACGCCTCTGTCCTCAGCACCACTTCACATATTCATGTTCCCCATTTGGTTCCTGATGGTGTTTGAATTGTCTTCTTACTTGGGTAAAAGAAATAGAATAGAGAAAAATTACTTGGGGTTGAGAGTAGTCATTCTAGGAGGGAATGCAAACAAGGGCAATCAATTCTGGGAAGTTATTGTAGTCAGTCTGAAGAGAGAGGAGCCACTTTGCACCAGATGGGGGAGGGTTCTTTCCTTTATGGATCAGAAATCAAGGCTTGGTCTGAACTGAGTTATGACACAGCAAAGAAAACAGGGAAATTGCTTGGGCCCTGTACCCACCCACTCAGGGTGCCAACCTGAAGTTGTCCTTACTGGTCAGAGACAATACTAGACAGGATTAAGGGATAAAAAAGCAGAGCCTTTAAGTCCTTCAAGGCTGGTCCAACAAGTCAATCTGTGGTTGAGATTCCAGTTACCTTCAGAGAAGAGAATCTGTATGTAAACTTATCTGTGTCTAGATCCCATATTTTATTTGTCTTCATTTTCTCCTTTTTAATAAACTTACTTTGGAATGTTTGTCCACATTAAGCCAAGACGTCTGAACCTTTAGAGGCTAATTGTGGTACCAGCCATAAAATACATCTGCCAAGAGGAGAAGGGTGTTGGTAAAGCTGTGGTATTTCACTCCAGTCAAACTCTGGAACCTGATCTATCATGATCCCCTATGATAGCTCTTTCTGCACATGACAATTCAGAGTGAAGATAAGCTAAAAACAACAACAAAACATCATAGTTTTCAAAGGCAGATTCACAGTATATATAAGATACTAATGTTACTATATAGACCTTGCAAAAGATTGCAAATAATCTAGTGTGCTCTTTTCCATAAAGAATGTTGCCAAAATTAAAAAATTATTCATGACATAAAGCCTCACATATCAGATGCAAGAAGAGAAACAAGATTTGGACATCAGTTTGCACCATCATATGCATATAAAAGGGGGAGGGAGTCCTTAAGAATTGCTAAAATAACATGGTGGCATTTTTAAGACTTTAGATAATTTGAGGAAGAAAATTCTTCTGTAATAATTTAAGTAATCATTTGAAGAGTGTTTTTCTACAAAATGAGACTTACAGTAAAAGGGCAAAAAAAATAAAATCATGAAAGATAGCTTTGTTAAATGTCAGTGATACGTGTCTGTTATTCTTCTGCTTTGCAGGCTAATAAACTGCAGTCAAATGCTTTAGAGACAGGGTTGCTATTAGCTCCCTGTAGAAATTAATGCACTGCAGGGATTTTCTACCCCAAGGAAAAAAAATGCTCTTAAGAATCTGGAGTCATCTAAGCTACCCAGAGTGAGTGTTTTCTGGCACCTAAGGTCTTATGATTGCTTTGGTTCTGTCACATGATGCTATTTTTCTCAAGTAAATGTAGTTTTTTAAATGCCATAAAGAAATTCGCCCAAATGCTTCAGCTATAAGCCAAGGCTTCCCCTCCCCCCAGCTTTAGGAAGAGAGGATCTGCCGTTAAAAAAACAAAATAAAATAATTTTTTTCTACAACCTCAAAATTAATTAAAAAAAAAGCCAATTACAACCATACAGTAATGTTAAGGGACGTAATAAAAATCACAATTAACCAAACAGGTACTAATATTTTCTATAGAGTCAATTTTGCCACTCAATTGCTATGGTGGTCAGGAGACAAACAAGGAGAATCTCTCTCTATCTTCTATCTACTGCTTCCTGGGGTGGTACGAGATGGTGTAGAGAGCTGGTAAAATGAAGAAAGGCAGAGGATTTGGAATGAGTTTTTAACTTACTGATTGTTGAGATGCAGTCCTCCAAAGAATAATGCTTTCTAATTATCTGCCTGACATCAGTTACAGACAAGAGGTGCAGACATTGGGGATATAAAGCTGTAACATTTAAAAAATATATAGAGATGATGATAGATAGATAGATAAGAAGATGATAGAGGAAAAATAGAGATCTATCTGACATCTGATATATCATATATATGAACACCTTATAAATATATAGATATAGGTTATTTTTTCTAAATGGATATATACAATTTGTTCTTAGAATGCCAAAGGCAGGAGGATTTGAGAAATAATGCAGGTCAAAATAGAACAAACATTTATTTAAAATAGTCTGTCTTTTGATAGGCACTAAAAGATCATAGCGGTGTTCTTAACAGTATCTTATTTACATAACATGATTCTCTCAGAGTTCCACAAAAGACTATGCAATATGGATGTGAGTGTTGACCATGTTCGAGGCAGAGAACTAGAGGCATATGTTTGTACGTAATTTTATGTGATTCTGGGTGCTGACTGACCAGAAGTAACTTCTATTAGAACAATGTATGGTTTTTGCCGATGGTTTAAATTACCTAGTAAAATATTGTTCTCTGTTAGAATATAATGTTCTAAGACATTTCCAAGCACTCGTGGATTACTTTCCAATCCTGACAATTGTATATAAGGTCATTTAGCATGGCACATTTTACATCCTGACAGAGAGAAGCCCCGTGTCCCTTGACTGTAAGCATTAGGACTAAACACTTCAGAGGAAGATAGATGTTCCTACTCTACTTGACTAACCTAAGGTGAAACCACTGGATTCAGCCCAGCGTGGTGTATATGCTTTTGTGAAATGCTTTTGATCACTTGCTCAGCTCAAGCTGCTCCTCCACACAAAAATGATGGTTTGTTATAACTCAGGCTGGAGAAGCAATTCCTGTGGCTTCTCAGAAAGCTGATCTTTCTAACTTTAAATTTGGAAGAGCTGAACATCTCCGATGGCTATGCAGTACTAAGAGGGAGGCTGCTACAGATACGAGGACTGCAGCTGTGCTTATTTTGGAAGACACACAGTGCAGACTCAATTGTTGTGCTTAGATTAAAATGCATGGTGGAGATTTCCAAGAGCACAGCGGATGACGGGCCAGAATTGGGTATCTTAAGAGAAGACGGGCATCTGTAAGATGGAATAATTGAAGAGAATGTCCATTAAAACTAAACTCTGTACGTACGCTTAAACAAATACCAAATTATCCTGGGATGTGGGTCCTACTTGCAATCTTCAACAACTGATCTGCTGGCAAAATAGTTTCTTATTTCTTTTTTCTCTCTAGCTTCCCCATTTATTTGCAAAATAACAAAATGGAAGGAAATAAGTGGAAAAAAGATAATCTTGGTCACATAGAATTAAAACTTCCTTTATCTCAGCAAAAATAATTTGGTTTCATATTAATTATGATTTTTAAAATGATGGTCATATTTTCAAATCTGGGGAGATTAAATGAACAATTATTTGTTTCTGTGCTATATCAGTGAAAATCCTAAACACTGATGGTCATTATCACTTCATGTTCAATTTAGTGAACAATCATGTTTCTAGTCCCCAGTTCATTTTAATCATACTTCGCAATTTTTATATTACTTTGAAGGGAAATTATTAATAAAATAAAGACTTTTGGGGAAGAATAACTTTTGGGCTGCTCCATTAACTTTCAGTAATATGTAATATTTATAACTAGGTAAATACTCCAGACTTATTCTCTTAAAGGGAATCCCTGCCTAAATATGAACAAATGGAGATAATTTATGTATTGTTCCTTAATATGTCCTTTTTCTAAGACTTCAGTAAACCGTAAATGTTATGAAACATATTATCTGAGAGTAAGTGGTTTAACATGAAGTTTCTGCCAGTTAAACCAAAAATGAAAACCAAAAAACAAAACAAACAACGAGTTCAGAAGTAAAGAAAACTTGAGAAACACAAAGCATAAAAGCAGCATGGCTTCCAATTATATTTTTAGCAAGATAGGAAATATAAACCAGCAATTGTAGATTTATGACCTTTATAAGATTATATAATATTTTCATATTACTTATTTTTGATGATCCAAACTGTTTTAGCCTAATGATTAATGATACATTGCCTAAGATGAAACTGCTTAGGGGGCTAGTTTCCAGGAAAGTGTCCACTAACTGGATTTTTTTTCTTTTCTTTTTGTTTAGTTTTGTTTTCTGTAGGAGAAAACTTCAATCCACCAAAAGATAGTGTAGATGTATTCAGAAAGAGAGAGAGATCTATGTATTCAATGTTACTATATAGATCCTTGCAAAAAACTGCAAATAACCAAGTATACTTATTCTCCATAAAGAATACTGCCGAGACAAGAATAACTCGTGATTTAGGGCTTCACAAATTAGATGCAAGAAAGGGAAAATATCCCCTTCTTACATTTGAGAGGGAGAGATTATCTATGTATCTTTTCTTTTACTTCAGGAAAGTAAAAGTCAAGAAAATTACTTGTGTTTGAAAATTGCTTTAAAATAAATAAAAGAAAGATTTTCTGTTCTTCCACATTCCAATAGAGGTTAAAATATACTTTGCTGAAAACTGCTCTTTTGATTTAAAACAAAACAAGAAATTTTTAAAGGAAAATAGGAATTATCTGTTTCTGGTTATTTTGCACTTAAGTCATTAAAATGTTGCTTTCTTAGTCTCCATTAGTAATGCAAAATCATTTTCAACAATTTCAATAATATTTTAGTTGCATTTCTCTTAAATGCAGGCTCATTTTCCAAGGACAAATAAATCTGAACAAAAGATTTGATTTTTGTTAAAAATTTCTCCAGATGTGACTTTTGAAATAAGGTTCATGTTATTATCCTGGTTTGGAATAAAACATGGATTAAAACCAGAGAGAGAGAGAGAGAAATGCTTAGTAAATGAACAGATAATTAAACATTGTTTACCATCTCATTCACAGAATTTGATGTTTGCCAGAATATAATTTTGGCTTGAGAGACGAGGTGTTGGCTAACATGAAGGCAAACAATTTTATATTTAGGGAAAAAAATAAAAACTGAATTTAGTTAAAAAACAAGTTACTTTTAGACTTCACTTAATTCATACTGCCACCATTTTGTATTTCTATATCTTCTTGCTTTGCATGTGTAATAATACTTAGCTGAACTGCATTATTTTGGCTGTATGTCTGTCCTTTGAACAATTTTCAGTCACAGGTCATCAATAAAGCTAAATATGTCAGTCAAGTAGCTCAAAAATTAAAGTAAATGAAATAATTCATGTTAAAAACAATTTTCATCATTTTATCCTTCCATCATGACTTCACATCAGAGAGAAACAATTTATAAATCAACATTTTGTGTCATCATATTAGAAAATATAGCTAATTTTATAAGACATTTTGTTGATAAAATATAAGTATTTTTGTAAATTGAATCTATATTTTAACCATTTATCTCTCTTTATCGCTCATGTATTTGGGTGAATAAGATTAAATATCATCTGGATATTGTTGCATCTTTGACATACTTCTGTTCTAGCAGTACAGAATTTCATATTACTGTATCACATTGATACCATTTTCACCCACCAGACTGGTAAACGGTTTAAAGATTTCTAACATTCTTTGAGGAAACAAAGGAGACTAGGTACTCACATATTCACAGTGAGTATAAAATTTGGTAATAGTCTTCTCGGGAATAATTTGCCAGTACACATTAAATTTTAATTGTGCACAGGAAGCTGTTTTACAGAAATTACATCACAGTACAGATGTTCACGGAAGCACTGTGCTAGCAATGGACACCACTTACTTTTCCATCAACAAGGGAATAGTTAAAATATGATAGATCCATAAAAGTGAATACAAAGCAGCCACAAAAAAGAAAGAGAATACACACACACACACACACACACACACTATATATGACATATATAGAATATATATATAGCTATGAAAAATATTAAGAGAAAAACTAAATGCAGAATAACATGTAGAAGATCATTCTATTTTCCTATAAATAATAATAGCTAAATATATTTATGAATATCAGTAAGAAATATGACTGGAAAACTAGAACCAAACTCAGGAGGATGGATGAAAAAGGTTGGACTCCTTGCCTTTTACAATTAAGCCTATATAACTAAGGAGTAAAATTAAGTTTAAAGAATTTTCTGCTCTTTTCTCTTAACATCCACTCCTGAAACCAGCATGTTTTCCACTTGGTCAGCATTTTTCTCTTCTCCTGAAAACTACTTCCCATCCAAAATAAATATTTCTACTGTGCCACAAAACAAATTATTCAGTTTTACAATTGCACAGCCTTCGCCATATGGTAAATTCCACTAAGCCATGGCAAAACTCCATCTTTAATTCGGAAAACATTTATGTTTGACCAGTGGGAATGATGATAAATTGTTTACGTTACTTTTTGTCTTCTGGGAAAATATTTTCATTAAGTCTGAATGCTATCTAATGATTAAGACAGGAAAGTTTGAGAAAAGCTACTACTGTTATTCAATTACTAAATACAGAATACATTAAGATAGAAGGAGGAAACAAAACAAGCAAAAAAAAAAAAAAAAAGGCAAAGCTATCTGCTCCTGGGTTCCCCTTGTTACCCAATCTTATACTGCGTAAGGTGCGAAAGAAGCATCTTTCTCACTGACAAGTGAATTTCTTTCTCTCTTATAGGACAATATGTTAAACTCTACTGTTGAATAGTTTCTTAGCTTGATGAATATTTGTGTCTGCATATGGTGGTGTTGTGTGTGTGTGTGTGTATGTGCCTATGTGTTTTAATTCACAAGGAACTAAAAAGATTAAATAGGTCTCTGAGAAATATGTGCTTTTTGCTATTTCTATTGTTGCCCTCTCTCAAGGTAATTAAAATAATTTTATTTCTCCAAACAATTCTATGGCTTCATATCTTGTGTGGCTTCATCATTCTAAGTATATTACCTATTTAAATATTAACAAATTATGAAACAGATATCCAATTTCATATTCTGTTTCTCGAGTTAACATGTTAATCATTTTCCAAGTTAATATATATATGATATATATATATCTGAATAATGTTAAACCAATAAAATCTATTATACATTTAATCACAACCAACATTTGGTATACTTCAATTTTTTTTTTTTAAGATTTTATTTATTTATTTTACAGAGAGAGACCACAAGTAGGCAGAGAGGCAGGCAGAGTGAGGGGGGGAAGCAGGCTCGCCGCTGAGCAGAGAGCCTGATGTGGGGCTCGATCCCAGGACCCCGGGATCATGACCTAAGCCGAAGGCAGAGGCTTTAACCCACTGAGCCACCCAGGCACCCCAGTATACTTCAATTTTTGATATATTCTATGTTGTGATGAATTTATTTATTTTTTATTTACTTATTTTTGTGTGTGTATGAATATATTTATATATCTGAATATCCCCTATTTTAATTTATTGCTTTTGATTGCTTCTGGAGATATTCCTAAAAATAAAATTACTATATTGAACAATATCATTTGAGATGCATGGCAAAATGCCTTCAGTTTAACATTTATATATTTAGCAAAATAGCAGTAATATTTTCAACCAGGTCTTATTAAATTCCAGAATAATTTAGCATATTTTTAAAAATAATAAAACAAATGGTAATGTTGAGTAATCAGTCTTAATAGATTTTAAGGTATTTATATCTTAAGGTAAGGTGGGCTTTTTTGTTTTTGTTTTTTTGTGGGGTTTTTTTGTTGTTGTTGTTTTTTGTCTAACAGATTCAAGGTCCCTTTTACTTGGGTAGTGAAAAATTCAGCTTAGTTTTATTTTGAGGACATTTTCCCTTCTTAGTTCTGTAGTTTTATATATTGCAGTAATCTGGTATAAATGTTGCTGGTCTTTAGTTCACCATGGTCTCCATTGCAATGTCTATTATCTAAGCCAATGTGACCTGTTCAGATTTGCTAAATTCAGCTCCCTGTACATCTGTCTAAGCTTTGGAGGCTACCACATTTGGGGTTATCCCCCTATAACTGACTCCAGCCATCTTCTGTGATACAGAATTTTGTTATGTTACTATATCCAATATCCACAAGACCACCTTTAAATTAAATGATTCGCTGGAAGAACTCACAAGAGTCAGGAAACTATTATACTTACACTTGGAATTTAATATAGCAAAAGATTGCAGACTGAGATCAGCAAATGTAAAGGTTCATAGGGAGGTCCCTAAAGGGACAGGCATACCCATCCTTATGTCCTTTCCTAGGAAGAATCTTAAAGACAGTGCTTAACTTCCTAGCAATGATATGTGACAACATGTATGAAGTAATGCCAAACAGAGAAGCTCACCTGAGTTTTGGTGTTGCTGGTTTTTTACTGGGCGTGGTCACTTAGCCATGGTGAACACCTGCAGGGCTGGCCTTAGTCTTTCAACCTCCAGCCCCTACAGAGAAAAAACTGATACCATGTAGCCCAAAGCCTCAAGAAAAACAAATAGACAAAACTCTCTTAGAGAGGATGGCACAAAAACTTAAAGATTACCTCCTGGAGCCCTTCAAGGGCCAAGACTTTCTTTGGTTTATGTTGGGTGTGGATAAAACGGCATTCTGTGTTGATCCTTTACTGTAGTTACCCACCATACCTGTCCTATTTGGGTTCTTCAATATAGAGGAGTCTTATGCTTTCCTAGGTTGTGGCTGCTCCCAACTCCTTAAAACGCCCTGGAATTTAAAAAGCCAGAGCTTCTCTTTGGGGGTGGGGGAGAAGCTTTTACTCTCCATAACGCAAGGAATCTCAGACCTTCAAAAACAAATCATCACACTGACTCCCCTTTTCTCTTTTAGGGGAACAAGGGAAAAGTGCCTCTTCTTCCCAGATACACTTAGAAGAAAAAGATAATAATCTTTCATCAGGTTATTCTGCCACAAATATAATACATTCCTAGACTAGAGTCATCATGATTGTTTTATGATGCTAAGTTACAAGGTTAACTTGTCACACAACAATAGTGATCAGAAGAGTTAAATTTACACATATAATAAATTATATGTGAATCACTTTATGACTGTGCTGGGATTTTCTATGTGGATAGTAAAATTCTGCAATATACACTAATATTTAAGTTGTTTAGATAATTTTAGAAATAATAAACAACCCTGAAATCATATCTACTTAGTGCAGATACAATTATGAATTTTCTACTTGATAGATTCTTTTAGGCTTCTTTTTTGTTGTTTTTCAAATTTAAATACTGATAAAGTGATTATTAATTTTAAACACAAAGTATATGCAAATACTTGGGCACATATGTTCAAGTGTTCTACTTCATGTTCCTTGACTGGAGTTACCTTTTTTATGTATTTAAGAGGTGACTTATGTACATATAAGCATCTACCCTTATCTGTATTGTCTGTACAAATTTTAGTAAACCATACACTATTCTGTAACTTTTGTTTTTTTTTTTTCCTAAAATATACATCTTGGAAATTATACAGCTATGTTACTGAGTCTTGGTGTGTATTTGATTTTATTTATGGCACTTGAGCCTTGCAGTTTTTTTCTTTAATGATTCTGTAGCCAACTGTATTTCCTTTAATGAAACTTGGAGTTTTTGGTCATACTCTCAGAGACATTTTTTTTTAAGATTTTATTTATTTATTTGACAGACAGATCACAAGTAGTCAGAGAGGCAGGCAGAGAGAGAGAGAGGAAGGGAAGCAGGCTCCCTGCTGAGCAGAAAGCCCAACGGGAGCTTAATCCCAGGACTCTGGGATCATTACCTGAGCTGAAAGCAGAGGCTTTAACCCACTGAGCCACCCAGGCTCCCCTTTCACAGACATTTCTAACTGATATAAAAATATTCTAGGGTGTCTTGGTGGCTCAGTCTGTTAAGCATCTGCCTTTGGCTTAGGGTCCTGGATCAAGCCCTGCATCATGCTCCCTGATCAACCGGAAACCTGCTTCTCCCTCTCCCTCTGCCCTTCCCCCTGTTTGTGCTCTCTTTCTCACATGTCTCTCTTTCAAACAAATAAATAAAATCTTTAAAAAATATTCTGAAAAGAAGTACTAATATTCTTATATTTCAATTTCTCCTTCTTATTTATTTACAAATACTTTAGAATCATTGGTAAGTGAGATACCTCCCAAAGGACTAGCAAATTATCACAATCACAGTTATTTAAAAATATAGAACTTCTGCCAATTTAAATTAAATTTTGTTATATTTTAGATTACCACATATGCTTATGTCTATTTATGAACTTTATAGATAATTTACACTGCTATATATATCTATGTACCATTACAACTGTTTTGGGTTTTGCACTTTGTCATGCATTTTATTTTGATTATCAGAAATTTCTACACTAGACTGGCTTATTTTTTTCAAACAAAGTACAGCAAAGGGAATATATAGCCTATCAATCTTCTAAGTGAATATAATACCAAAAAGCACAGGTCTGTATGTAAAAATCTTTTTACAGTTCCAGCCTTAAAATAAACTTTAGATCTCCAAAAATGCACTAACAAAAGTAGTCATGAAAACTATATAGTCACAGAAGAATGTACACATCACAAAACTCACTTCAGATGTGTCCATGAGAGTAATGTTAGGGGGAAAAAAAAAATCTCCCAGAGTATAGACACAAGGGCCATGAAAAACACTGAAAAAGCAAGTTCTTTCCACCAGACAGAATTTCAGCTTGGGAGATAGAGATAGTGTCTCCCTCACAGCAAAGAATAGATTATAATCATATAATATGTTATTACATCATAAAGATACAACAATATCTCCCACTGGGGCAAAGGTTGGCAAATTGGTATTACTGTCATTGCAAGATTAGGAGTTTTGTAAGCTCAGAGTTTTTAATTTGTGATGCAGATTCACTGCATCAGCCTGTTATATTCCACAATCATGGGACTTCGGATGTCAACAGAAACTGACATAAGCATGAAACTCATCTTACCTGATGTAGCATGAGTGATATGGATCTTTGTCTTTGACCTAGGAGTCTTGTAATTTTTCTCATCATCAGTGACACTATAGTAGAATACCTTGTTAGGTTACAAGGGAGGTAAAATCTAAAATCCTAGAGAGTTTTTTTATAACTTATTATTTTCAATATTTAGGTCACTGGAACACTGGAAACCATATGGATATGATACAAAAAGCCATACATCAAGTGATGAACCTTAACTTTATGCTAAATGCAGTTACTGATGAGAATTTGCAGTTATGGTTGTTACTCATGGTAAGAAGTTGAGCATATTCTATTTGTGTAGTGTTACGGGTTGAAATGTGCCCCCTCTTCTCAATTCATCCATCGAGGCCTTAATCCCCAGTGTCTCACATTATTTGGCAATGGGATTGTTTCAAATGTAATTAAGTTGACATGAGATCAGTAGGGTGGACCCTAATCTTATAATGGATGGTGTCTTTATAAAAGAGGAAATTTGGACACAGAGATACTGAGGGAGAATGCCAGATAAAGATGAAGGCAGGTAGTGGGATGATGCTTCGACAAGTCAAGAAATGCCAAAGATTGCCAAAAAATTATCAGAAGCTAAGAAAGAGTCAAAGGATGGATTTTTCTTCACATCTCTCAGAAGCAAGCTATCATACCAATACTTGGTCTCCAAGTTCTAGCCTCCAGATTGTTAAGTCACACAGTTTGTGGTATTAGCAGCTCTGGCAAACTAATCAGTGTAGGAATATGGTGAAATGGATATAATGAAATCAGAATAGCAGAGATTGTTAATTGAATGCCAAACATGTGCCCTTTGATTTCTTTTTTTTTTTTTAAGATTTTATTTATTTATTTTACAGACAGAGATCACAAGTAGGCAGAGAGGCAAGCAGAGAGAGAGAGGAGGAAGTAGGCTCCCTGCTGAGCAGAGAGCCTGATGCAGGGCTTGATCCCAGGACCCTGAGATCATGACCTGAGCCGAAGGCAGAGGCTTAACCCACTGAGCCACCCAGGAGCCCTTGCCCTTTGATTTCTAGCATAACATTTAAACTGTATTTCCTAGTCTACCTTATATTCTGGCAGGGACATGTATCTGAATTCTGGTATTCCAAAGTAAATATAAAAAACAAAAAATGACAGTCCCAAGCCTCAGTCAAAAAAGCCTTTGGTTCATTATCCTTCATGACCTTTCATCTTTCATTGGTAATCTCTGGAACCATGTTTTGAAGATTAAAGAACAAAAGCAATTTAAAATATGGGTTACTAAGTCAACTCATTTTTGAATTTTATGAGACTGAGAAATGTGTTGGGTCACTGAGGTTTTGGATTTACTACTAAAGTAGCTAATGTTATCTTGACATCGTTAATGTTGACAACATACATTGACAAAGTACAATGACAACTTCCTTACCAGTAACTGAACACTTTAGACAGATTAATAATTTGAAAGCATTTTAGAATATACAGTGTGCTGGGATGATGTGTGAGTGCAAGGATATTGCCACTACTCTACTTTCTTAGGTAGGATTAACTATCTAATTTAATAAAACATATTTTGTTGGGTACTAAGTGTGTTAATTCAAGAAAATCTACTTTTTTAAGAATAGCAATAATCACCTGAGCCACTAACTCCTCTCTTTTCCCCATATCACATTAATGTGCCAGCGTATCTACTCCTGGTAAGTATGGCAAAGATAATGGGGTTCCCTTGGCCTTTAGCAATCACAAGTGCAAGAGTATTTCCCTGGAAGAGGCAAGCAACCAGCATTTATCATTTCCCCAAGATCCATGCTGCAAAGCTTAGATTCCAAATGGTACAGCTGAAGAGGCAGGTCTTCCTTCCTCTATCTGACTTTCCTTTGTCCGCTCAGCTCTTGCTCACAGAGTGGTGGTTCCACCTGAGGAAAGGAAGGCTGAGAATAATGGGACTTTATTTATCCTTGCCCCAGCCTGCCTCTGGAACAGAGGTTCTGTGCAGTGAAAGGTAAGCTGAGAAGATTAAAGGCAACAGGTCTGGATGGTGCCTTGCTCATTAAACCTGAGTATATTCTCTGAAAGAAGTGGGACACTCTCTCTGCAACTAGCTCAGGATCAATGGCTCAGGGATTTTGTCCAAAGATGACTTAAGAACATAGAGCTCCAAAGTGCTCCCCAAGGGAAATAACTGTATTTAGAACAGTGTGGGGAAATGAAAGCCTAAGGTAATCTGGAAAATGATGTAGATTTTGGGAGTAAGCAATTTAGAGGAAGCAGATCATACCATGAGAACCACAAACTAAACCATCAGAGAGAAGTGGAAAAAGAACAGATAAGAAACCCACATTGGGAGAAGAACAAACCTTGAAGATTGACCTCAGAAACTAATTCTGCCAGGCCTCAGTTTTAGTTGGATTAGAGTGAGGAGTAATTTCCATTATAGACCAAAACTAGTAGAGCCATCAGTGGATCCTAACTTCTGGGTATGACACCAACAGAGAGAAGAATGAGAAAGAGAGAGAAAGAGAGAAAAAGAGCTATGTTAAAACCACTGATATAGTAGGGTGTCTGTGAATATGACCAATGTCTGTTACACTTGCTGAGGAGTGGTAGCAAATGCCTCACATTAGAGAGGAAATGGACTTTATCAAAATAGTCCAGCCAAGTCTCTGAACGAATATGCAAGCAGGCAAGAAAACAAATCCTAGAGAAAGAAGATCAGTATCTTGAGTTGCTGCAGTATCTTAATAAAAATCCAGTTTCCAACAAAAATTTATAAAACTTAAAAAGAAACATGAAGATTTGGCCCATACATAGAAAAAAATCAGTCAGCAGAAACTTCCTGTGAGACTAATGAGATGTTAGATTTAACAAACATGTAAAATAAAAACCACTACAAACATGTTCAAAAAATAAAGGAAAATGTACTTAAGTAAATAAAGGAAGGCATGATAATGATGTCTCTTCAAATAAAGAATATCAATAAAGAGATAGAAATAATCAAAAAATGAATCATATGGAAATTCTGGAATTAAAAATTACCATAAATAAGGGGCACAACAGTAGATTTTAAGTTGCAAAAGAAATTGCCAGTGAACTTGAAGAAAAACCCATAGAGATTATGCAGTCTGAAGAGCCAAGAGAAAAAGAATTTAAAAAATAAACAAATCTTCAAAGTAATATAAGACACCAACATACATATAATAGGAGTAGCAGAATAAAAGAAGAAAGAAAGGGATAGAAAAAAGTATTCAGAGAAATAATGGTTGAAAACTTGCTATGTCTGTTGAAGACATACAAATAGTCATTAAGCACATAAAAATGTTCAATATAATTAAAAGCCAGAAAATACAAATCAAAACCATAATGTAATACTACTTCACACCCACTAAGATGGTTATAATCACAAAAATAAGTGTTTACAAGGATGTGGAGAATTTGGAAACCTCACCCACTGCTTCTGGAAATGTAAATTGATATGGTCACCCTGGAAATAGCATGGCAAATTCAACCCTAGTTAAACTTCAAAAGTTTAAACTAGGAATTATCATATGACCCAGATATTCCATTCTTAAATATATAATTAGGAAAACCGAAACCATATATTCACACAAAAAGTTGTAAATAAATGATCATAGCCAAATTACAATAGCTCAGCAGTGGAAATGACCTAAATGTCCATCAACTAGTAAGCAGAAAAATAAAATGCTGTATATCCATACAATGGAAAGCTTTTTTTTTTCTACAATAAAAAAGGATTAAGTATTGATGAATATTATGACATGAATGAAACTTGAAAAGATGATGTTAGGTGAAAGAATCCAATCATAAATCACCATGATTTCATTTATTAAAAAATGGAGAGAATAAGCAAATCTAGAAACAAAAAGTAAATTAGTGATTTCGAAAGACTGACAGCATTGGGGAAGGAAGAAGAGAAACTGTTATTTGCTGCAAGGCTTATTTTAGGGTGATGACAACATTCTAACACTCATTGCAGTGATAGTTGCATAACTCTGAGAATTTACTAAAGACTATTGAATTTCATACTTTAAATGTGTGAATTGTGTAGCATGTAAATATGTGAGTCATAATCTCAATAAATATGGTATATTTTTAAAGGGTAATCATAAACCTCAGGAGGTTTTCATCTAGTGAGAAAATAAATACATTTATAGGACCAATCCAAATTTGATAAAAGCCATGAAACACTTATGAACTACCGTTGTTTTGCTAATTTCGTTGTGGAGGTATTTCATTGGGAAGAACCCCATTAGAATTAATATTAAAAGTGGATGTTGGGTTTTAGAGTGACAGCCAAGGGTATCAAATGTACACTGTCAGAAAATAATGAAAAATAGAAAAGATATAGGATCTTCTGAAATAGAGTTGAATGCAATGGTAGAGGACTGGCTTTGAAAAACAACTTCTGATGAGAGAAGTAAATGAACTCATGTTGGTTCAATACTTATTCAATACTCTAGCTTGAGAGAACTTTTCAAAGGTTTGAGTAAGGTAATAAAAAATGATTATATCAGGTCACTGTATTTTCTTGTTTAAGGAACTTTGATCTGTGGAGATACACACTTTCTCAGGGTTGACTTGGTTATAAGTCTTACATTTGTTTATTCTCCACAAATACTGCTATGAAATATGACAAAGTTGTTCATCTTTGATGGCCAATGAGAAGAAATTTCATGGGTAGTCTAAATGACAGATAAAAAAGACCGACGGATAATAGGCTACTAACATATTTCTTTGCATTCTCCATTTGTCTTTGGAAATCTTAATCATCCAGATTACGTTAAAAAACTAAGTGATATTACAGAAAGTGAGAGACTTTAATCACTTCTTAGACTTTTAATATCAGTTAAATGCTTTTGGGGAACTAAAAATTCTGCACATACAAATCAAAAATCTCAGGGTTTGTTTTTTGCTTCCCCCCGCTTCCCCTGCAAACCAAAGAAATGTCTCCCTAATGCAATATTTTCCTGCCATATCAGCAAGAAAATTCAACCCTAGCAAAATGTGTAATATGATTCTCTCTGATTCAGTGTCACACATTTTCCATTGTTAGTCTTATAATTTCAATATTTAGCTTTAAAATGTAAATATTACATTTTAATAGTGACACTGCTATTATTAATTATAATTATATGATTTTATTATTTACTTAAACATTTGTATGACTATGTAGGTGTTTTAAATAAAAATAGCCACAGAACAAAAAGTTATCTTTTTATTTTTATTTTTTTTTTAATTTATTCATTTGACAGAGAGAGAGAGATCACAAGTAGGCAGAGAGGCAGGCAGAGAGAGAGGAGGAAGCAAGCTCCCTGCTGAGCAGAGAGCTCCATGCGGGGCTCGATCCCAGGACCCTGAGATCATGACCTGAGCTGAAGGCAGAGGCTTAACCCACTGAGCCACCCAGGTGCCCCCCAAAAAATTATCTTAAAGATATGATCCACCACACTCGCCCTTGACATTTTATAGATTGAACTGAATGAAAGAAAGGTTATGAGGGATGTATGGGCTTACTGCGATTTAATGCCAAAGCTGGGATACGATTCAAACATCTTAATTCCAAGTTCAGTGACTTTCCTTATATACCATCCAGTAGATTAGCGAACAATAGTTTGGATAATCATATGAGAAACCTAATAAAAATATGTGACATGGTAATAAATGATTTCTATTTCTGGCTTGTCAAAGATTTGGACCGTATAGAACATAGCAAGCCCCAAAGTCATTTATTATATTCTGCTCTGTGACATCCAGTCATAGCAGCCTGCCCGAACTCAGATCTTTGCGGATGGCAAGGGGTCAGTGAAGTCAGTTCAGCCAAGCGTTAACTCCTTGTGTTTGGCTGCAGAACTGCCGGCATTTGCCTGCCTCAGGGTGATCACAAAGTCTTAACCGAGTGCTCTCCTAGTATGAGAGAAAGGAATTGCATTAGATCTTAACAATCAAGATGCTGTTACCTTCTGCCTTTTCCAGATTTCCTGTGTGACAAACGTCAGAATTAAACTGTTGCAACATTCAGCACATTTTTATCCAGATAAATATTGAAAACATATTTAATGCAATATTGAAGGGATTAGAGCATTCAGAAAAGGGAAAGTCTGACTAATGCAGCAGCTGCACCGCATTCCAGCGCACTCAAGCCATTGCCAGCATTTATTAGCCAGTCAAGTCTTTGACAATAAACAATCTGCGGTCCGGCTCATGCTCTCTAGTGCATAGTTTGTTGGAAGTTTGTTTTCATGATAGTATTAACAGATCTTATTTCTGCAAGGTTGCCTATTGTTAACTGCTTCATCAACATCATAAAGCTTTTAATTGAGCTTTAGATGTACTTTGAATTGCATTCCAACAGAAGATAGTTTTATGGTAATGATCCACTTTATAAAATGTAAGCAAATTAATCTGTACCAAAAATCAGAATTTTGACAGAAAATGGGGTATCTGTTGACTGCAAAAACTGAGCTGGTTGTTTCTTAACACTTCAAAAACCTTGTATCTAAAAAGGAAATGAAACCATAGGTGCATATCATTTTATCCAGACTTCTTCCATACAGAATGTCACTGTCTGCATCTCTTTATAGCTTCTATTACCTCCTGTGGTTAGAATCAGTCCACTTTCCACCAGGTTTGCATGGAAAGGCCACAGCCATCGCATGAACAGTTTTTCCTGATTGGATGATTTTTTGCTCTAAGTGATTTGTTCCCAAGTCAGACTACTTGTTCAATATTCTGAATGTGACTTTTGGGTAGATTGGATCATTAATGTAGCCCAAAGAACATTTTTGGTAAAGTTGGAAGGCTTCCAAATGATATGCCAAAGAATAGTTAAGACAAGAAGAACACAGGCTATGCAGGATGGGAAAAAAGAGCAGTGACATACTACATATCCTTGGTCTAGTCCCATTTTGAGTAATAACAAATATTTATGGAGTATACAGCAAAGGCTGAGAAAAGAGTTTTTGTTTGCCGAATAGAATTGAGGTAAGTGACTCAATTATTAATAATACACAGGGGCAGCTCAGTGGCGCAGTCAGTTGAGCGTCTCCCTTTCACTGGGGTTGTGGTCCCAGCATCCTGGGATGGAGTCCAGAGTCCTGAGTGGCGCTCTTTGCTCAGCGGGGAGTCTGCTTCTTCCTCTCTCTTTCTGCTGCTCTCCCTCATGCTCTCTCTCACCCTCACAGTCTTTCTCTCTCAAATAAATAAATATAATCTTAAAAATATATATATATATATTTAGCTTAGGCCTTCTGCTTGCTCTCTACCAGAAGAGTCTGGTGGCTTATAAAGGAAGAGCATTTATTTCTCATTCTGGATGCTGGGACATCCAGATCAAGGTACCGATATAGAGGTGTTCTGATGAGGGCCCATTTCCTTGATCGTAATAGAAGGCACTTTCTCACTGTGTCCCCATGGTGGAAGGGGTGAGGGATCTCTGTGAGGCTTCTTTTATGAGAACACTAGCCTCATTCACAAGGGCTCCACCCTCATGACCTAAGCACCTCCCAAAAGCCCCTCCTCCTACTATCATCCTCTTTGGGGGTTAAGATTTCAATATACCAATTTGGGGAGACAATATTCAGACCACAGCAATACTATATACATATATTCCATATTTCAATCAAAGCAACCAGCTCCACAAGTGAAAACATCAAAATAAAGTAAAAAGTTTAATGAACATTCTGGATATATGTCAGGAAATAACTTTTTTACTTTTATATGTTATAAAAGCTATATTTGCCTAATACAATGATAAAATAAACATATTTTCTTATATTTTTCTGAAAAAGAGCTTTGATAAGTAGATGGAAATGTAATACGTCTTGTTTGTTTAAAATCCTTACCGGTTTGTGTATAACTCTACAGATATTTATTCAGTTGGACCATAAAACTGCTAATACTTTATATTGTTCAGCAAAAAAGTATTTGTAGGAAAACTGTTTTTTTGACAATTTAATAGTTTTATTGTAAGATTCAGTCTGAATACTTCCTCATGTATAAAAAAGTTTGATCCCCTTCTTTAAAGACTTTACCACTCTTCAGCTTCTTATTATAACACCTATAAAATTGGTAATACTGCTTTTTTGTTTAGATTTTCTTCATTTAGCTAAACTATAAGTGCTTCAAGGAGAGAACAGACATGGGAAGTTACATAATGTCATACTAATAAAAAAGCTTTAAAGGAAGCAAAATTATAACACATTCCATTGAATCAGTAAGAGACGATCATAAACTGTTAAGTCTGAGATGGGAGATACTGTTGGTACCATATGCTTCCACATCAGTAGATTAAGTGCGTGCTATCATATTTAGGTAAGTTCCTGTAAAGAAGTGATATTTATGCAAAACAATCACTTACAACTCTCAGATGAGGTAAACAAAATATTATTCTTCCCCATCCTTCCAATCTAATGACAAAATATTTTTTTTTCCTGAGGCCTTGTATAATCAAAATAATATTAATCTTAGAGTATCAATCTACATACAGACTGGACACTCATCTTTCTAGAAAAGAAGAAGACTGTTATAAGTTTGAAAGATTCATTTTATAAATTAATATAAGTGATTGACTGATAGCAGATAAACAATAATAGCTAGTTTGACCTTGAGTTTTAGAGTTACTTTAACCTGTATATTAAATTTATAAAACTTATTAACTGTTTTGGTTGTTATGGTACTGGTTGAATCAGAACATTTCTGTTAATTAAATATACTCATTTTCATAGAGACTGAAAGATGTTTTACCCTATTCTTCATTACCCACATCTCAAAAGTTTAATTGCCTGAAAGTTTCATAATCTTCTCACAAATGTGATATAGAGGATCTTAATAAAGTAATTTAAATTTTAGAGATTATAATTTATATTATTCAAACTTAATTTGGTGATCCAATTGATAATATTTATATATTATAAACCCCTGGAGACCAAACACAGTATAAAATATACTAGATTAAATGTTTAAAGGCTACATTTCTATGTTATGTAAATGTAGATGCTTATATATATGGAATTTCATTTCTATAATGTCTGTATGATGGAGGCACAAATCATATTGATTGCACTCTTGCTGTTGAAATATTTTATAATACTCTCTAGATAAAATATTAAAGGGAGAAAAATAAGAGAAACCAGTTTCAATTTTAACAGCAAAGAACAGAAACCTCTGTATGCATGTAAATATATAGTATTAATTGCTAGCAAATCTTATATATAAATAACATATTACTAAGTCTTCATATTTTGTGTTAACTTTTATCTTTACATTAGTAGTTTTATAATTTAAGTCCTAGAAATATTTTTATTTAATTTCCTGAGTTTGGTTTTCTACTTTTACCTCAAAATATTTATTATATGTTAATCTAAAGGGGAAAAAGTTTACCTTTTCTTGATTCTCTTATAATTAAAAAAATCTCAACTTTTTTTTTCTTACAATTATTTTTGGAAAATGTATCCTCTTATAGATTAAATCTATGGGTAAAATATTTAGACCGTTAAGTTGTTAAATTTAAAAATTAAGCAACCTCTTCGACCTCAGCCGCAGCAACATCTTCCTAGGAACATCGCCAAAAGCAAGGGCAAAAATGAACTATTGGGATTTTATCAAGATCAAAAGCTTTTGCACAGCAAAGGAAACAGTTAACAAAACCAAAAGACAACTGACAGAATGGGAGAAGATATTTGCAAATGACATATCAGATAAAGGGCTAGTGTCCAAAATCTATAAAGAACTTAGCAAACTCAACACCCAAAGAACAAATAATCCAATCAAGAAATGGGCAGAGGACATGAACAGACATTTCTGTAAAGAAGACATCCAGATGGCCAACAGACACATGAAAAAGTGCTCCATATCACTCGGCATCAGGGAAATACAAATCAAAACCACAATGAGATACCACCTCACACCAGTCAGAATGGCTAAAATTAACAAGTCAGGAAATGACAGATGCTGGCGAGGATGCGGAGAAAGGGGAACCCTCCTACACTGTTGGTGGGAATGCAAGGTGGTGCAACCACTCTGGAAAACAGCATGGAGGTTCCTCAAAATGTTGAAAATAGAACTACCCTATGACCCAGCAATTGCACTGCTGGGTATTTACCCTAAAGATACAAACGTAGTGATCCGAAGGGGCACGTGCACCCGAATGTTTATAGCAGCAATGTCTACAATAGCAAAACTATGGAAAGAACCTAGATGTCCATCAACAGACGAATGGATAAAGAAGATGTGGTATATATACACAATGGAATACTATGCAGCCATCAAAAGAAATGAAATCTTGCCATTTGCGACGACGTGGATGGAACTAGAGGGTATCATGCTTAGTGAAATAAGTCAATCGAAGTAAGACAACTATCATATGATCTCCCTGATATGAGGGAGAGGAGATGCAACATGGGGGGTTAAGGGGGTAGGAGAAGAGTCAATGAAACAAGATGGGATTGGGAGGGAGACAAACCATAAGTGACTCTTAATCTCACAAAACAAACTGAGGGTTGATGGGGGGAGGGGGGTTGGGGGGGTGGGATTATGGACATTGGGGAGGGTATGTGCTATGATGAGTGCTGTGAAGTGTGTAAACCTGGCGATTCACAGACCTGTACCCCTGGGGATAAAAATATATGTTTATAAAAAATAAAATTTAAAAAAAATTAAGCAACATGTAAATGGAGTTGAAATGGAAATCTGTGTTATTTAAGTGATCAAATAGTATTATAATTATGATTTGTGGAAGCAAAACACTCCCTAAACTCATACCACATTTACCTGAGCTTCATTACATTTTCTTATGTTTATGTTCATGAAGAGGCCCAGAAAGTTCTCAAACCAAACAAAACCAGAAAGGAAACTATATCACCACCAGTCAGTAGGATGTCAGCCATTTCAAAAGAGTTCATTGTTGCCTCTATTTGAGGACAGTCTTGTGCTAAAGAATACCACTCTCTTCTCTAGTACAACCATTCATTAACCCATGTTTTCATAAAATTCCTTTTAATTTATATCAATGCAAATTAGATAGCCATGCTAATTTTTTCCACTGTTTTGTAAGCTTGAAATCATAAGAGTATAAGTTAAAGACTTTTTTAAAAGGAAAAATAAATAAACCACAGGTGCATGTTTCAATAGGAGTAACTCCTAAACACATAATGTTAATGTTGTATATTAACATTTTTAAAATATGCAAAATACTTGCATATACTTGTTTTATAGTGTACACATTTAATATATAAGAAACATGTGCAAAGCAAACCAACTACTTTCATTCTCAAGTTGTGGTGGATATGTGCCTAAAAAGAAGGAGGTAATTTGAAATTTTGCTTTAGAATAATATTTGATGTCCCTATGATTCTCCCCTACTCCCTAAAGTTGAGACAGACCCTTCCATAGCCCAGCAAAAGATTAAAGGTTTACTTCATAGAGAGAATAGAGCAGTGTCTCTGGACTTGGGGACAACAGGCAAGTGGAACATTGAAGTACTATATAAAAAGGTAGGTTCCAGTGGAAGTTCACTTTTTAAATATTGAGATAACAACCTGCCCCCAACTTTTTTTTTGTTCCCAAAATGAAGGCATTCAGTATCACATCCCATAATCAGGAGATTGCTAGCATGGGGTGGGGGACTTTTGAATGAAGCAATCAAGCCAGATTACTAAGAGAATCTAATAAATACTCATCAATAAGGGAGACCCACAGTTCAGTAGACCCACTTATATAGACAAAGTTTCAGATCAGATTTAAATACACTATTTTTAAAAGTAAACAGACAACCATAACCAAGAAATATCTGGGGAAGCCTCATATGTAATAAACAGATCAAAACAAATAAAGAAGTAAAAAAGGAACTTGTGAGAAATACACTAGAGAGGAAGCAAACCTTACCACCATTAATATTCCATGAGAGAGAAAGGGTAGCAATGCAACCATGCAAGAAGACCAAGATGTAATTAAAATAACAAAAGATATTCAGGGAACAAAAATTAATTTTTGGAAATATATATACTAGAAATAGAAACAATATATTTATTGGAAAATTAATTTAAGGAAGCCTTATGTAAAATAGATAAAAAATAGACCAAAAAGATACATTTATGAGTAACATGAGAGAAAAGATCAGAAAATCAGAGAGTCAGGTCTAGAGTCTCAATGTCTCAATGAAGACATACAAATGGCTATCAGACACATGAAAAAATGTTCATCATCACTAGCCATCAGGGAGATTCAAATTAGAACCACCTTGAGATACCACCTTACACCAGTTAGAATGGCCAAAATTAGCAAGACAGGAAACAACATGTGTTGGAGGGGATGTGGAGAAAGGGGAACCCTCTTACACTGTTGGTGGGAATGCAAGTTGGTGCAGCCACTTTGGAGAACAGTGTGGAGATTCCTCAAGAAATTAAAAATAGAGCTTCCCTATGCCCCTGCAATTGCACTACTGGGTATTTACCCCAAAGATACAGATGTAGTGAAAAGAAGGGCCATCTGTACCCCAATGTTTATAGCAACAATGGCCACGGTCGCCAAACTGTGGAAAGAACCAAGATGCCCTTCAACGGACAAATGGATAAGGAAGATGTGGTCCATATACACTATGAAGTATTATGCCTCCATCAGAAAGGATGAATACCCAACTTTTGTAGCAACATGGATGGGACTGGAAGAGATTATGCTGAGTGAAATAAGTCAAGCAGAGAGAGTCAATTATCATATGGTTTCACTTATTTGTGGAGCATAACAAATAGTGTGGAGGACAAGGGGAGTTAGAGAGGAGAAGGGAGTTGAGGGAAATTGGAAGGGGAGGTGAACCATGAGAGACTATGGACTCTGAAAAACAATCTGAGGGGTTTGAAGGGGCAGGGGGTGGGAGGTTGGGGGAACCAGGTGGTGGGTATTGGAGAGGGCACGGATTGCATGGAGCACCAGGTGTGGTGCAAAAACAATGAATACTGTTACGCTGAAAATAAATTAAAAAATTAAAAAAAAAGTCTTTGCAAGAGATAACAAGCAAAAAAAAAAAAAGAGAGAGAGAGAGAGAGAGAGAAAATAAATCAATTCAAGAAATTATTTTTAGAATGAAAGTACTTGTTGTTTGAGTAAATAAAGTACCAAGTGCCTAGAACAATGGATGAAAATGGATCTACCTGTACATATAATCCTATAGTCCTGAACATCATAACCAATAAGAAAGGCATGCTTTTCAGAGAGAAAACTGAATGTTTTTATATAAGGAAGTGTGAAGCTGAAGGGCAATGAGGTATGCCTTAAAATATTGAGGGAATTTATTTTCTTTTCCTGATCTAGTAATCTGCTCCTAAAAGAACTATCAATTAAATGTGACCGAAGATATTTTGATATGCAAAGTATTAAAAAACTATTTACCTCCATGCACTCATTCTCAAAAAGCTGCTAGTGGATAGGCTTAAAAGAAAATCAATTACTTAATAATTAACTATTTAAAGCTACAGGGGTTAAATACATTAAAAAAAAAAAAAAAGGAAAAGAGATTTAAAAGGTGATGAAGAAGGAAGGTCTAGAGAGCAAACAATCCAATCAGAGGAAGTCAGAAATCACTGAGAGATATATTTCCAAAAAGAGGAGTTTTGTAGGACATCTGATGTATTCAAATATGTTTAGAGAAATATTTTTTTTTTTTTTAAAGATTTTATTTATTTATTTGACAGAGAGAGATCACAAGTAGATGGAGAGGCAGGCAGAGAGAGAGAGAGAGGGAAGCAGGCTCCCTGCTGAGCAGAGAGCCCGATGCGGGACTCGATCCCAGGACCCTGAGATCATGACCTGAGCTGAAGGCAGTGGCTTAACCTACTGAGCCACCCAGGCGCCCCATGTTTAGAGAAATATTTTACTTCTAGAGATAAATTTGGGATTGATGGTTAGTACATAAAATTGGGGATTAATCCATAGAAAATTTAGCAAATAGAGATAATTTGCAACTCTAAGGAAAACATTAAGTTGTTCAAGAAAAGAGAAAATAAAAGTTATAGTCTATGTGACTTCGATGTGAATCTTGTCTACAGCGTCATAATAATATAAATTCCGGCTACTGACCTAACCGTAACTGTAAGTATATATAGGAATGGACAGAAGAAAAGTGTGTTTGTTGGAAGTGGTGGGAAAGAGAGCTAAATATCCAAGAACAGAGATAAATAACAAATGTAACAACTAACATAATTAAATATAATTGCTTGTGGGAAGCAATGAAGAATGAAGATTTGTTTTTTTGTTTTGTTTTGTTTTGTGGAGAGGATAGACTTCCTTTTTTCATAAAAAAAGGTTTGACTCTTTAAACAACATTTAAGTTTTTGAGAAAATTAAACATAAAATTTGACCAAAAAATAATCATTAAAAAAAAGATTATATGAAGTAGATGGATACAATTCAATTCTGTCTGAGAAAGGAAACACTATTATTCAATGGAGAGGAGATATGGAGAACCGTCCTGACAACAAAAGTAATTAAAGACCACTGAATTGTATTTAATTCTGTATGACCTATACAAGTACATGTCTTCAGTCTTGTTTGTTCCTTAATCCCACGGAGACTTCTTTGCAAATTACTTGCAATTCTCTCTCAATGCTCACCAGATGGAATGTTTATCATATATTCCATTCTTTGATCTTATAGATACAGTTTACATTTAAATCTAATCCCGTTTTATGAAGAAAATGTCTAATGTTGTAAAATCACAAAATGTTAAAAGAACATTTATGGTACAATAAAATGCATGATTATAAACACTGTTACAAATCACATCACACATAAAACCACTTTAACTTTCAACCAGATTATCATCTGGAAGGCAATGTACACATTCTAAGATCCAGAGCCGTTGCTCCAGTGTTTTAAATTAAAATGGAACTGTGCCAGAAAAAATATTAAAAACACAAAAAAACCAAGAGCTTGAGCACAAAGAATAAACAGAATAAACCTAAAAAGCATCAAGACAAATTTAAGAGAGTTGCAATTTGAAATCAAGTATCAAGGAATTATCTTAAAATCACAGTACTCAATGATCAACACAATTCATTTTGAAGCTTTTCTGCAGAAAGAATCAGATAAAAACTGTGTTACAGTGGCCCAGAGAATGACATCATAAATAAGTGTATCCATTTTGCAGACTCTTGGCCAAACAATAACATATTTGGCAGCATAAACAAGTAAGAGAAGACTATGCTTTTTAAACTTCTCCAAAATGCTTTTGTTAAACCCACACTCATGACTTCAGATTATGTATAGGCCAGTGTTAAAAGGATCAAGGATCGAGTTGGACTCAGACTAAATTTGTGTTCAATTGGTGGAAGTAAAAGTTATGAGTGCTAATAGTCAATATGAATGATTGTAAAGAAAATTATTTTCTAAAATGCACTATGAATCGTGTTTCTCAAAAAAATTTGTTAATAAAATGAAACTAGTTTATTGAAGGTGCTGAGTTTATTAATAGTATAATAATCATTAAACCCAAACTTCCAAACAACTCACTTTATGAAGTAGAATAATGATTCATGCTTATACTTGCAAAGTTGTGTGTCTATGTTTTAAAGTGTAGGGGGTAGCCTTTTGTTCTTGGAAGTATTCATAATTTTTCCTCATTCAAATACTATTCTGCTATAAAATGGAGTTCATTTTAAGTTCAGATATTAAAAAATATAATGGTAAACTACATGCAGCTATTACCAAACAAAGAAATTTATTTTGGTTTAGGAGAGATTATCAAAAACTTAAAGTTTCTAGAAGTTCAGACACTCTGATCCATAATCAGCCATAAAAGTCCATTCCAGTCAACATGTCTACCCAAGAAACCTAGAATGGAAAAACAAGCCTGGACCTGAGTAAACAAATATCTCATTTATGAGATTATGAATGTTTTTATATCCTAATACAAACTTTTACAATAATATTCCTCTTTGTGGTCTGTGGTTAAAATTCTCCTGATTTTCTCCTCTCAAAGATCTAGAAGGATATGAAGGATCTAAAGTGATATTCAAAGATCATAAACTCTAAATTTCAGTGTCACTGAAATGTCCACTGTTGAATAAAACTTGGGGAATATGAACACAAGTGACCTGTTAAATTCCCCTGACTTGATGCATTGTTACTGTTCTTTGAGGTTGCTTTATCTGAGACAACTTCATGCCCTGTTTTCATCTGCATACCTGTATGTGTGTGTGTGTGTGTGCTATTTAATTCAAATTAATTAAAATTAATGTTGAGTTCAATCACAAAACTCAGTCACCACTTCCCTATTTTCAGCTTCACAACTATTTCAACAAACCTTTAGATTCAGAGATCAATCAACTCAAATAGTTGATTAATCTAAAAGCTAAGCAGATTTATTTGATTAATGTAGGTAATTCTGTGTGAATAATCAGACCGCTGGCTCCTGATTAGTAAGGTATATTATAAAATGCAAAATCAAAGCATGAGGGAAAACAAACAAAGAAACAAAAAATATGAATCTAGCCATGTTTTTTCACATATTTTTGGAGGTATAAACTTCAAAGCCACATTAATCTGTGCTCCTTACCAGTTTAGGAAATGTGTTGACTCCACAGCCCTCTTACCTGTGAAATGGGATTAATGGTACCCACAGAAGTTTTTCCAACATGTTCCCTTCCATAAACCCATCTGCATCAGAAGCATCTGAGACTTAGATAAAACTCATATCCTTGGGCCCTACTGATAAACATAGGAACTGTGTTATTAACCAGCATCCCAGGTGATTTTTAGCTCCCTAAATTTGAAGAGTCATGAACTTTGGGATTAGTGTATAGATTAACATTAACAACCAGAACATTTAAATCTCTGGCAACTGGGCTAATTCTGAATCTGTTTTTAATGGGGAAACCAGGAATTCTATACACAATATTGCCAAGATTTGTGTTGGGAGGGAGGAGAAGGATTATAGTTAGGACTGCCCCAAAGTCTCAGTGAACAGTAGCCCTGTGTGGTGGGACTAGAAAGGGCCCAGGATTTTATGTGCTGTCATATTATTGCATGAGCTCTAGTGCTGTCATAAAGCCCAGCCCTGAATGAGTGTGGGATGAACTGACATGAATATAATCCTGTGGGCTCTGTGGTTAGGATGAGTGGACGTGCAGTAGGGAAGACAAAGGATGGCCCAGACATGCCGCCTTCCCCCTTGACATCGTTCTTCCTCCTCAAATCCTTTATTACAAATACATGAGCATTGCCTTACGATACTCTAATATCTAGTAAATGCAGTAGGAAATTTAAGTTGATTAATTCACAAAAGAAAGGAAAACACAACAAACGGCAAAACTAAGAAGGGAATCTGATCATTCTAACAACAAAACAATGTATAAATCCTGCTTCTCTTTCATTGCCTTTGCAACACAGGACAAAGCAATTGATGACAGAGCTCATTCCATTCATATATAAATAATTAATTGACTGTATTACAAATATATATGATATCAAGACATATTTAGAGAAATAACCAAAATAGCACAATAAACAAAGCAGTCCATACTAATGTTTCAGTTTTTTCAGTAAGGTTTAGAATTAGAGTAAAAAATGGTCTTTTGTCTTGTTCTGAATTAAGAAAAATTCTAGGTAGAAATGAATTTTTTAAAGTATCTAATTAAGGACGAGAACAATGTGGTCCCAAATTTAAAATCATTTTCTAGGGGACTCTGTGGATTTCATACATAATTTATTTTTTATTGTTCTTTAGATGCAAAATATGTATTGCGAAAATCAATTAAAACTCATTATGCAGGAGAAATGTTCATTAGGTGTAAGAATGATTAAAGGAAATATTTACTGGGAGGGAGTGATTATAAATGCTTATCTTTTATTATTCTCCAGGTAATATACACCTAGGGATTTATAAATGAAAATTGGATTACGTGTTGGAGGTTAGAAAGCCACTTTCTATTTCTGGCTCTCTGTAGATTATAGTAGGTAGAACAAGTTCATGGAAAACCTGAGCTACACTTGGAAAAAAAAGCCTCATGTATGTTTTGAAGCAGATATAGTAAGAGGCCTGGTAGTGTGAGGTTGGTTGGGTATTCAGCTTTGGTTTAAGGATTTGTTGACTCCAACTTCTGAATTTGCATACCTTAGGGCAATGGAGACTGTGTTATTATTTGTTCATATACACACCACTTACATCAAACTCTTACTCACTCTACAGAAGAAGCAGAGATATATGGTCCTTTTAAGCAAATCAGTTACCTTTAATGGTTTAAAAAAAAAAAAACTGGCAGGTAATCTTCACCTCTGGAATGCAGCTCTGCAAGGGAAGAGTGAGTATGGCGTTTCTCTTATTGGAGTGCTAGAATTAAATTTGGAAGGAAAATAGAGAAATGAATCAAATAAGCCCGTTTTGTTAAATGAATAGAATTAGATTTAAAAATAAGATTAACCATTAAATGATATTAAAAATTAAATCTAGAAAAATTTCAAGGAACTCCCATAATTGTAAAATATGCTTCACAAGAGAGAAGAAAAAGTAAAAAAAAAAAAAGAGTAAATGATTTTTTTCATATAATTCATTTTTTCAGCATTACAAAGCTGGAAAAAAATTCTGACAACAAAGCTCACATACTAAGAGCTCACATATTCTTAGAATATGTCTATTTTAAATCTTAAACTCTCTATGGAATATTTGTTTCTAGGACTTTATAGCTATTTGGTTTATGCAGGGCAGGAACTGAAGGCTGATATTTATATTAGTTCAATCTGTGAAATATTTTTGATAGGCCTATTTATGACTGGTGAGGATTTAGTTCTGCCTACACTCAGGTTTCATGTCAGGTCAGGAAACTTTTTCTTCATGTCACAAAATTTTTTTCCATCTTGAACACAATAGACTTACAAATTCATCAGAGAGGGAATGTTAACACACACACACACACACACACACACACACACACACACTACACACACATACACAGACCCACAAAACAAAAGAAAACAAATAAAAACCTAGGAATCCTTGATGCTGTTTCCTTGTACCTTCTCCAGAAATATCAGTGATGGTCTTTTGTACCTGCAGTCTTGAGGACTATGTGAGACTGTGCTCCAGAAACACTACACATTAATTTCTTAGACAATCTTGTGAAGTACACTGCAGAAAAATTGGTGAAAAGGTTTTTTTAAAAGATTTATTATTATCATTATTATTTTTTATTTTATTTTATTTTTTTTTTTAGGGGAAGAAGCAAACGTGACCACATGTATGCATAGGGAGTGGGGCAGACAGGAGAGAGAGAGAGGGAGAGAGAAACACAAGCTGACTCTGTGCTGAGCATGGAGCCTGACGCAGGGCTCAATCTCACAACTCTGAGATCAGAACTGAGCTGAAACCAAGAGTCAGATGCTCAACAGACTATGCCACCCATGTTACTTTGTATTGAGTCATCTTCTTAACCACACACATAAACACAGAAAATGCTTAACTTGCCCTGCTTAATGATGAACATAAATTCTTCTTAAAATTTATAACACTGTAAAAAAAAATTATAACACTGTAGAATCAACAGAGAGCCACTGTCAAAAGACAGGATCAAATTGCTACAGATGTCAACAAGCCATAAAAGATTCTTAGGCAGAAATGAGACTTCAGAAGACTTTCTCTCCCATGATTCATTTTAGAGTTCAATAAATTGAGGCAAAGAGAAATGAAATATTTATATTCATCTAATATGCTAGTTAACAAAGCTAGTTCCTAATGCAAGCTAATGTCACTTTCTTTCTTTTCATTTTTGACAAAAGGAAGAAAATAATTATGAGAATTAAGGTGTATATAGGTAATTGAAATAAGAATTTTGAATTCTCAATTCACTGAACTTTGAAAATATTTTTTGCAGATTTAAGTCCTGAGAAGTCTCATAAATGGAATCAATTTGAGAGACTTGATTTTATTTAACCAAGGCTGGAAGACTGTGAGACATATAGTAAGAACATAAAATTCAACATTTGCCAACATTTTCTGAGGCATCTTGTGTGGAAAATATTGGAAATTAGTAAATGAAAAAGCATAGCTCTGGTCTAGAGAATAGTATAGTCTCTTGTGATAGTATATTTCAATTATTACAGGAGGAACATCCCTGAGAAATATGGTCGATTAATAATTATTTTTTTTAAATATTTTATTTTGGGGGAACCTGGGTGGCTCAGTGGGTTCAAGCCTCTGCCTTCGGCTCAGTTCATGATCCCAGGGTCCTGGGATCGAGCCCCATATCGGGCTTTCTGCTCAGCAGGGAGCCTGCTTCCCTTCCTCTCTCTCTGCCTGCCTTTCTGCCTACTTATGATCTCTATCTATCTGTCAAATAAATAAAAAAAACAAAAAACAAAAAAAAAAGATTTTATTTTGTTATTTGAGAGAAAGACAGTGAGCACGTGGAGGGAGAGGGAGAGGGAGAAGCAGACTTCCCACCCAGCAGAGAGCTGGACATGGGGCTGGATCCCAGGACCCTAAGGTCACGACCTGAGCTGAAGGCAGATGCTTAACCAACTGAGCCACCTATGTACCTCAATAATTACTTTATTTTTGTTAGCTAAATAGAGCCTTCAATTTTTGTATATTTTGTACAATGAAATCAACTTTTATTATTATAAAATTTGGGTGAGTTCATTACTAAGTGCAACAAATTAAAAGTGCTAGTGTTTGGACCAACCTCTTTAAAGGTTGTAACATTTAAGTCATTTTGGATTATCCTACCAGTGTTAAGGTATTATTTTCAAAAAGATAAAATCATGACTCTCAAGCAACTATAAAAAAGAACACCAGTTAAAGATTTTCACTTTAATTCATTAGTTAACCAGTGAACAAGTAATGTGTTAAAACCAGTACAAAGAACATTTCAGAAAGAAATATGAGCAATTGAAAGGATTGTCAGGGCAAGAGTGATTGCTGGGTTAAATACAAAACAGGTTAATGTCCAACAGGGTAATAAACCATAACTTTTCAGGTTATCTTTTCCATACGACAGAAACTATTTACATACCCATCAGAAAAAAAAAATATGCAACTTGACCTCTGTCCCTAAAAAGTTGTAAAATAATCTAATCAATGGAAAATTAATAAAAAATGCAAGCCCAACACTGCCCTGAAAGAACAGTATTCTCTTTTACTTATTTCAAAGCTTTGGAAAGCTTTTCTTACATCAACATGCTTTATATGTTACGGCACGATGCTTCTGTTCAAGAACTCCAAACAATGTATCTTTTCTACCTTACATATCACTCACATACAGAATCTATTTGACTTGAGTTAGTCTTATTGAATGTTTTTAAGTAAACCCATTTGCCAGCTGTCCAACTTTTGTAGTAGAGAAATTAAAAACAGAAAATTTCTGAGTGGATGTCTTTGCTTTATTTGGAGAACAAATTTTCTAAACTTCCTACTGTCTAAAATAGGTTCAATTTAAAGTTTGTTTAGGTATCTGTTTGAGGTCCATAAAAATCTAAGTTACTTTCATATTTTAATGGTTATACAGGAACTTCAAATGTAGCAGTTAGAGTTTAAATACACTGGAAAGTAGAGAGTAGGGGATCTCTTGATGAAGACAGGATTTCAGTTGTTGGAATTTAATATGCCTGTTAAGCCCCTGAAAAGCAACATTTTTGGAAATTGCTTTAGGGCTTTGCCTTAGAATATCTAATAATTTATTTGTTTTTGTAGGACAGGGATACAGAGGATTATAGTTGCAATTATTGCATCAATTTCCATTCTCCCTTATCCATTGCTGTTTAAATGACAAGGAGATAAAAGAAGTTACAGGGCACCTGTATGGTGAAGTCCATTAAAAGACTGACTCTTGGTTTCAGCTCAGGTCATGACCTCAGGGTCGTGGGATCAGTTGAGCCCTGCGATGGGCTCTTAGCCCAAGCACAGAGTCCGTTTAAGATTCTCTCTCTCCCTCAGTTCCCTGCTCCCGTACTCTCTCTCTCTCAAAATAAACAAGCATATCCTTTAAATAAAAAAAAAAAAAAAAAAAAAAAAAGCACGAGAGTGAGAGTAAGAGCAAGAGAGAGAGAAAAGTTCTGCCAACCCAGCTAGGAGAAATGGAAAAAATGACTTCTGAGTTTGGACTATAGATGAAAAAGAAATCCTAAATTTGTGAGGTAAAAGAACTTCATGCTCATGACAGAAATTAAAACTCATCATTAAGATACTGCTATAATTATATAACATGATAGCAAACTATAAAGCACACTTTATATCATGGGATTGGAAAAAGATATATAATTTCTTAAAATCACAAGCTACCCAGTAAGAACCCTAGCTATGTACAAGTTTCTCCTTGATTGTGTCATTCTTCTTTTTCCACATCAACGTTGAAGTGCAGTCTTAATGAGAAATAGTCACTGATGATGCAATGAGGATAACTTCTTCAGGGGAAATTATGTTGTAATAATACTTCCTCTGTGCAGATTTTGACTTCTTATATTTTTTAACAGTTAACTACATTTAAAGTTCTAATATGGCTGAATTTTAGCAAAGAACAAAAATCCCAAATTGTTGAGCCTAAGCTAAGGATAAAATTAACCTCATTAGCTATGGAATAACTCTCATGAATAATATATATTGGCCTCAAAGTTTTACTTTAACATTTTTCATTATTTCATAGTAGAATAAGCCATTTAGTTTTCTCAGAAACATAACCCCCATGTGTTGCATTGTTTCTACTGGGAATTAGGCTTTGAAAATACTGTTTTGAATGAAATATCTATTACAGTACATACAGAGAGAATTTTTTTAAATAACTATCATGTTGAGATACTGAGTTTCTGAGCAAAATATTAAATTTGAAAATGCAAAAAATCATGAAATAATGAGAACATATAAGCTAAAGTGATTTAAAAATATTGTGAGAATTTATTTTCTTTAATTGTATTTTTGCAAATAATTCAGATTTTTTAAAATTATGGCCAATATTTCTCATTCACCCAAAATACATTTCATCACAAAGTAGGTTTTCAACTTTACCATAAATCTATTTTTTGGAAAATGTAATTACAGTGTATATGAATAAAATAATTTTGAATTGCTTACTATAATTAGGTTATTCTTATTTTCTTATCTAAATTAGTGTATTTTTTTCAATAATGCCAGGACTGTGTTTTGCTTACTACTGTCTGTCCAGGACATGGAGAACCTGGTCCATAGTAGGTCCTTTTTATTGACTGAATGAATTAATGAATGTTTTAATTTGGCAATATTCAATCCGTCGCTTTAGAATTATTTTAAAGCCTACAGAGTGCATTTTTTGTAATATTGTAAGGATTGTTTCAAAGAGCATTTTAAAAACCGGCTAATGATGCCAGCTGGAAAGTTATTCGTATTTTGTACAAATTGTAACAAATATAATTATGGTCAACTATCACCTCAAGAAAATGTTTAATTTGTACAATATATCTCATCAAATTCCATACAATTCTTGATCTATAGTAAAAAAAAAGTCAATATAACATTACAAATAGCTCACTTCTGATATATAGTCCCTTAAACTTGATATTTTTACATAATTTTGCTCATAAATTTATCTTACCGTCTGGGCAAATCCAACAGCTTCTCTTATTTTGGCAACTCTGAATGAACGCATTTCTAAAGGAAACCTTGACATATTTATTTTATGATCTTTCATGAGGGTTACAAAATATGTGCTTCATGATCTAGAAAAAAATATGCTAACAACTAAAATCTTAACTGTAAAAAGCTATATATTTTTTTACTTTAAAATCCCTTGAAAATCTCTTATTTGATTTTCTTAGTACTCTTTTTAATAATATGGAAAGCAAGATAATTCAGCTGTGAAAACAAGCAAAATTTCTTCTAATATAGAACAGCTGAGTGCTTCACTGTCTTTACAAAGAATCCACTCCTGGAACCGCAGGTATTTTTTTTTTTTTAATCAAGTTTATTATGAGCACAGTGCGGTTGAGTAATGGTTCTTCTTTCTTATTGTAGAAAACTTAGAAGAATGAAAAGGCAGAGAGAGCCTAAATTGTTTTAGTTTGTGTTACATTGGCCTTGAAAAGAAATAGAAGAGGATAATTTAGCCAAAAACAACAAACATCCAGTTACCACGAATCTCAAACTTTCAGGTTTAGAGTGAAAGAGACCCATTAATTCAGGGATGTCAAGGCTGCTGGTGAAATTGAATACAAAAAAATACTGTCCTGTGAGTTGTTATAGCTAAGCTTCCTTTCTTTAGTAGACAGTGATTGGGGGACTATCTACTCCTGCTATTAAAGTCCTTCGTAAAACAATGGACAAGTGTGGAGGGAACAGAATCATGTAGTCTATAGCACACATCCACTCATTCAGAATCCCAACTCTGGCTGCTAAGAGAAAAATACAAGAACAGTTTCCTGAGAATTGTTAAGCCAACACACTATTAAATATACCTCCTAACATTGTTCTTTTCCTCTCCTTTTTCACTCTTGCAGCTACCACATGTGATGGAAGGAGTCCAAGTTAAACACTCTCACCAGAGCATGCTCCAAGACAGATGACTGGGCCTGAGGCTTGGCCAATACAATGCACTTCTATTCTCTATTTATTTTTGTAGTTCAAAGACCTGGCAGTAACCAAGTTGATGCCTGCCATAAGGACCAGTGCACTCCTGATTACTGCCCAGTGACTTTTATAACTGTATGCCAGCTACTCAGATAGACCACGTATAAAGAGTAGGGGGATTTTTTGGAAGGCAAAGAAACCCCAGCTTCCACTTAAGCTTTGAAATTTCAGATGATGTACTGCCAACTTACAGACCTTGCTTTAATCAGAGCAGCCACATAAAAAAGCTGTTTCTATTTACCCTAGGTCATTTAGGAAACCAGTGATAAGTAGGCTGTGCAAAATTTCAACTTCTCTTAAAGTTGGCGTGTTCTCCTCAACTAGAGTTGAGTCTTGATTTCATTTTCTGAGTCGAAATATTTACAACCCTGTCATACATGAGTTTTAGCCTTCCTTCTGTCTACCAACAAATGGGCTTTTTAAAGAATGCTTAGGGTTAATGTGGAAGTTTTCTAGCAGTGGGCCCATGTAAATTTAAATAATGACTAAAGTACTTTACTGGTCTGACTCAGATTTCATCAGAGACTGACTTTAGCTAGAAAAAAAATAACATTCTATTTTAGTTTTAAATTGTGTATTTGTGTAATAAGAAAGTAATCTTGCAGAACCTAAAGTAACAACTGTAATATTCAGGAATTCAGTGTTAGAAAGGAAAAATATTCAGGATCCCCATATATTCTTCAGCATACAAAGAATCTTTTGGTTGTTTACAATATTTTGATTGTCCTTATCATGAAGAGATTTTGTATAGTCCTTGATATTGTGATATCCTGAATATGTTATGTTATCAAAATATAAACAGAAGAAGTTCCCTTTCTCCATGATTTAGAGTCAATTTTGCACCACTTAACACTATAAGCTCCCCCCATACGTTAGATTTTAACAATTGTATATCAGTAAAATTTCATTTTCATGCTTCCCATCTTTTATGCTACTGTGTCCTATTAAATATTTAACCCCATCTAATAATGTTAATTTTTTGTTTTAAACAGTTTTCTAAGGAAATTAGGAGAAAAAAATACTTTTTTATTTACCTCTACTACACTTTTTTTTTTTAACCACTTCTAATATATTCGTTCTTAATTTTAGAACCAAGTTTTCATCTGGTATCCTTTCCCATCAACCCAAAAAGCCTTCTTTAGCATTTCTTATTGTACACATCTACTTGCAATGAATTTTCTTGATTTTTATTTATCTGAAAATGTCTTTATTTCTTCCTTGTTTCTGAAGATACTTTAACTGGAGATAGAATTCTGGATAGACTGCTTTTACAGCACTTTAAAGAGGTCTTTCTTGTTCAAGCCTACATATTTTCAGATGAGAAGTCAGCCATTATCTGTATCATTGTTTCCCTGTATGGAATGTCTTTTTTATTGAACTAAGTTCTTGATTTTCTCTTAATTTGATTTTCAACTAGCCTTGGGTTTTTTTGGATCTGTCAATGGATAGTAGATATTAATCATCAAATTGAGGAAAAATCTGGCCATTATAGCTTCAAATATTTCCCAACAATATTCTCTGCCTTCTTCTCAGACCAATCACACATGCACGCACGCACGCAAAATATATATATATGGCTTGCTGGATATTGCCCCTAAGACTGTGATAATTTTTCTTTCTTTTTTATTGAAGTACCATTGACACATAGTGTTACATTAGTTTCAGTTGTACAACACAGTGATTCAACAAATCTATACACTATGCTGTGCTCACCACAGGTATAACTACATTTGTTGCCATACCTGCTATTACCACTGATTATATTTCCCATGCCGTACCTTTGATCCCCATGACTTATTCATCCCTAACTGGAAGGCTGTACTTCCAAATCTTTTTCACCCAATTTCCCCAAACCTCATCCCCTTCCCTCTGGCAACCACCAGTTTGTTCTCTGTATTGAAGAGTCCATTTTTTGTTTGTGTTTGTTCATTTGGTTTGTTTATTTAGATTCTACATGTAAGTGAAATCATGTGGTATCCGTCTTTGTCTAACTTATTTCACTTAGCATAATACCTTTTAGGTCCATTCATGTTGCCATCAATGACAAGACCTCATTTTTTATGGCTGAGTAATACACACACACACACACACACACACACACACATACACATCTATGTGTGTGTGCAATGACTATAATAAATATATATATAAAATATATATATAATAGAATATGATATGTGAGATATATAGATATGTATCTCTCTCCATACCTTCTTTATTCATTGGTTAGATACTTGGGTGGCTTCCATGTTTTGGTTATTGTAAATAACACTTCAATAAACATAGAGGAGTATATGTCTTTTAAAATTAATGTTTTTATTTTCTTTGGGTAAATACCCTATTAGTTGAATTACCAGATTATATTGTATTTCTATTTTAACTTTTTGAGGAATCTCCATACTGTTTTCCACAGGAACTGTACCAATTTGCCCTCCCACCAACAGTGCAAGAGCATTCCTTTTCTCCACATCCTCATCAACACCTGTTATTTCTTATCATTTTGATTCTAGCCGTTCTGACAAGTGTAAGGTGTTATCTCATTGTGGTTTTAATTTGCATATCCCTGACGATTAGTGATGTTGACCATCTTTTCATGTGTCTGGCCATCTGTATGTCTTCTTTGGGAAAACGTCTATTCAGGTCCTCTGCCTGTTTTTAATTAGATTATTTCTTATTTTGGTTTTGAGTTGTATAAGTCCTTCCTTATATATTTTGGATATTAACCCCTTTTCAGATATACATTTGCAAATATGTTCTCCCATTTGGTAGGCTGCCTTTTCATTTTGTTGATGGTTTCCTTCACTGTGCAAAAGCTTCTTATTTAATACTTTATTTTTGCTTTTGTTTCCTTTGTCTGAGGAGACATATCTAGAAAAGTGTTTCTATGGTTGATATCAAAGAATTTACTGTCTATGTTTTCTTCTAGCAGTTATAAGGTTTTTGGTCTCACATTTTTCTTCAATCTTCTTCTTTCTTGATATTGGCTAATTTCTATTTTTATTCAGTTTTATTTACTCCTTTTTTTTCAAGCCCATCAAGTAATTTTTTCTCAATTTTTTCTCAAATAATTCTCAAATAATTTTTTTCTCAAATAATTTTTTCTCAAGCCCATCAAATAATTTTTCATTTTGGATATTGTAGTTTTCTGTTTTAGAATTTCCTGGTGGTGCTGCTGCTTTTTCCCCCACAGTTTCTGTTCTCTACCACTATCCTTATATATTTAGAAATACCATATTTTCCTTTAGGTCCATGAACAAATTTATAATAGCTTTCAAAACTCTTGGTCTGATAAATCCAAAATCTGAGTCATCTTGGGATTAGTTTCTATTCATTACTTTTTTTTCCTTGACTTTGAGTCATATCACATTTTTTAAAAATGCCTAGTAAATTTTGACTTAATATTAAACATTGCATAAGTCATTTATAAATGTTCCTTATTGTGTTATATTCTTCTGAAGAACATCACTTTGAATTCTAGTGTGCAGCATAATTACTCACTAATCACCTTAAAATTTTAAAGGCTCAGTTTACACTTTATTAGGGTTCCTCTGTGGAAAGCTCTGTTTTCCAGACCTCCTTAAGTGGTGGCTCAACCTCCACACTCTCATTTTCCTAAACATATTGTTGAAGGTTTATAAGTATATATCTAGTGTGGGTTTTACTCTAGGGCATAGTACTTACTTCAAAGCTATGGCCTTTCTGGAGTCTCAGCTGGGTGGTTACAGTGTTAAGTGGTTTTTGTTTTGTTTTGTTTTGTTTTTTTCTCTGTATTTGGGCCACAGCTCCAAAGAACTCCCAATGTGGCACTACCTTTAGTTTCTTGAGTTTGTTCCTAAACCCACAGCCTCTCTAGTAAGACTTGCATGTTCTGTCCTAACACATGTATCACCCAGCCTTCAGCTCAGAACTTGTATTGGACCCTCAAACTGTCTTCTTTCTTCCCAAATTGTTCTGTGTTGTTTCACCTTCTTATACAGCAATCAAGAAATTGTATCCAAGCAGAGACATTAGAGCTAAAAATCTTCACATAAAGCCACTTTTCTACGTGAGATACAGCAAGAAATCATATTCCTTTTAACACAAAATGTTCACCTAATATGAACACCTTTCTTTCCTGCCTGGCAATTTTTTCTCCTGAGAAAACTCTTGAGAATGCTAGGAGTTACTGAGCCCAGGGAATTAAACCTCCTACTTTTACCCATAGGAAATAAGAAAGGAATGCTTTCTTCAGCTGTCAAAAATCTCTTACTGCTCTTTCAGTTGGGTCTGTGTGGTGTTGTTGGCCATACTAAAATCAGATGGTATGTGTTCACTGAGGTTCATTTAAGCAGAATTATCTCAGGGGAAAGTATGTTAGACGGAAGATGAGGAATGCACATCCTCTCTTTGGAGATGGATCAAACTACTACTGCTTCTAGCCCTGCTGTTGATCCCACCAGTGCAACAGGCAGGAAAATATTTAGCAGGGTAGTTCATCCTAGCCTGCATCCTGAGACCAGAAGTCGCTTGCCCTCATCATCAAGTTGAATTTGTCCTTTATCTACACTTCTTAGACTAGATCTAAGGCCTGAGGAATTCTTTTTCACCTCTATCTTCACTTGTTCTCCCCTTTATCGATATATCATGCCTTGTTTCAGAGTTTTCACAAATAAGTCATTAAATAAAATAGTCTCATTTTAGTTCAGACCTTAATTGCAGTTGCTCAGTTTTCTCTCCAGAGACAACTACAGTTCAGGTATTTGGATAATCATCTGCTGTTATCCAACATCCTGACTGTGCTGTTCACTTTCTTTGTTACAACTGATGTATTCAAGCTACACATCAATTCAGCCTGATGTTAGTCACCAGTACTCACTCTCTCCAGCACCAGTGTAAATAAGCATCTGAAACCCATGACCACACATTTGAAATGTCTTTCTCTCTAACTGCCCTCACTGTACTGTCTCCCTCCTGAGCACTTCTTATTCTGCAGTAGATATTTTGATTCTTTTCCCAGGTTCCTCCTTTAGGACTAAAGCATTCAATTCCTTATGTGCTGGGCATATTACCTCATGATGGTTCGCAGCTGAGTCTCTATTAAGAAAAACAGCAGTATTATAGTTAACTGACCTGGTGTCTGCATTTTTGCTGTCTGTTACCTGAACGTCAGGTTATTCGGAAAAGCAACCAATGTAGGGAAGAAATTACAAGTTGATACTCTGATAAAGCATGCAAATAAATAAACAACAAACTCTGGGATTTTTATAACTATCTATAGTCTAGACATACTAATTTCAAGATAAGTTAAAGATAAGGGTCAGGTAGGCAGCAAGAATCCCTTCTTTTATCTTGATTATGCCTTGCATAACTCAAAGAGGCAAGAAATGAATAGTATCCCTCAGAACCATGAAGTGTGTAAACTCCATGGTATGTGTAGCCCTCCTAAGGAGAGTTATATATTTTTTTATTCAAAAATGCATTATATGTTCCTTCAACATGATTTCTCTAATGGAAAACTACTTATAAAATTAGATGGTGGTATCAATAAATAAGCACAAGAATGTAACTGTAGACCATAATTCCACCATAGCTCACAGTTGTAAGTTGTAGTGCTGTAGTAAAAGCTTTCTAGCAAGTCTATGGTAGACTGATTATTGAACTTGAAATGAATTTTCCCTTAGAAATTATACTGTAATAATGACCAGATTTCTTATTTGCCAAGGTCTATTAAGTCTATCATTTATCCTAAGTAGAAAAATAAAACTTAATAAACTAGTTTTTAGTTCATTATAGTGCTTGGTTCATGGTTAGTATATAAGAAATGTATAATTGGATGACTAAATACATCAGTAAATACATAAATATGCGACACTGCTCCTATGGAAACATGCTTTAAATTCTGATTCAAGCCATAGCTACCATTCAACACTCATGCCCTTTATACGTACTTTCTTCTCCAGCCCCAGTTCCAGCAGCTGGATCAGTATTCTACCGCATTCCAAGCATCAGTTCAAGGGAAGATAAGTTATAAGGATTTCTAAATGCTCTGTTCCTATACAGACCTGCAAATACTCACATGCAACAAACAATATGTTGAATGATGGTGTCTTGGGAGAAAGAAGTAGGTTGGGTGGAACACTGCAGGAGAAGAGAGGCAGTGGTTCTACACCATGACAGCCAGTGTGGAGTTTACTCTGGGGGGTGTTTGTGGGAGGGCAATTCCTCTACCAGCAACATTTCCAATTCACAGTCACTGAGATGCCAAAACATGGATCTTTTTCTGGGACAATGGGGAGAATGGTCATTTTATTGACCACAGGTATGTACACTCTTTAAGTGGCTTAAAATTGCCATCTTAAGAAGGGATGACATTTTCAAACTGGATCCAGATGAATATTCAAATGAAACAAGTCTTTGGGGACAGATCCAACTGCAGGTGGAAATCAGATTTGGCAGGCAGAACACAATATTTAAAACAAATGGCAACAGAACATGGCATCAGAGAAATACCAACAAGGGATTTCCACAGCACTGAATGGAAGGCCAGGACTAGGTAATATTATTACTACATGGGCAAGCAGAGAGGAAGACATGAAACAGGCAGGGATCTTACATGAGGAGCTGTAGAGTAGCAGGAGTGAGCCATGGGGGCAGACAAACTCCTCTCCTTGAGCTATAAAAATGACTAAAATCAGAGAAATAAAAAGTGCCTGCCACTTACTGGGGAAAATACAAGGACTAGGTTTTAGGAATATAGCAGAAGTCCCTTAAGCAGAACAGAGACATGAAAGGAGAGTCAGACAGATTTTGATAGAGTCTCTTTATTTGCTTCATAATACTTAAGGTCAAGGTGGGCTCCCAAAACTAGGAAGGCAAGTTGTTTTATATTTGGAAAAAGAAAAATCCAGAAATCCCCACAATCTAGGCCTAACCATGTCAGCCAGTCTGGACATCGGGTCTTTACATTTTCATTTTCATTTTCTTCCTATTTCATCCCGATTTCTTCTTTTATATCAATATATCTTTGTGCTTCAAATCTCTCCTAATTAATTAATCTATAGGCTGAATTTCTTATTCTCCATTGCAGTGTTAAGCAAATGTTTTGATTTCCCTATTTCTGCATCTTCTCTAGTTATCTCTTCCTCTACCTCCTTATATGTTGTCAGTTTCTCTGTTTCTATTTTTTTTTTAGACTTTCAAACTGCATTTCTTTTTACATTTGCTGTGTACCTAATGTAGCACTTTGTACCACAAGGCAGAATGTTTTATAAATACAGCTTCATATTTGTAGTCTCTAAAGAGTCTTTAGTTTAATTCCAAGTGACACCCTGAATAAACCACGCAAATTATCAAGGTCCATTTGGAACTGGCAATAAATAACACTTATGAAAAATCCAAAGTGACTGTATATAGAATTCTTTGATAAAGTTGGTGACCACACACATAGCACTGAATCTATCAGAGTAGAATAATGACTTTATAATCATTGATAATGACTTAATCATTAATAATGATTAAACAAATGATTTTCCAATTTAGTATTTTCACAATTAAACTTTTCATGATTAATAATCTGGAAATAGAAGAAATCCAAGCTCAGAGATAGACATGAACTATCTTGACCATTTCCAAAATTTAGGCAATGGCATCTCAGGATTTATATTTGCTTTGAAAAGGAGCTATAAAGAAAACTAAATGACCAACAATCTCAGTTTATCCCTGAAGTTCCAGATGCTTCAACATTCCTCTCTTAGAGTTTTCAGGCATTAAATTAAGGATCAAAAGAATTTTTAAATATATGTATGATATTATAAAGATTTGTTGATAGCTAATGAAATAAACAAAGGTCACTTTAAAAAAACAAATAGGTGGACTTAATATTAAAAGTCTTCTTAAAAAATAAAAAAAAAGTCTTCCTGATCACTTATGTTTAACAATTTCTTAGCAAATTAACATAATTTACTACATTTTAGTCAGTTTCAATAAAATAGCAACTTTGTGCTTTGTTTTTTTGTTATTATTTTTCAATAAAACATTTTAACTGAAACTTTGTACTTTGAATAAGACAACAACAAATGGATTCAGTGTGATCTCAGAATAATCTAGGAGGCAAAGTTACATAAGTGAAAATTTCATTCTACTTTTTTTAACCTCCTGTATTATGTATCTTAAGATGGAAGTACAATGCCACCTACAAAGTATCATAAGCAAATTCTAAACCAGAATCTGATCAAGACTTTACATATAACTACCAATTTATAGAAACGTAAGAAACAGAATATAAGCTAAACAATACCAGAGTGATGCAATTAACAAATTTCATACTCCAGAAAATTATATAAGACAAATCATCTTAATTCTTCAGCAAATAAACTTCTAAGAAACAGATACACACACACACACACACAAGTTTAGAAAAGGACGGGCTTGGGGAGTTTGGGTGGCTCAATGGGTTAAGCCTCTGCCTTCTGCTCAGGTCATGATCCCAGGATCCTGGGATCTAGCCCAGCATTTGGAAGAGATCATTATAATGATCTGTCAATCCTCTCATCTTACTGGTGAGGAAACTGAAACCTAATTATTGAATTTAAAAGTATTTTTTCTGGGGAACCTGGGTGGCTCAGGGTAAAGCCTCGGCCTTCATCTCAGGGTCCTGGTATTGAACCCCCATTGCACCCCGCATTGGGCTCTCTGCTCAGCGGGGAGCCTGCTTCCCCCTCTCTCTCTGCCTGCCTCTCTGCCTACTTGTGATCTCTGTCTGTCAAATAAAAAATAAAATCTTTTAAAAAAAAGAAAAAAGATGGGCTTGGAGTTATAAAAGAAATCTTATTTAATCCAATTTTAATATATGAATCTTATTTGTATCTCAGTTCTAAAAAATAACTGTAAAAGAAATTTTGAGACCATCAGAGAATTTGAACATTAGCTGGATATTTCATAATATTAAGAAGTATTCCTAATAATTTGTTTATGACAATAGACATATGATTATGTTTCAGGATGTGAACTGTGCTTATGTGTTTTTTATTTATAAACACGCTCATTATTTATAGACCATACAGAAATATTAAGTGAAACAATATTCTTGACATTTTTTCAAAATAAACCAGAAAAAGCAGGAATTGGCAAGAGTTATAGAGAAAGCAAGATTTGTCATGAGCTGATAAGAACAAATAGTACATGTTTATTATTATTATTATTGTCTCTACATATTTATATATTTAAAAATTTCCATAATAAACTAAAAATAGTCTCAGATATTACACTTACTAAAAATATATTGCTCTATGTAGAAATAAAGTTGACCTTAACAGCACAGTTTGAACTGCATGGATCCACTTTTATGCAGTTATTTTTAATAAATATATTGGAAATATTTTTAGAGATTTATAATAATTTGTAAAACTCACAAACTGCATAGCCTAGAAATATAAAAAAATTAAGGAAAATATATGTTATGAAAGCAGAAAATCTATATAGATATTAATCTCTTTTATCATTTACTACCATAGAATATAGACAAACCTATTATAAAAAGTTAAAATTCATCAAAACTTAAAAGAGCACCTGGCTGGCTCAATCAGAAGAGCATGGCACTCTTGATCTCAGGGTCATGGGTTCCACCCCCAAGTTGGATGTAGAGATTACTTTTTTTTAAAAGATTTTATTTATTTATTTGACAAAGAGAGAGAGATTACAAGTAGGCAAAGAAGCAGGCAGAGAGAGAGGGGGAAGCAGGCTCCCTGTTGAGCAGAGAGCCAGACGTGGGGCTCAATCCCAGGACCCTGAGACCATGACCTGAGCCGAAGGCAGAGGCTTAACCACTAAACCACCGAGGAGCCCCAGGTGGTGTAGAGACTACTTAAAAATAAAAATCTTAAAAAACAAAACAAAACTTACACACCCGCTTACAGACCATATATGGCCCTCGACAGTCAGAATATTCTAAACAAATATAAAGACATAGTGTTAAATAATAACAGCATGAAATTAACTGTAGTACACACTATACTACTGGAATAACTTTGTAGCCACCTTCTGTTGCTATTGCTGAGATCAAGAGTTGAGAGAATCTGCTTTAATTAAAACAACATGGGCCACTAATCCTCTCTACATCAGCAGTTTGTCTCTCCAGTAAATTGTGTATCAGGAAAATAATTGAGGAGAGAGGATAGCTGCCAGAGCAGGCTTTTAACGCAGACAAAATTGCCCTATTCTGGAAAAAAAAAAAAAAAAGCAACAAAAGACATTCATTAGTAAAGAAGAGAAGCAAGCACAAGGATTTAGGACAGGAAGGGATAAGCTAAGTCTACTGTTTCGTGCAAAGGCAGTTGGGTTTATGATCAGGACTGCCCTTATCTATAAAGCTGCTAAGCCCCAAAAAGATAAACAACTGCCAGTCTTTTAGTAATATACAAAAGAAGGCCTGGAAAATGAGAACCCTTTTCCTGGCTTGGTCTGAATAATGCTTTGTCCCTGAAATCAGAAGCTATCTGACCAGTGAAAAACTGTCTTTTAACATTCTTCTGATATTGGACAATGCCTCTGGCCACTGAGAACCCCACGAATTCAAAAACGAAAGCACTGAAGTGGTCTCCTTGCCCCCAAGCACAATGTCTCTAATTTAGCCTCTAGATCAGAGGGTCATGAGGACCTCTAAGTCTCATTACACATGGTACTCTATGGAGAGGCTTGTCAACACTATGGAAGAGAACCCTGGTAAGAGAGAACACCACGAAAGTCTGGAAGGATTATACCACTGAAGATGCCATCATTGTTATGGAAAAAGCTGTGAAAGCCATCAAGCCCAAAACAAATTCCTGCTGGAGAAAACTGTGTCCAGATGTTGTGCATGACTTCACAGGATTTATGACAGAGCCAATCCAAAAAAAAAAAAAAAAAAAAAAAAAAAAAAGACAGTAAAAGGTGGATATGGAAAAAAAAAAAAAAAAAGGTAAAGGGTAAAAGTTTCAATATATGGATCTTGGAGAAAATCAAGAGTTAATAGACACCACACCAGAGGACTGACCAGAAGATACTTGACAGAGATGAGTGCTTCTGAACCAGTGTCAGACTGTGAGGAAGAAGACATAGAAGAAGCTGTGCAAGAAAAAATAATTGACATGAGACAGTCTGGCAGGAGGGTTCAGATTTTTCAAGACTTCTTTTGAATTCTTTGTTGACAAGGACCCTTCTATGATATGGGCACTGATACTAAAGCGTATGCAGAAAGACTGGTACTCTATAGGCAGTTATGAAGAAATGAAAAAGCAGAAAACACAGGTGTTTGTTTGTTTTTTAATAATGAAACAATGTTTCTTTCCAGCAGTGTATTATGAATATAATACTGTATGCCCTAAACATTTTATAATGATTCATTCATTAGTGTATAGACTAGGCTACCATAAAGCAAATATATTACTGCTTTTTCACTATCAGTGCATGAATAATCATACCTTTAAGAAAATATGAATTTCTTTATTACATTATCTTTACATTTTTGATATATAGAGTTAGTAATACCTGAGACATCAAGAGTGTTTTGTATCATATAAGAAAATGGTAGGGGCACCTGGCTGGCTCGGTAGACATGAGACTATTGATCTCAGGGTCATGAGTTGAAGCCCCACATTGGGCACAGAGCTTCCTAAAGAAAAGGTAAAAGAAAAATTGAAAAAAATAAAATAAAATAGGAAGCTGGTTCTTTAAAATTGAGAGAGACTCAAAATAGAGGCCAAAATGAGTCATCGGGACAACAGCAAAATGAAAGCCCAGAAAACAATTAAAAACATTTTTTGCTGAGTTATTCTAACAACAACAAAAAAATATTGATGTAGGTACTAATAGACCAATAATTCAAGTTGTAAACAGATAACATAAACTTATAGTTTCAATAATACATACTGTAAATATGATTTTCTTCCTTATAATCTTCTAAATAATACTTCCTTTTTTCTAGCTTTCTTTAAAAATGCTATATATAATACATAACAGATAAAATGTGTGTTAATTAACCGTGTATGTTATCAGTAAGACTTTCAGTCAACAGTAGGTTATATGTAGTTCGGTTTTGGCAAGTTGGAAGTTATGCAGGTATTTCTGACTGCTTTGGGGCTCAGTGCCCCTAACTTATGAATTGTTCAAGGGTCAACTACATAATTAATCTTTTTCTAAATTGCTACCTTGCTATATTCACCTATTTAACCTAATAATTTTTACATACATTCTTTTTGGATTTTCTCTAAATACAACATGTCATTATCTCTCTTTTCTCAACTGTTCTCTAATGTGGTGATGTGAGTGATTAAGATGATTGTCAAGATGAGTGATTAAGATGATTGTGCCTTAGGATGGTAATTAAACAGGTAAAGTTAAATATAATAGGGTTCCTGTTGCTAAAGTCAAGGGAATTATTTCAATAGCCATATGTAACTCTTAAATTTTTTCTATTTAGAACAACTTAATGCAACAAGATAAGATATGCTTATATTTGAATGTATTGAGGACCTTTCCCTTTAATATAATTATCTCTTTAAAATATTTTATAGGAAAAAAGAATAAACTGTATTTACCCCTGGAGAGACCTTGTCAGTCATATCTGTACAATTCCTGGTTTGGAGCTGTAAGTAAATAATTAACTACAAAATTTTACATATGTATTATAAAATAAAGCTTTTAAAATTAATGAGACAACCAACCATATAGAATATGCCTTAATAAGATACATATACATCAGAGATCAATAAAGTACATTTTTTATGAAAAATATTAAACCACATAAGTAGATTTATATCATGCAAGACCCATGAAAGTTCCTATGAGATTTAGTTTGGTAGTCAATAAACATTTACTTCTGTCAAAAACTTTTTTCCATATACGTCTTGGGATAAAATGAAAGGAAATAGTTTGGGGTGCCTGGGTGGCTCAGTGGGTTAAGCCGCTGCCTTCGGCTCAGGTCATGATCTCAGAGTCCTGGGATCGAGCCCCGCATTGGGCTCTCTGCTCAGCAGGGAGCCTGCTTCCTCCTCTCTCTCTGCCTGCCTCTCTGCCTGCTTGTGATCTCTCTGTAAAAAAAAAAAAAAAAAAAAAAAAAAAAAAAAAAGAAAGGAAATAGCTTGGCACAGTAAGAAAGACAATACAGTCAACTAATGATAAAGGACAGAGGCTTTGAAGGTACACTACCTGAGTGTTCTTATTAGTGAGGACAAGCTGCTTAACACCCCAGTACCTCAATTACTCAAGTGTAAAATTCAGATCATAATAGTTCATCAACTCAATGGATTGAATAAATGAGTTATTACCATAAAAGCCTTTAGAACAGTGCCCATTAAGAAGAAATGCACAAAATCATTGGCATTATTTTATTGCTATAGTCATCATTATTAAATATAAGTTATTAGAGATGAGGACATAAAGCTAACACAATAGGGGTCTTTAGCTTTAGTTCTTCATCAATTAACTTTTCACAAGAAGAAAATTAACATATAGAATCATTTCCATTTATATATTGATTTAACAAATAATCATTAAATGTTTACTACATGCCAAGCATTGTACTTTGAGTGTACAAATATGAGTAAAATTTGTTAACCATCCACAAGGTACTTTTAGACCTATAAATTGTTAAAGACACCTAAGTGTTACTGGAGATATGAGAGATGGTCATAGAGGTTGCTATAGGTTACTAGATGAAAGAGTGGAGGAGACTGACCTGAGCAGGCTGTCAGAGAAGTTCTTAGAAGGAAGATAGTATTCTAAGGATATTTATTTATCTATCTATCTATCTATCTATCTATCTATCTATCTATTTATTTAAGAAAGCGGGAGCATGCGTGTGTGCATGTAAGCAGAGGGAGGGGACAAAAAGAGAGAGAGAGGGATAAGCAGACTCCAAATTGAGCGGGGAGTCAAGTCAGGATCCTGAGCCGTGAGCTGACCTGGAGCTCCATCTCACAACCCTGACATTAGGACCTACACGAAATCAGGACTGGGATCCTTAACCGACTGGCCACCCAGATACCCCAGAAGAAAGATAATATTCTAACTCTCTGTAAAAGTTTAGTAGGATTTGTTCACCAGATAGAAAGGACCTGGAACAACATGAACTTTCTAGGCAGTGCTAAAAGCTGGCAGAGAGACACAAATATCTGAGACAGATGGCTAGGCATGATGCATTCCTTTATTTATTCAGCAAGTGATATTTGAATGCCAGGCCCAGTATATGCTGTCCTGAACAAAACATGCAGTATCCCTGTGTTCGCGAAACTTACCCAAACCAATCAATAAATAGACTAATAAATGTAATATCTTTGGTAATGAATAATTATGTAAAGAAAAGCAGAGTAAGGGGAATGAGGGTGTTGGGGAAGTGCTACTTACTGTTTTTATAAGGTCAGTCCATTGAGATGATGATACTTGCATAAAGATCTAAAGGAAGTGAAAGAACAAACAGGATACAAAAGCTTTGGAGTAAAAGAAATAGTAAGGAGAAAACTGTGAGGCAGTTTTATTGACATGTTTAAGAAACAGCAAGGAAGCTAGTAGGGCTGACAGGGAATGAGTGAGTGTGAGAGAGTCAGGATCCGAAAGATGAGAGAAGAAAAGGTTGCAGAAAGAATATGGATGGCCTTTCAAGGCATGGGAAGAACTCTGGATTTTACACTGACTGGAAGGTTTTGAATAAAGTTGTGCTTTTATTGGATTTAAGGGTTTTTTGTTCTGTTTTGTTTTGTTTGTTGTTTTAATTTTTATTAACATATAATGTATTATTAGCCTCAGGGGTACAGGTCTGTGAATCTTCAGGCTTACACATTTCACAGCACTCACCATAGCACATGCCCTCCCCAATGTCCATAACCCAACCACCCTCTCCCTACCGCCCACCACCACCCCCACCCCGGCAACCTTCAGTTTGTTTTGTGAGATTAAGAGTCTATTATGATTTGTCTCCCTCCCGATCCCATCTTGTTTAATTTTTTTTCCTTTCCTATCCCCCTATCGAATTTAAGTTTTAAAGTACTCTGGCCAATGTGTGATTAGATTGTACAAGGTAGGGGTGGAAATAGGGAAACCAAACATTGTTTTCCTAATAATCCACATGACAGATACCAGTGCGAAAACCCAAAGAGTAGCACTTCTATAATGAGAATCAGTCCAATTCAGAATATAGTTTGAAGATACTATTAACAAGATTGGCTAAAGGACATGGAAAAGGAGAGGAAGGCAGCTCTCAAACCTGACACCAAGTTTTAGAGATTGAAACAGTGTTTCCATTCACTGGGATAATAAGATTAGTGTTGAGAAACTGAATTTCTTCTGGGCATGTTAAATTTGAAATATTTATTACACCTTCCCCAGGGACAAGTATATTCTAGTTCCTGCAAGCTGTTTGGTATGACTGGAGCATAGACTCAATGAAGACATGTTGATAGCAAATAAGGCTGAGAAGTGAGTAGACCATATCACATAGGGTCTTTGAAAATCAGTGTAGTTCAAACTTCATGAATAGTTAAATGTACATGTTAGTTAAAGTATATAGCACGATTAAAATTGTAGTTAAATAAACTTAATCCAGCAGCAATATCAAAGATTGATCATGAAGACTGACATTCGAACTAGAATTAGTATTGTTGACAAAATGATTCTTCTCCCAGTTTTTGATTATTATTTCAATAGCTTACTATCCAATTATTATATTTAACATCTCCCCAGTTGCTAAAAGGAAAATTTAGAATCATCTTCATGTTTTTCTTTCTCCAATCGAATACATGATTAGTTACTGAGTACTATGTATCTCAGGTTTTTACTGTTTTTATTTAGCTTTCTCTTCATTCTGCTACTTCTGCCCAAGTTCAGGAAATCACTATGTTTTGCCATGACTAGTGGCAATCTAGTCATGAAATCATTGCTTCCTCCTGCTATAGTCATAGTGCCCACCATAGTTGAGAAAGACTTTCTTGACAATGTGTCTTGACCTAATAACTCAGGGCTAGCTTAAGCTTTGTTCCTAGAGGGGTATAAATATCAATTCAGCGTTTGATTTTTTTTTTTAAGATTTTATTTATTTATTTAACAGACAGAGATCACAAGTAGGCAGAGAGGCAAGCAGAGAGAGAGGGGGGTAAGCAGACTCCCAGCTGAACAGAGAGCCAGATGCTGGGCTAGATCCCAGGATCCTGGGATCATGAACTGAGCCCAAGGCAGAGGCTTAACCCACTGAGCCACCCAGGCGTCCCTCAGCATGTGATTATAGAATGAATAGGTGAAATACAATTTTAAACTGCATCATAACACATTTTTGTTTTAAATATTTCTTCTAGGAATATTTACACTCAGCATTCCCCTTCCCTCCTTGTTTATACCATATGTTATTAGTAACTATACATATTAGTTGAAAAGTAAATGTTATAAAAATAGTCATTTCCTTCCCTTCTACTGTGTACATCTGAATTAAATAATAGAATTGTTAAATATGTCATGGGAGTAGAAAATATGACAAACATCATTTGAGGCTTAAAGTTTTGTATTCATAAGTGTGTGATTTCTGAGACACAGTAATTGAAATTCCATACTCTGAAACAATCATTGAATTTCCTTACATAAATTTAACTCATGTCATCTATAAATAAAATCAGTAGCTGCAATCTTAAGTAGCATATGAGTGAAATATAGTGTAGGATGAATGAATAATTTTCCTTAGTTTCAAACTAAAATTACATTATTTCTGAATTAATCAGTTAGCTGTTGTGATAGATGGTAGGTTAGGAGTTGTAATTCTCCTTTCAGTAGGGTTTCAAGATTATAAATTAAATTTGTTATTTCTTCTGAATAAATGACACTACTAAACTTATTAGACCTTTGCTTTGCCTAGGTTTTTAAATAAGAAAACTGAAATAATGTCTGAGAGTATTTGAAAATCCCCACATTCAGTTTTGAGAAATTATAGGGTATTTCTGTTTTAGTGTCCATAAGAGATGCCATGTGTGTATCAAAAAACAAATTGAAATTAAAAAAAAAAACTTTCAACACATGCAATAGGAAGACCAACTAAATTTTTTTTCATTTTTCTCTTTCTAAGAACAACATAATTTTAAAAAATGCCTTATTATTTAATTATATCCTATTATTGGGATGAATTTAATAAGATACACCAAAAATTATTATAACTACATATTTTCCTCATAATGTTTTCTGCATAATAATAACAGGTACAATTTGTTATTGATTATAGTCATGGCAGGGGTTGATGATTTAGGATAATATACAAATAAAATACAATTTTAATTTTAAAAGAAACTAGTTTTAAAAAGTCTCGGGACTCTCTGTAATTATATGTAAACATGAAGCGTATATGATGATTTAAAATTGAAAAAAGACAGTTTTACTGGGAAAAAAATAAAATATTTTGCTCCTCTATTCACCCTAATTAGGGAAAATTAAACATTTTTAACTGTCAAACACTGTTATGAATACATATACTGAATATGTATAAGTTTTATTAACAATTTTATGTAGATATATATTTTCTTTTGTAAATCTAGTATAGATTAAAAAAATCTACATGAATAAAAATGTTAAGTGAATGATTGTAGCAATAAATCTACATCATAAAATATTCAAAATACTCACATTTGAAATATAATTACTTTTGGAGAAAGTATGTCATATAATTGGAATATATTAATAAATATTGAAAAGGTGATAATACTCCTTAAAAAGCTTAGGTTTTTGGTGGTTTTCTAAATATGTATTTTATTGTCTTTTGTTGAAGAATTTGCCAGTAGTTACAGTTTATTTTTGACAATTTTGCTTTGTGTGTAGATTTTTATCCAACATGATTCCTAATAGTATTAATAATATTAATAAAACCACATTTAAATACTACATTTTTCTAAATGAAATTTTAATGAAAAGGCTTGTAAATTCTCTAGTGGATATATTTGAAAATTAAGCTCAAAATGAGTGTCTTTATTTTTTGAGGCTACCTGTGAATCAATATTGTTTTATTGGGAAATAGATCAAAATATACTCTACAATTTTGAGAATACCAGAGTGCTTATATTTTGAGAATGTAAACCATAGCAGCAAAAAAAGAAAGACAAAAAATAAGAAAAATTAGCTTTAATTCTTCTTTCTCACCATGTAAAACATTTTAGAGAAATATATCTTTTATTTATTAACATTGTTCATACATATTAAATGGTATTACTTTGAGTGATACAGTATTATAAGCAAATAGGCAGTCATTTTACTCAACTCTAAAGATAAATATTCCCTTGTTGTGGACTATTAATTGTTAGTAACTACCCATTCTCTCAATTTCCCCTTTGTAATAAAACTCCCTAATTAATCTAATGAGTGACTATTTTTTCACTGACTTGTAGGCAGGTATGGCCATGTGTACACATTTAGGCTGACTATATGTCAGGAAATACTGTTGTGAGCAGCTTTGATGCCATCATTTTGAAGACAAAGACTTTCTCTCCAGGTGCTGATTTTATTTCAATATTGGAATTCTAGTTGTAAAGATGACAGAACTGTTCTGACCATTTAGACTACTATATAGGAAGGAAATACTTTTCTGCATATTGGAACACAGTATTTTAGAGTCACTTTGTAGCAGCAGATAAACTCATACTCAATTAATAGAGTAATAAAGTGCAATTACTATTGGAAAAAAATCCCTATAAATATTTAGTGTATAATATAAATAACTTGAAAGTTACTGAATTCTATGCATATTTGTATAAAGCTAAAGCTTTTTCTACACTGCAAATATCAGCTGTCTTTTAATATATTTAGCTTTCCAAGAATGAAAGGCAAAACAGAGATGGAAATAACAGAGAGGATAAAGAAACAACTTAGAAAGAAAAGAAAGCTGGATGGTATAAAATCTTGAAATTTCAGTTAATTAAGTAGGGTAATTAAAATATTACTATGTGAAGAGAAACAAGTCAAATAAAACTATGTTAATAAAAAAAAAAAAACTTTCACATGCTCCTATATTCTTCCATCACCTTTTTTTCTTTTTAACATAAGCAGAATATTATCTCCATATAATTCAGGTGAAAAAAGACTGTATTTCATTAGACAATTAAATTAATAGTTATTGAAGATATGTATACCGACTGTATATGAAGGCAGGCATAAATCAACTGGCTTTCAAAAATAAACTGGTATGCATTTATTTTTTAAAATATTTTAAAATTCAATTTAATACCAAAATAACATTTTCTTTCTTTGGACTGCATGTTTGAAATACTGATATGTTTGACTAAAAGAATAAACATCTTGGAGATCTTTGTAGCATGTCAAATTTTAAGTGAGCCTGAAATTTGCAATTTCATCTGTAAATAAGGAGTTTAAATGAGAAGCCAGTAATAGGTCTTTAAAAAAAAAAAAGATTCCTATTAGCCAGCATTGAACTATCACCTTAAAATGTGACATAAAGTGGGATCTTTAGACTCTAATATCATCTTCTTTGTGCACATTATCTAGTGCTAATGCCAAATTAAAAAAAAAATCCTACTACCTTTCTTTGAGGCTCAAGTTTCCAACAGATAATTTTTCATGAATAATGGCAAATTTCACAGTTCTGATTTTCTTTTTATTTTTCTTGCAGAAAATTCATAAAATAAAACCACATTGCTTTAAAGCAGAACACATGGTTAGTTTTTAGCAGAGAAGTGAAAAATCTCTAGTGTGTCTACCACTGTAATTATTGGCAGCCATTAAATTCTATACACAACATAAGGCATAAATTAACTGATCACCAACATGTGTGCAGTCACAAGGTAACAAATATTAAACCTAGGAGAAAAGGAGAAAATGAACTAGGTTAATAGATGATGACAAAGAGATAAGACATTTAGTTATATGTTCATTAGGTTTTCCCACATGTCATTTATTTTAGACTTCAGTGTGAGTTGTTACTCAACATTTTTACAAAAAGATGCATTTTAGGATCTGTTTTCATTTTCTTATTGCAAGGTAAACTTCTGCACTTTAGGCAAGAAAAAGAATGGCAACAAATGCAAATAGGGCCACATTCTTCTAGCAACATAAAACTGATGTTAAGTCCCCCTGTCAACATAGATTCAGAGCCAAAAGGGGGGAAAAAAACAAAGTGCCATAAGTGATTTGTTCCACTGTCCAATTTTCCTAAGGACTCATTCTACAATTAGAAGCTGATGACAGCTCACCATATTTAACTTGAATGTGTAGGTTCTTTTTAACAAATTTGTGGGGGAAAAAATACCGATGAAGATTTTCACATGTTACAAACAACGGTGTCTGAGTTCTAAAGTTTCAGAGTTATTAAGGAATAACTTAGATGAAAATATAAAGTAAGTGATATGCTATCTTCCATACACAACTATAACGTTAACAGCCCACTTTAATACAGCATATGCCACTGACTTTCTTTCAATCAGTGATGATGGATTTATATTCATTAATTCACAACTACACTTAACGGGAAGCTGCTGACTGGAAACTATATCAGGGGACATAAGGAAGCTGACTGGAACTCAGGAAACCTAAGTCCATCACCTATGGTCATTGATACAGCAAAGCCCTTAACCAGACCAAAAAGAAAAATGGAAAAGAAAAGAAGGAAAAGAAACACTACTGACAAATACCCCAAAAGTTGAATTTTAACTCGTAAACACTGACATTTGTTTCATATTTGCAATTTCCAAATGATTTTTACAACAATTTTCTTATTCAGAACTTAATGCTATTCCTAGTAAGTAGGACTTATAATCACATCCATGTGATAGGAAGAGGAGATATGTAGTTAAAAGTTGCATTCAGAAGACAGAATTACCTGATGGTTAAGACCTGGCCTTTTGCCTGAGTTCAAGTCCAAGGTCTACCTCATAAGAAGCTTTACGACCTTCGGTAAAGTCAGTAATAGTCTCAGCCTCAATATCTTTATCTATAAAATTGGGAGAACACTAGCATCTCCCTTATGAGAACGTCCAAAAAGTGACATAGGATAATCACCTAATGTGCTCTGTATTTAACTCATAAACATGGACATTTGTTTCACATTTGCAGTTTGCAATTATGATACCTGTCCCAGGTCTCAATAAACATAACTTAACTATTACCATTTTTTGTTATTACTATAATTACACAAATATCCATGATCATCCATGACCATATCCATTGTTTGAAATTGTAATAAGAATATTTATTTTAAATGGATTTTTACACAAAATAATAGCATAACATTTCAGGTACATGAGATTCAATTGTGAATATCCTTATCCTTATAAGTCAAGGCCTGACCTGGCCTTACCACTTCTTAATGTGATATTAACTCTGACACTTATTAACTTCTCTGAGTCTTGTAATAAAATCTGCTCTGCCATACTTACTGAGTTATAAGAATCAAATGCAAAAGGACATTGAAAACTGGAAAGTACTGCACATGTGTAAAGTATTATTAGTACTTAGGAAATGATTGTTGGTGAAGTCGACTCTTACCATAGAACTCCTATAGGCACTCACCATCTGGTATTACATTACTAATCTTCAACTGAATTGTGCCTTAACACCAATTTCAAAAGAAGGCAAAAGAAAATGCCTTTTTAGTCTTGGTAACCTGTGTTTGCAAACATTTTCCTTTCGAAATAATTTTAACAAAATTAGGACACTAGTAGGTAACCATCAGGCAAGACACTGCAGTATCTCTTTCATTCATTTCATGTTCAATGTGATCATAGAAGTTAAAATGACGAGACAAAATGGGACCCTTTAACCAGCACATGTGTTTCATTGTACGTTGAGTTGTAAAATCCTGATCTCCGATTTTTAAAGTAATTTCTCTTTTGACTCTTTTCAACAAGAGTAGTTTTGAACATGTGTTAAGGTGTAAAACAATACGGCTTTGGAGGGGCTGTGGTTAATTCCACTCTACTACTGATTTGTTAACAAATATGTCAGCTCCATTTTGATTTGGATCTTTTCAATTTGATATGAGCTGAAAAGAAATGGCTTCGATTTTTAGACCCTGCATGAAAAAATCAGAGCTTAATAGATTGTTTTTCTTTGGAAGAGACACTCAAGAATATAGAGTTCACAAAGAGAAACAACCTAACACATAGCATCATTTGATGAATATTTACTTAACCCCTCTGTCCATCAATAGGCATTTGAAAACACAGCAGGGGGCACCTGGGTGGCTCAGTGGTTAAGCATCTGCCTTGGGCTCAGGTCATGATCTCAGGGTCCTGGGATTGAGGCCCTCATCGGGCTCTCTGCTCAGCGGGGAGCCTGCTTCCCCTCTCTATCTCTGTCTGCCTACTTGTGACCTCTTTCTCTGTCAAATAAAGAAATAAAATCTTTTTAAAAAAAAGAAAGAAAAGGAAAAAAAAGAAAACACAGCAGGGAACAAAACAACAAAAATATGTGTCCTTATCCAGTTTATGCTCCCGATGCACTATGCAAAATAACAGAAAGGACAGAAACACCTGTTTTTATGGTTGTATATAAATTTAGCTGAATACTTTAAATTCAGCCCTATGTATATGTATTTGCTAGAGGTGAATAAAAACTTGGGATTTATTCAAAGACAGCAGAAGGCAATGCTTCTGTCCATGTCTTAGAGCAGATAAAAGCAATATGCTTTCAGTAAATTTGGAAATCAAGAGTATGCCATGAGGATGACCCTAAGTCCTTCTATATTCTGTGTATAACCATTACTTTTGTATCAGAATTGAGTATCAGGAGGCTTCACACCACATTCTGCACTCTGCTCAGTGTTCGAAACCTTTCTGTAACCATTTCTGCAAATGCCACTGATGTCCTCATGTGAGGGTTTACCCTTAATTCAAGTCTTTGAAACTGCTGAATTCTTCATCATGACATGATTTTCTTTCCTCTGACCTCTACTTACTGTCAATTTGATCTATTCTGGATCACAACCAGATTCTTTCATTCATGTGTAAGGGACCCACTCAATGTCTTCCATGTTCTGGATCCCTTACCCTTCTCCCCAGCATCGCTGACTGAAGAGACAAAAATCCTCATACTTTTTTATACAAAAGATTTCAACTTTATCCAAAATTTTCCTCTTTAGGCCAACCCAGGAGCCTTACTTTTCTTCCAATATCTGAAAATAAATAAATAATTAGAGCAAATCAGGGGGTTCCGTTTTAGGCAGACTCAAGATTGTTCTTTTTCCTCCCCCTCTTATTTCCACATGCACACGCAGGTATCTGTGTATATAGTTTTTATTAGAAAATAAATCCCTTATCATTAGCTTAGAATATCATGTACACTTGTATGACAAATCACTAGGTCACAGGAGAATGTAGAATACATTCTGTCTTCACTGCTTATTATTTAGGTGATACTAGACAAGTTCGTTAACCAATATTAACCTTGGTTTAATCAATTGAGAAATCAGAAATATACTATGTCAGAGGATCATTAGGAGAATTGTATGCATGAAATTGAGATGTTATAAATTACTCCCAATCACTCTTTCCTTGCAGGAAGGCAGATTTGTCTTTCATGATCTGGAATTCCTACTTCCCATTAGTTTGTCTTTGGTGCTGCTCTGTCAGGCATCTGATTCTTCACTCTAACTTCAGTGGCCTTAGGTCCCTCTAGTCCTCCTGCCTGGAATAATTTTTGTTTTTGTTTTTAATTTAATAGACATTTTTGGCACAGTTTTAGGTGTACATAAAATTGAACAAACTTCAGAAAGTTCAAATATACTTCCTTTTCCTCTCCCTCTCACAGCTTCCCTATTAACATCTTGCATTAATACTGTAATATGTATTTGTTACAACTAAGGAAACAATATTGTTACACTGTTATTAACTGAAGTTTATAAACTACATCAGGGTTCACTCTTTCTCTTGTACAATTCTGTGGATTTTGACAAATGCATAAGGACACATACCTATCATTATAATATCTTGTAGAGTAGTTTCACTGCCCTAAAACCCACATGCTCTGCCGATTCATCCCTCCCCCATCAACATACTCTGACAATCAGTGTCTCCATAATTTTGCCTTTTCCAAAATGTCATAAACTTGGAGTAATGCAATATATACCCTTTAAGACTGACTTTTTGTTTTTACTAAGAAATATTCATTTAAGTTTTCTCCATGTCTTTTTTGTGGCTTAATAGCTCATTTCTTTTTACCACTGAATAATGTTCCATTGATTGGATGTAGTAGTTTGTTTATCTATTCAACTGTGGAAAGATATCTTCGTTGTTTCTATTTGGAAACTATGGATAAAATTGCTACAAACATTAATGTGCAGGTTTTTGTGTTTTTAGCTCATTTGGGTAAATATCTAAGGTTACAAATGTAGGATAGTACCGTATGGTGAGACTATATTTAGTTTTGCAAGAAACTGCCAAAATGTCTCTCAAAGTGGCTGGAGCATTTTTCATTTCTACCAGGATTAAGAGTTTGACAGGACTTTGGTCATTTCAAAATCACATTGTTGTTTTGATTTGCAATTCTCTAATGACATGCTAGGTTGAACATTTCATGTAATTGCTTGATATCTGTATATTTTCTTTCATGAGGTGTCTGTTCTGATCTTTCTCCTCTTTTTAAATTAGGTTGTTTCTTTTTTGATTGTTTAATTTTAAGAGTTCTTTGTATACTTTGGATAAAAGCCCTTTATCTTAAGTGTTTTGCAAATATTGTATCCAGGCTTGTGTTTCTTTTTTTATTCTCTTAATAGAGTCTTTCACAGACCAAAAGTTCTAAGTTTTAATCATATAAAAATTTCAAGTTTTTATTTCATGAACTGTGTTTTTGGTATTGTATCTATAACTCTTTGTCAATTCTGAAGTCACATTTGATTTTGTCCTACATTTTGTAGTTTTGTGGTTCTTTCTTTGTCTAATTTTTCACCTATTCCATAATATCTTGATCTCTGAAACTTTATCATGAGGTCTGTAATGTCAGTCCTTAAATTTCATTTTTCTTCTGCAGGATTATTTTGGTTATCCAAGGTCTTTTGTCTTCCCATAGAAACTTGAAAATCAATTTATCCATTTTGACTAATTAACTTGGTCAGACTTTGATTGGGGTTCACTTGAATCTATATATTAAGTGGAAAGAACTGACATCTAAATAATATTGCTTTCTCATGTATGAACATGGAATATCTATTTATTTAGATTCTTTGATTTCCTTCATTATAGGTTTATAGTTATCATCATATAAATACACCTTTGTTAGATTTACATCTGACTCTTTCATTATTTTTTGGTGCTAATGTCAATTAGGTTGTGGTTTTTATTTTAAAATTTTAATTATTCTTTGTTGGTATGTAAGAGAACAATGGACTTTTTTATATTAACTTTGTTTCTTGTAAATTTGGTATAATAACATAATTTATAGAACTATTCTGGTCAATTATTTGGGATTTAAAAAATTAATAGACATATCACTTATGAATGAGAATTTTATCTTTTCTTCTCCAATATACATGCATTTTAGTTACTTACAGTGTCTTATTGCATTAATTAGGAACACCAGTATGCTGCTGAGTAGGTGTGGTGAGACAGGTTTTCTTTACTTCTTCCCTCATCCTCGAAGAAAAACATTTGTTTTCTCACTATTGGTTATGATGCTACTTGTAAGTTTTTGGAGATGTTATTTATCAAGTTGAGGAATTTCCCATTATTAGTTTGCTGAGAATTTTATCATGAGTGGGTGTTGGATTTACCAATTGCTTTTTCTGAATCTATGATATAATCATATGATTTTTTTTTTTTTTTTTTTTGCCTACTGATGTGATGGATTACATTATTACATTAACTAGTTTTCAAATGTTGAACTAGCTTTGTATGCCTGGGATAAATCTCACCCAATGGAAATTATAATTCTATGTATACATTGGTGAAATCAATTTGCTAATATTTATGTATCCGTGTCTATGAGAGATACTAATCTATACTTTTTTTTCTTATAATCGCTGTATTATTTTGGTTATTACAGTAATGCTGGCTTCATAGAATGAGTTAGGAAGTGTTCCCTCTGTTTTTATATTCTGTAACTGATTATATAGAATTGGTATAATTTTTTCCTTAAATGTTTGGCAGAATTCACGAGTGAGATCATCAGGCCCTGGTGCTTTCTGCTGTGGATGGTTATGATATTGATTAAATTTCCTTAATTGAGATTGGCATCTTCAGATTATCTATTTCTCTTTGAGTTTTGGTCAACTGTGTTTCAAGGAATTTGGTCCATTTCATCTAAGTTCTTAAATTAGTGAACAGAGGGTTGTTGATAATATTCCATTATTGGGTTATTAATGTTCATTCATGACATCTTTAGTGATGGTTTCACTTTTATTTCTGATATCAGTGTGTGTGTGTGTGTGTGTGTGTGTGTGTGTGTGTGTGTGTGTTTTAAGTCTATTCTCTCTCTCTCTTACTCCATCTTTTATCTTTGTTAGCCTGGCTAGCCCTTTATCAGTTCAAATGATCTCAAAAACCAGCTCTGGTTTCATTACCTTTCTGTTTTCCTCTTTTCAGTTTTATTAATTTCTATTCAAATTTTAATTATTCCATTCTTTCTGATTGATTTAGGTTTATAATGGTCCTCAATCTCAAGTTTCCTAAAATGGAAGCTTAGATTATTGGTTTTAGATCTTCCTTCTTTACTAATATATGTGTTCAATAATATAAATTTCCTCTTAAGCACTGCATTTATTGCACCCCCCACATTTTTATAGGTTGTATTTTATTCATTCAGTTCAAAATATTTTTAATTTCTTTTGAGATTTCCTTTTTGACCCATATATGATTTAGAAGTGTGGTGTTTTTTCTCCAAATATCTGAGTATTTTCCAGCAATCTTTCTGTCACTGATTTCCACTTTAATTTCACTGTGGTTTGTGTGAACATACTTTGTATGACTTCTTTAAAATTTTTGGTCCAGAATGCAGTCTATCTTGGATAATGATCCATATGAAAAAATGTATTTTTTGCTGTTGTTCAATGTAATATTCTATAAATGTAAGTTAGAGCAGTTGATTAATGATGTTATTCAGTTAAAATATGTCCTTACTGAATCCTGTCTATTATTGATAGAACTCTGAAGTCTCAGAAATAGTGGATTTCTTTATTTCTTATTGCAGTTCTATTAGTTTTGCCTCACATAATTTATTTCAATTCCCTGTTATTAGGTATATGCACATTACTTCTTGGGGAACTAACCCATTTATCATTATGTAATAACTCTCTTTATTCCCTTATAAATTTCTTTGTTCTGAAGTCAGCTTTGTCTGAAATTAATATGAGTACTTCAGTTTTCTTTAGATTTGTATTATTGTGTTGTGTGATATCTTCCTCCATTCCTTTAGTTTTCATTATTCTGTCTCTTTATATTTAAGGTAGGTTTGTTTGTTTGTTTGTTTGTTTGTTTGTTTTTTGTGGACATGATATAGTTGTGTCTTTCTTTTTAATCCATATTGTCAGCATCTGTATTTTATTTGTATATTTAGATACATAAATATCAAAAAATCAATAATCACTTTAAATATATTTGAAGTTTTAAAGGGATTAGTGATATATTTAGATTAACATCTAATATATACAATATATATGTTTCCTATTCTGTCTTTATCAATTTTTTTTAAGATTTATTTATTTATCTTAGAGAGGGAAAGAGAGAGCATGAGTGGTAGGGGCAGATGGAGAGGGAGAATCTCAAGGAGACTCCATGCTGAGTGCGGAGCCTGAGGCAGAGCTCAACCCCATGACTCTGAGATCATGACCTGTGCTAAAACCAAGAGTCCAATGTAATGCTCAACTGATTATTCCACACAGGCAAGATACCTTGCCTTTCTTCTTTTTTTAAAAGAGTCATTCAGTATTTTTTTACCTTCTTTACTTTAACTAAACATTTTATACAATTTTATTTCTCTCCTCACTTTAAAGCATAACCATTTATTAACACATCACTCTGCCAGAAGCATGAGTAAATTTATCTTAGATCTTCACATAGAGTCTCCACTTAAAAATCACTCTCAACCTTGGAGATCTTTTAACTTTCAAGTTAATCCACATTGAACCTCCAGGAATTCATCAGTATGGTTTAGTTGTTCCTATTGCTACTGACTCCAGAGGCAAGCTTCTGCATCTGTGCTCTGCTCCCTATAGCTCTGATTCTTTGCATCTCTCTCTCTCTTTCCAGCTTTCCTACAAGCACTTTGCCCTGTGACCTCAATTCTTTGATGATTTTAAGAAGAAATATTATGTTTCAATTTGTTTAGCTTTTGTTGTGAGAATGGGAAAGAGACTTCAAAATTCTTATGTGTTGGAGTTAAACTTGGAAGTTTTTGAACACTTTTTGTTCTCTATAGAAATAGTCCTATATTTGAAACTTAACATGTCCCTCTTTTTTCATCACAACTTGCCTGCCTAATTCTCCATGGCTACAAAGCAGTGTTTTATTATTTCCAAGATGAATGTGAGGCACATGATACAAACATCAGTATGAAAGAGGTAATGCTTTATAATGGAGTAATGTGTGAACTTTTTGAACATATTTATAACATATTAGGATTAACAGAAGACACAAGCAGATGATATGAAATTTTTAATGTAAGCAAAAACTTTTATTTTTATTTTATTTTATTTTATTTTCTTACACACAGGCATCTACATACAATAGGAGACAGAGCTACTCTCTTAGTTGGAGGGGGAAACCTTCCAGCAACCAACCAATACTGGAGTTTGGCTGCTAATAATATTTTCTGATGAGGTTGAGAATCATGTTTCATAGTCTATGTTCTTATCCATTTCAATATAATGATTTGTATGAAAACGAACTCTATGGAAAGATGGAAAGCAAAATTTTGACAATAGAATTCCATAAGGATACAGAAAAAGTCCCGAGACTTTTAACACTATACATTTTCTATATTTTTTTCTTATTGATTCTTCTAAACACTTTGTATTAAGAAATGGCCATAAATTATTTGCCCCATATGGAGGCAAAAAAAATGAAGTCACGGATTGTCAAGTAATTTACTCAAGATTTTAAAGACCATAATCCAAATTAAATGTTTGAATAGAAATCCCCTGTGTATTTCTGTAACTGTCTGCTGCATCCTGCAGTGTCTACATGAAGAAGATAAAATAAAGGAAGAGAAAGAAGAAAGAAAAGGAAAGAAAGAAAGAAAGAAAGAAAGAAGAAAAGAAGGAAGGAAGAAAGGAAAGAAGGAACAGAGGGAGGGAGGGAAAATCATATTATTGCATATTCTGTGCTGAACAATAGCTGTTGAAAGGATTTGGAGGCCAACACCACCCTATGGTTTCTATCTCCATTTTAGTTCTTCGGCAAGGTGGGCTTTCTCTTGTTTCTGGTTACCTACTGAAGTTTGTAAGTACAGGTATTTGATACAGGTTTTACCTGGTTAGAGACAGCTAAGAACTCATCTTTCTACAGATGGTTTGCAAATTTTGAGGGGAGCAAAGCATTTAGCACAGCACTTGGTGTTAATGTCATAGATGTGATTTAGTTTATCACTAAAGATGATTTCCACTCAAAATCCTTGAGAATTCTGGGAGGCACAATGGAAATTATGATGAAAATCAGTGAGGTGAGATCTAGAGGAAAATTTGTGAAAATATTCACATTGTGATCTCAATAGGAAATATAGGCAGGAATAAAATAATATCATGTGAAATACATATTTAGAGTGAAGGAGTAAGTTAAAAAAATAAATTCTTCATTGGAATGTAGCTAAGAATATGAACATTGAAAATCTGAAGAGCAGATTTCAAAATGAGTCCCATACTAATGCTAGAAGCTGATTTTTTGAATAACTATTTATTTATTATTTTGGAGAAGGGGGATGGGCAGAGGGAGAGAGAGAATCCCCAGCAGACTCCCCACTGAGTGCAGAGCCTGAAGCGGGGTTCTATATCATGACCCTGACAAGAGTTGGCACTTAACTGACTGAACCACCCACCCAGGTGCCCTGAAGCTGATTTTTAAAGTTTCCCCTGATCAATATACAGATGTTTATATAGGCTACAAGTTCCATGCACACACATTAGAATGTCTGAGGATAGGATGAGAATGTCATTCTTAATGACTATAATTTTTTTGGTCATGCATTATTTAATGACTCTTTGAGTCCAAGTTTCTTTATTTATAACTAACTTTTTTTATTCATACAGAATATTTTAATATTCTAACATTCTTTAATCTTGCACCCAACATTGATCCAAATAATGCAGTTAGGGTATAAGAACTTTAAATATGTGCTATAAGTGACAGGTTTAAGAAAATGGAAGAAAAAATGAAGAATACAGATGAAATGATGAAATCATTCCACAGAGAATGGTAAGGCATGAAAAATAAATAGACATTCTAGGACTAAAATATGCAAGATATGAAATTATTAACTAAAGGAATGAGTTTAACAGTAGATTGGATTTAGCAAAGGATAGAACCAATAATTTAGAAGAAAGTCCTTACAGCATATCTACATTGAAGGAAAAATAATGGGAAAACAAAGGGCCTAGGAGACAAGTGGGCTCAATGGATTACAAATGCCACATTGGAGATGCCTTATACATTATTTGTTAATAGCAGCCTCACAGCCAAAATTGTGTTTGTCAGCCATATAATACCCAATATTTCAAATATGTATAATTAATGTGTTTGTTTATATATGTAGCTAACGCTGCCTTTGGTGGAATAAATTGTGCAGAGATATGATGACACTGATTATAGATAGATTTGAAAATATCCTATAAACTCTACTATCATCCATTGTATGCATCCTATTAATGGTAATCACTCAAACCATGTACTTGTTGAGATTATATCAACCTCTTATTAAGCCAAATTGACCATGCTCCTAAGTTTTACTTTAACTTGCTTCTACTTGAGCCAATAAATTTTATTATAATGATGTCTTATTGTAAATTAACTTTTTGTTTAACATTGTGCTCTTACACTTATTATTTTGTTTAATTCCTGGATATTTTGACTTATAATTAGAAGTATTACACACAGTAACATGAAGAATCTGGAGAAGTTTGCATAGAATATACCAGGTTAATTATTAGGTACTTGAGTAGCCTTCTTAGCTGTATAAAACAAATAACTATTTGACCAGATATTTCCTTTAGTAGAGCGTAGTAGAACATTCCAAGTAAAAGATTTGATCAAAAGTTTCTGCTAGTAATATCAGTTCTTTTATTAGACATTACCACCTACAACCATATGCAACAATTTAAACTTTGCCGAAAGGATGTTTATAGTAACTGTGGTGTAAGTTACTATACTACTCTGAAACAATGGAGCTGTTTAAAACCATAAATCAATGAAAGAAATCAAACAAAGTGTTTTGGAGATATGTAGACATAGCTATGAACATAGCCAAAGAATGAGGTCAATGTGTGGTTACATTGCTTTCATGATAAAATATTTAAAGTCACTCTACACAATCTACTTCAAAGAAACACATACTCATGTTTTATGCTAGTTATTAAAACAAACAGTAAATTAGGTTTTAGTTGTTTCTACTTTCATAATCTAATTTATAAAGTAAAGTTTGAATTTCTTCATTTTCATAGCTTGAAAGAAACTTATCTTTGGAGAACTATAGCTAGAAATGTTTGAAACAAAAACCTGTAGGTCAGTGTGGATAAGGAACAAAATAAAATGAAAAAAAGGAAAAGTGCCACTGCAGTTACACCGTGTAATGCCTTTATTTGATGCACATACTGCTAATGTGTCTAGAAACAAAAAGTAAATACAACTGAATCCTTAATGTCCCTTTTTAAAAAATAAAAACAATTATTTAGGAAGTGCACAGTGAAGTAACATTTAAATCCAAGTTAAATGGCCTGAGCCAGAGAACACTCTCTTTAAAAAGAAATTATTTCTTATAACATAGAAAATACTTTGGTTTCCTTAGATTATTTTCCATTAAAAAAAAAAAAAACACAACAACAACAAATTACATTTCTCCTTGTTAGACTGCAGAGTCACAGACATAAGAAAATTGTGTTTATAATTCTTTTCTAATCATCTTTTCTTGAAGAATGATGTGTTTATTTTTCTCTGCTGAATTTCTGACATCATTGAAAAGTTAGTTTCAAAAATATTCTTATTAAAAATATGTAAATGTTTGTATCTGCAGGAAAATTCTTGCATATTCTTGGCAATATCTAACCTCCAATAAGTGATATTTTTTGAGAAATTCTAGTCATAATCAATCTCATCATCTTTAATAATGAAATATTTAATGATTTAAATAGAAATATTGATATACCTAATTCCTTGGCTACACTGGTAAGAAAGACAAAGTTTTTTTCTGAGAGCTATAATTTATGGCACTTATAGTCCTGGTAAAGAAAGCAGGGTGTAACTATATTGTAATTTCAGGAAATAATTTTTATAAAATGGCAAGTATTAACACATTAATATGAAATTCTACTACAGGTAGTTTATGGTTATGTCATTGATTTAAGAATCAAGGCTGGTTCTATTAAAAAACAACTCTACTTTTTCTGTATGTTTTCCATTGTATTGAAATTTCAAGGGTTTGGATAGTGTTAAAATTAAACGTTTAGCATTCATAAGAACACTTGCTTGAGAGATTCAGCAAGAGTCTGGAGGAAGTAAATTGAGTGAGTGGTATGGCTGAAGAACAGTGTGCCAATTATCTCTGCTCTGAAAACAACCCCTCAGCTCAGAAATATTAATTCAGAGATTAATCTAGTAAGTTATGTGGATTTTTGGTTATGTGTGTTTATGTATTTGCACATGTTACTGTTTATGTTTTTATTTAGTAAATGTTACATGTTCATTGTAGAACATTAAAAATATAGAAAAAATAAATACACAAAATCATTTTAATTCATCCGGTAATATTTTTCTTTACAATTTAATTTTATTTATTATTTTTCTTAAAACTTGTTTTACAAGGTACAGATAGTTCGATTCTCAGATCCTCCTTTTTAAAGTTTGTTTTGGAATTGATTTAGGTTTACAAAACAGTTCCAAAGATAGCATAGAAAAATCTGTTTTATAGACCCTTCATCCACCTTCCTCTATTGTTAGGACCTTATGTAACCGTGGAACATTTGTTAAAAGTAGGAGATTAATGTGATGTAGTAGTATTAACTGAACTACAGACCTCACTCAAATATCACTAATTTTTCCACTAATGACTTCTTGCTGTTCCAGGATCTAGCACAGGATACACTATTGAATTTAACCAGAATTTTTCTTTTTTTAAGACTTCACAGTATATCGTATTTGCTGTTATAGATGACTTTTTCTTTTTATTTGTATTTTTTTTTAAGATTTTACTTACTTGAGAGAGAAAGAACACAGGCAGGGGGAGGGACAAAGGGAAAATCAGACTCTGCACTGAGCAGGGAGCCCAATAACATGGGCTCAATCCCTTGACCCTGAGATCATGATCTAAGCAGAAGGGACTAAACCACCCAGGCATCCCTACCTATTTTTAGTTTTATAAAGATTTTTAAATTTATTTTACAGAAAGAGAGAATGGGAGGAGAGGCAGAGGGTGAGAGAGAGAATCTTGAAGTGCACTCCCAGCTGAGTACAGAGGTGGAAGAAGGGCTGGATCCCAGGACCTCGAGATTATGACCTACGTTGAAATTAAGGACACTTAGCCAACTGAGACACTGAGGTGCCCCTGTAGATGGCTTTTGATTTATTGATTTATTTATTTAATATTTTCTTTACCTATTTGAGAGAGAGAGTGCATAAGCAGGAAGAGTGGCAAGCAGAGGGAGAGGGAGAAACATGTGCCCACTGGTCAGGGACTGCAAGTGGGGCTCCATCTCAGGATCCTGGAATCATGACCTGAGACTAATGGAGACGCTTAACTGACTGATCCACCCAGGAGCCCCTCGATGGCTTTTTATTTTATTTTATTTTTTAAAGATTTTATTTATTTATTTGACAGAAAGAAATCACAAGTAGGCAGAGAGGCAGGCAGAGAGAGAGGAGGAAGCAGGTTCCCCGGTGAGCAGAAAGCCCGATGCGGGGCTGGAACCCAGGACCTGGGATCATGACCTGAGCTGAAGGCAGCAGCTTAACCCACTGAGCCACCCAGGCGCCCCTCGATGGCTTTTTAAAATGAAAACAGCAATGTCTGCCCAGAGGAAAGGGTGCGCTGATTATATAATTAAGAAAGTCTCCTAGGGAAACAACTGATGTCATAAGCAACTTAAAAAAAAAAAAAGTGTGAAAATGTTGACCTCTATTAAATGGAAAAACTGGATTTAACATTCAAGAAGAAATATACATCAGTCAGTCCAAAGAGGATGCAGAAAACTTGATGAGCCTCAAGAAAAGGCTTAGAGAGCGCCAGAAATGTTAATATACTATTGCGCTGTTACAAATTAGGCTGTAGATGAAAAAGCCATCTAGTGCCATCCTGGGATGAACAGAGTGAGGAGGGAAGAGGATGAAGAAAGAAATTTGCATTTTCCATTAAGGAGTTTAATTTGTCTATACTGGCCAGAATTTAACCCACAGACAGCAGGCAGGGAGAGGGAGGGGCAGAGAGAGACAGAGGCAGAGAGAGGCAGAGAAGCAGACTCCCTGCTGAGCTTGGAGCATGACGCAGAACTCCAACCCAGGACCCCGAGATCCTGACCTGAACTGAAACCAAGAGTCAGAGGCTCATTTGACTGAGTCAGGCAGGTGCCCTAACCTCTGTATTTTCATCAGAATATATTCTTTTGTAATTTACTAAGATTAAGGCAATTGAAAATGCAAAACCCAGGAAAGAAAATGATTATTTCTCTTAATCAAAGGGGAAACAAAATATAATGGCCTGACAGAATTCATGTTCTGCTTAAAGTTCAGGATCCTAATTTTAGAGTAAAATCAGGCAACATGATTATGTTTAAATGTTTGTTTGTTTTTTACCAAATATTTGTAGTGTTTATCACACTGAAAAAACTATGTATGTCATGACTGTACACCTCAATGAATTATCCCCAATTAAATACATTTATAACTGATATCAGGTCAAAAAACAGACTATTGACCCCATTCTCTAAGCTACATTTATTCCATCTCCTAATCAATAACCTAATTTCACCCCAAAGTGAACTGCTATCCTAACCACTAGTAGGATAATTTGCTTATTTGGCAAATTAATATATTTGGCAAATTAATATAATTGAAGTCATTCAAAATGTGTACTTTAATGTCTGGCTTCTTTCTTTCAATATTATGATACAATATTAATCTATGCTGTTCATATAGCTGCAATGAATTCATTTTCATTGCTTATGGTATCAAAATTTTACAACTAGTCCTTTATTTATTTTCCCATTTTTCTAATATGAATATCTGTATGGTTAATATTTTCAGTTACTAAAGTAATACTGAGATGGAACCCCACATTGGGCTCCCTGGTCAATGGGGAATCTTCTTCTCCCTCTCCCTCTGCCCCTTTCCCCTGCTCATGCTCTCTCTCTCTCTCTCTCAAAAGTAAAGAAGAAAAAAAAAATATAGTAAGGCTGGTATGAATGTTTTGCATGTGCTTTGGTTTTCATATGTACACAATTCTGTTAGTATACACTTACTGCTGGGATTAATCATTTTACACTGTGACTATGTTCAGCACAACAGAAAATGCCAAACACTTTTCTGGAGGGAATATACCAATTTATTGTCCCACAGGCAATGTATAGAAATGTCTGTTGTTCCACATTCACACCATCACTGGTATTTTTAGTTTTTATAATTTTCTATTCCTGTGGGGCTATTGACATGTTATTGTGTTTTTAATATGCCTTTTCATGATGAATAATGATGATGAGCAAATTTTCATCTGTTAAATTGCCAATTGGATATGCTTTTGGTAAAATGTTGTATAATAAGCTCTTCAAATATCTTCTACATTCAGGCTCTCTTTTCTGTTTCTCGACAATGTCTTTTGATGTAGTAAATGTTATCAGTGTTTTCCTGAAAGTTAGCTTTTTTTCTGTGTCTTCTTTAAGAACGTTTTCCTGAATCCACAAAGTCAAACCATTTCCGTAATAATACTAAGGTATTAGTTGTTCTCTCTCTCCTTGTTTTAGGAGTATATGATACAGTTTTTCAGAAGCTATATGATATGTGATATTTCAACAAACAATCTCTTCGATTTATTAAGACAAATTTTCAAAAACATAAACACTGTCATTCTTCTCACTAATTTTTTATTTTGAAAAATATAATTTTTATATTCATTCATTATTCATAAATGCTATTTCTGGTTAAAAAAAAAAGATATTTTTCCCAACTCTGAGGTCATGAATATATTCTTACACTGGTGTCTAGAATATTTATAATTTTGCTTTCTATATTTAAATGCACAATCCACTTACAGTTTGTTTGTATGTCTATGTGTGTATATGTGGTGTGAGTTCATTTTCTTTATGTATATACAATTGACTCAACATCATTTATCAAAAGCACCTTCTTTTCCCGGGTGCTCTGCAGTGACATTTTTGCTATAAATCAATTTTATATATGGATGGTTTGTTGAAATCTTTGAATATTCTTTGGAAATACTATACTGGCCTAATTTAACATATTCATAATATTTTGTGTCATCTATCACAACAAATGGTTTCCCTTCACAATTCTTTTTTAGCAGTGTCTGGGCTAATTAGATCTTTATATGCCCATATGAATTTAGATACATTCTTTCAATTTCCATAAGAAACGTGTTGATATTTTTATTGTAATCACATTGAATCTACAAATAAATTGGGAAAGAACTCTCATCATTATAATATTGAATCATTAAATTATCTTGTATGAATGACATATCCCTAGGTTAGTTATTATTTTAAAAGCTATCCCTTAATAGCATTTTATAGTATTTTTTATTTAGAAGTCTTATTCTTATTAGAGCTAATGATACAAAATCTATTATCAAGGACATTTTAGATGGCCTGATTGACATAAGAACATCTTTCATGACAGTGTCATTATCTGAAAGTCTTTTATTAAGGGAAAAGAAATAAAAATGAGACTTAATAGTCTGGGCCAAGACACATTGGCTTATGCAAATATTAAGCCAAAGATTTTTCATAAATTGGTCAGGAACCAACTTAAAGAATATAATGTACAATTGTCTTATTTATTGATTATTGAAAATGGAAAAAGAAAGATTTCTAAAGCCACCTATCGAATAGTAAAATAGAGCAAGAATAATAAGCCACAGTTTTTGTAACAGAGACTGATTTACATGGATTAATCCCATTGCAAATTTTTGTACTTATAGACCCCAAGCCCTCTGTTTTCTATCACTATGTCTTTCCTCACTTTGAAATGAAATGAATTGCATGTTCAGAACAGTAGACAGGATCTGAAGTTACCTTCCTTTGTATTTAGTCTTGTTGAATGATGGAGGGAATCGATTTTTAAATAATTTTACCTCCTTTCATTTAGAAGGTTTCTCATTTAACTGGTAATATCTATTTGTGCTTTGTGTAAAAAGGGATGTCCTTTCTGGCTAAGAATTATTCAGAAAACATTGTTTGTTTGTACCTATAGGCTATGTTGTCAAAATAAATTTATCAGTTCTATAGAAAGACTATGAAAAACACAAATAAAGAAAGAAATAGAAATCCTGCCATTAAAATAGTTATAGTTTAGTAGGAGATATGATAACACTGAATAATCCCAAAACTACAAAATAAAGCAAACATCTATTAATCAGCCCGAATTGGCATCTCATGGGCCTACTCCTAAGAAATTTTAAACAAGGTCTGAGACTAAGAACTAAAAACCAAAAACCACTAGATTTTTTTTTTAAGAGTTTATTTATTTATTTGACAGAGAAAGACACAGCAAGAGAGAGAACACAGCAAGGGGAGTGTAAGAGGGAGAAGCAGGCCTCCCACTGAGCAGGGAGCCCAAAGCGGGGCTCCATGTGGAATCATGACCTGGGATCATGACCTGAGCTGAAAGCAGATGCTTAATGGCTGAGCCACCCAGAGATCCCACCACTAGCTTTTTAAAAAGTTCTTCTAGAAAGTCCTTTTTGAGTTGTTTGTTTATAAAATCACACTCCACGGTAATATTGGTAGTTTTCTATAGCCAATTAACTATTACAGATGCAAAGTCAAGAAGTTTTAGACAAGGCTGCCAACTTCTTTAGATGCTAGTATCTGTCAGTTTCTGCACTAGCTACTCTGAAGTCTTGCTGTTATAATCTCTAATATTATAGTAAATTCTTGTATGTGATTAAGACAATGAACATAAATTTGAAGAAAATTCTATATGAATAGTAGATGACTATGATGTTGAAATTCATGGGAAATGGAATAAATTGATCCTGTAATTTTTTATACAAATGATTAGTGGATGTCCACTTTATAACAGGAATTTTGTTAAGTTGTCCAAGATCAATATATTACGGTTCCTAAACTGCAAAAAACAAGGGAAAGGATCCCTATGTGTAACAATTATAAACATGTGAAAAATGTGAGCTTACTATATTGAGGAAGAAATAAAATACTTTTAATGAAGTGGAGTACTAACATATAACTGGATCAGTTAAGTTTGGCTTAGTAGGAGTAAGGTAAGACTGATTGAAAGAAGATATTGACTGGTATGCTGAGAAGGCTGCATTTATTTTTTTGTTACCTGTAGCCACAATAAATTCTAAGTTAAAGTAGTGCCATAAGTGAGGTTATATTATAAAACATAAGATTTCTTCTTTTTTTTCTAAATAGTCTCCCTACATTCTTTTAGTTATTGTGGTATAATTATTATACAGAAAACCTGGACATATTTAATATATTCAGTTTGATAAGTTTGGAAGTATGTATATATTCATGAAAGCATAAATACAAAGAAGATAATAAGCAAAACTTTCACTTTGAAAAGTTTTCTCTTGCCCCCTTTTATTTACTCATTGTTGTTTTTGTTTTATGTGTGGTAAGAACACTTAACATGAGTTCCACTTTCTTAAATTTTTTTTTTAAGTGTACAACAATGAATTATTAGCTTACGGGCACTGTTTTACCATAGAGTCCTAGAACTTGTTCATTTTGCATACCTGAAACTTTATGCCCATTGAATCTAAACCCACTGAACAACTCCCAGTTTCCCTCTCCCAACTAGAAACCACAATGTTTCTATGAGTTTAACTATTTCAGATACCTCATATAAATGGAATTGTGAGGGGTTTGTCCTCCTGTGACAGGCTTTTTTCACTTAATATAATGTCTTTTAGGTTCCTCCAAGTTGTTGCAAATGACAGGAATTCCTTCTTTTTAAAGGATAAATAATGTTCCATTTTATGTATATATCACATTTTTATCTATTCATCAGACAATGGACATTTAGGCTTTCTCCATATCTAGGCAATTGTGAACAATGCTGCAATGAACATGGAGTGCAGATATCTCTTCAAGAACTGATTTAAAATCTTTTGGATATTTACCCAGAAGTGGGAATGCTGGATGATACTATAGTTTTATTTTTTATTTTTATTTTTAGAATTCTCCATATTGTTTTCCATAGCAGCTGTACCTCTTTACATTCTCACCAACAGTGTACAAGTGTTCCAATTTTCCTACATTCTCACCAACATTTGTTGCCCTTTTTTTTTTTTAATAACCATCCTTACTGGTGTGAGGTGATATCTTATTATGTTTTTTTTTAAGATTTTGTTTATTTATTTGATAGAGAGACAATGAGAGAGGGAACACAACAGGGGATGGGGCAGAAGGAGAGGGAGAAGGAGGTTCCCCACTGAGCAGGGATCCCAACGGGGGACTCCATCTCAGGACCCTGGGATCATGACCTGAGCCGAGGACAGATGCTTAATGGATTGAGACATCCAGGCACCCCCTCGTTTCAATTTGATTAAAGATGTATCTCATATGGTTTTTATTTTGAATTTGATTATTAGTGATGTTGAGTATCTTTTCATATACCTGTTGGCTATTTGTATATCTTTAGAGATATATTTATTCAGGTCCTTAGCCTGTTTGAATTCTTGTTTGTTTGCTTTTTGTTGTTGAATTGTAGAAGTTCTTTATATATTTTGTACACTAGATATTTGTTCTAATGGACCCAGTGACCAGTCCATTTAGAAAGCTCAAATTGTAATAAATGGACTAAATCAACTATCACACACATACCAAATAATTTCTCCTATTTTAAGAGTGAAAATTGATTTTTAAAATAGTCTTCTTTTTATAAATATAGAATTTTATGACTGGTAATATGTATATTCACATGGTATTGTAGATATTGTTATTACCATACCATAAGCATTTCCTATATTTCAAGCAAAATATGATTTTAAACTTGGTACATGGTCTCCCAGAATAAAGATTTCATTAGCCACTTCTCTTGAAGGTAGTTTTTGGCATGGAATAACTTCTGGGGAATTAAATTTGAACAGGAGTCGGAAAGCATCTGTTCAAATTTCAGTTGTGGCTTTCAAAGGTAGGAACCTGCCATGCCCTTCTCTTGTCTCTGGAGTTTCATATACCACACATTGCCCCCAGAAGATAAAGAGACATATGCCCATGGATTGCCTTATTGTTATGATACAACCATTAGTAATATCTATAGTTTCTGTCTCTTAAGAATTAAATAACTTCTGTATTTTTTATTTAATTCACATATTTCTGTCTTTGTCTTTTCACTTAGACTCTAGTAGAAAACAGTAATGAAAGGCATGAACTGTTCGAGTTCAAATCCAACCTTCACCACTTACTAGCCTGCAGTCATGGGCAACTCAGTTAATTTCTCTGTTTCAGTTTTATTTCTATAAAACAAAAACAATACTAACCTACCTACTTCACACAGTTGGTGTAAGGATTAAATAAAATGTTTTATATAAAGAATGGTACCTGTCACATAACAAACCCTTTATAAGTATTTGCTATCCTCCTCATCAATCATCATCATCATCATCATATCCCTTGATTGCTTTGGAAAATATCTTGTTATATAGATGTGAAATAAATATCTACTGGGTGGATTATTTAGCATTTTCTGTCAATTCATTGGCCAAAACTGATTTTAAAAATGTATGCTATTTTGGGGGGGGTATAGTTTTGTATTGCATTGCACTACAGTTTGGATTTAATGGTCAAGTAATAGCCACATAAATTATCCTCCACCAGTCTTCCAAATAATTTGGTAGTATGTAAGTCCCTGTACTAATTCTTGTTCTGCTTAGTCTTTCTTGAATATTTCTGTTTTAAGCAATGAAATTGATGGACTAACATGTATAACCCAGCTGCAGTCTAAAAATTAGGATATAGTTATTAGTTATTAGAAATCCCAAATGTTCTTCTGCTCTCTCTCTTGTAGGATGCAAAGCCTGGAATAGTAAATACAATTCTATCATGTATATCATCTTAACGTTTGAATCATATGTAGTTATTTTCATTTATTCTACTATTTTTTAAAATTCTCTGCCAGAAAAGTATTTTGAGAGATGGAATAATAAAAACAATAGGTATAGATGAGAAGTGCATTTCATTTCACTTACAGATATTTATTACCTGACTAGTAAATGTTTCCATCTTACTAAAGGATACCTCTCTGATTTACAAAGTTTGATATTATAATATCTTAAAATTTGTAGTCATTGATAAAAATATTTTGAAATTCTGTACTAACAATAAGACTGTTCTTTTAGAACATTTAAAAAGATTATTATTTTGTATGAAAGAGAATAGGAGTACAGTTTGTATTAAAGCTATTTTTCTTTAACAAAACAATTTTCAATGAAAATTCCATTATTGTGTCTATAGTACTTTCAAGAAATTTCATTCATCCTGAATAAAATATAACAAGCTTATAATTTCAAAAGTGGAATCAAAGCTCTTTGAAAATATAAAATATATTTCTACAATGAAGGACATAAGTTGTGTAGTTTTATATTAACTAATGCAGATTCAGCAAAAAGTTTTATTTAAATTTATGTAAAATGGAATTATCTATAATTGTAGGAATAATTTCTAACTAAACCCATATACATACACCCACACACCAGACACATGTAAGGAAAAAGTATCCTGAGAAGGATCATGAAAAAGGTTGTGAGGCCCTACAGATCTTTTGGTGCCTTGATCTTGAATTTCTCAATCTCCAAAACTGAGAATTAAATCTCTAGTGTTTATAAACCACTCAATCTATGGTATGTGATTTTGGACAAATTACTTCATCTCTCTGTGTCTTATTTTTTTTCCATTTTAAATAGGGATAATAATAATATCAATTTATGTAGTTGTTATGAAAATAAATTATATATTAATGTTCATAAATGGCAGCCATTCTATGTTTTTCACTATCTGTCTATACTCTCTGAGAGGCCTTCCTTAGATTACATTAGCTCACACTAATTTCCCTTTTATAGACAGTATTATGTATTTATATTAAATATATATCACTAGGTATTTTAACTCAACTTCCCATATGATTGATATAGCATTGGTAATGAGGCAGAGACCTAATAAGGTATAAACTTCTTAACACATACATGTCCATTTCTTATCTTTGGCTCAATATATAAAAGATCTCAATATTTCGTTGTTTTTCTTGGATAATACCAAAGTGACTAAAACTCTGTGAAGGCTAAATTTACAGTGGAAAAATCCCTGAGTCCTTGTCAGAAAATTATACTATGAGGTAAAATGGTGATAAGCAATAATGTCTGTATTTGTGTCTTTAGTGTCATGACATATATTGGAAAGCCAATCCTTTTGCTCTTCTACTACTTAAATAGTAAACATTGAGTGGTATAAGTGAATCATGTAGTATAAGAAATCAAGTATCATTGGTTCATTATTAATCAGTGAACCAGTTATTTGAATTATGTACTTATATTTGAACTAATTGCAAAATATAAAAAGGAATCATGTGAACAACAATGAAACAATGAAGACTGTGGATTTCCATAACTACTAATAAAAACTACATAAAAGTATAGATAACTTATTATTATCTCATAAAAAAGAAAATAACCTAATATATACACTTATTATTCTTATGTGTTCCAATATCCTGTATGACAGAAATTTTCTCTCATTAGAATATTATTTTTTTGTATTATTACATAAATAAAATGACTATTATTCAAAGACATCAGAAACAGTAACTTTGTTTTTAAATTAGATATACATTATTTAGTGATGTTATAGAATAAATGTGCACTTTAATAAAAAATAAGAAGAAATAAGAAAGTTTCATTAAGCGGTAGGGTAATTGCTTCAGTCACTGGCATTTTTTCTAATCCATAAATTGTTTAACTACAATCAGTTATAGTTTATTACCACATTGAGTTATTTGTGTATAAGAGCTAATGCTAACCTTTTGTGATTTATTTTCCCTTCCTGTGGCATTACTGCAAGGAAAAAGGTGACCTGTCTCAATACAATAACTATTTTTTATAGTTAATATACACACATGACCATATCAGGTTAATATAACTATATAACCATTTAGTTAATATCCACATGACCATATCAGGTCATGAATGAAAATATGTCACCATATATTGACCTTACAATTCCAAAGCTGTATTATGAAGACCCAACCATCAACTTCTAATCTTTTGCAAAGTCCATATAGTGTACTATTTTTTGGATTGCACCAAAGTGACCGTGGAGTGCCAAATATGGAACTTTGGAAAATACATTAGCATTCTCATAATATGACTATGAAATGAAGCTTCTGTATTTAAAACATGTGAAATAAGTTTTATAGTGATCAACATACATAAAATGGTATATTGGAGTTTTTTCTCTCAGATCACAGGCAACTACTGGTGACACTAAGAATGTAAAATACTATATAATATTTTATGATTAAATTAAGAGAAGTGTAAATATCATTAATGTTATTAGGGTCATCTCACTGTGGGTTGATAAGTACACAAAAGCTCTGGAGAAAATGTATTGTTAGGACAATCAGATTATGCTTTATGGGAAAAAAAGAAAAAAAAAAACAATGCCCATAACTTACATGACCTGATTTGGAATGTTATATATGGCATGCTAACTTCTTATAACATATGAATCACCAATTCTTCTCACCATTAGAAAAGGAAAACAAATAAGAATACATTAATAGCATATCTTACCATTTCTATAATTAAGTATACTATGAAATTTATTAGCAAACCACTTCCCCATTATTTTCTTTCCTAATATAGTAACATTACTATAATGAACCTCACTTCAATGAAACAATGAAAAATAAATTGCATTTTAAGTGGTCCTGACATAAATGACTCTTTGCGACATAAATTGCTATTGATAAGAATATCCATTTTCATTGTAAATCCTTTTAAGCATATGCTTAGGAATAAAGAAAAAAAACAACTTTGTGTAAATTGTGTTTCATAAGAAAGGATGGAGAACAGGGTATGAATGTATGTAATTTAATGAAAATGCTATCACTAATGGTATAGATTGCCAAATGGAGTTAACTAGTCTCCAGAAGTTGTGTTTACTGCCTTTTTCCAAAGTGACTTAATGGGTTTTTAAAACCATGTCTTCAGTTACATTGCTCTTGTTAAATAGAAAGTTTAATTTTAAGCTTCTTTTGATTCCATTTAGTGGAAAATCTCTTTGCATAATTACACAGCTTTTCTTTATTGCAAATATATTTGGTAAAACTCTGTTATGTCAGTTTCTCTGTATTTAGAGTTGATGGAAGAATTTTTAAAAATGAAAACTCATGTTTTGACCTTAAGGTTTCCACCTTATTAAGGTGCATTACTAGAATTACCTCTGTTAAACAGCTCCAGACTTCTCAGACTGCATAAGATTTAAGGAAAGAGACTGTGTTGTGATATAAAGGATTTTTAAAACCTTTCTCAAAATAATGTTTCCATATATTTTTATTTTATCCAGTAAGTATTTATTGAGTGCCTATCTATTAAGCAAAGAACCAGAGCTGGAATTATATAGATAATGATAAGAGATTCCTAAATTGTTCTAATTGTAGACTATTTTGTGTTACATGATTTGAGAAATTATGCATATAGAAGTTCTAATTTTGTTTTCTGAGCTGCAGTAATTTTATTATAAATTAGTTATTCTTTACAAAACAATGAAAAATTAAAGTAACCTATCTCAGTAAATATAATACAAATGTGTCTGAGTCAAAAGAGTATACATCCTATCTCTTCTCTCATATAAAATTCAATTAAAATGATAGAAATGAATAAAAATGTTAATCATATAAATTAAACACAAAACCAGAAAGAATGTGGATGTGAGTCATCAGCTGATGACTTTTTTTTTAATAACATAGAAAAAATAACAGACATTTAGGAGAATGAAGGTGTGGCAGTTAAAGGAAAGTTTTGAGGAAACCGTGATTATAAAGAGGGAGAAGAAATCATAACCTAGAAGAGTAAAAAGTTTGCCCAGAAAAACTAAATGATTTTTTTCCCCTTGAATGGCCCTTGACTTAGAAATGTTAAATGTGAGGAGGAGTCAAGATGGCGGAGAAGTAGCAGGCTGAGACTACTTCAGGTAGCAGGAGATCAGCTAGATAGCTTATCTAAAGATTGCAAACACCTACAAATCCAACGGGAAATCGAAGAGAAGAAGAACAGCAATTCTAGAAACAGAAAATCAACCACTTTCTGAAAGGTAGGACTGGCGGAGAAGTGAATCCAAAGTGATGGGAAGATAGACCCCGGGGGGAGGGGCCGGCTCCCCGCAAGCAGCGGAGCAATGGAGCACAAAATCAGGAATTTTAAAAGTCTGTTCCACTGAGGGACATCGCTCCACAGGTTACCTTGAACCGGTAGCAGGCTCGGTCAGCTCGGAGCGCGGCCAGAGGCCAGGGTGATGGGAGTAATTGGGCGTTGTTCTCTGAGGGTGCACTGAGGAGTGGGGCCCTGGGCTCTCGGCTCCTCCAGGCCGGAGACTGGGAGGCCAGCATCTTCATTCCCATCCTCCAGAACTCTACGGAAAGCGCTCTGGGAACAAAAGCTCCCGAAAGCAAACCCAAGCGGATTACCCAGCCCAGCCCCTGGTAAGGGTGGTGCAACTCCTCCTGGGGCAAACACACTTGAGAATCACTACAACAGGCCCCTCCCCCAGAAGATCAACAAGAAATCCAGCCAGGACCAAGTTCACCGACCAATGAGTGCAGTTTCAATACCAAGGAGAGCAGTGGAATTCCAGAGGAGGAGAAAGCAAAGCATGGAACTCATGGCTTTTTCCCCATGATTCTTTAGCCTTGCAGTTAATTTATTTTTTTTTCTTTCTCAATTTTTTTTTCTTTTCTGCTAATTTTTTTTCACTTTTACCCTTTTTTTAACATTTTTTAACTAGTTTATTTAATATATATATTTTTTTCCTTTTTATATTTTTTCTTTCTTAGTTTTCTTTTTTTAATTGTTTCCTTTTATTTTTCTTTTTTTTTTTTTTTTTTTGAACCTCTTTTTATCCCCTTTCTTCCCCCTCATGATTTGGGATCTATTTGATTTGGTTAAAGCATATTTTCCTGGGGTTGTTGCCACCCTTTTAGTATTTTACTTGCTCCTTCATATACTCTTATCTGGACAAAATAACAAGGCGGAAAAACTCACCACAAAAAAAATAACAAGAGGCAGTACCAAAGGCTAGGGACCTAATGAATACAGACATTGGTAATATGTCAGATCTAGAGTTCAGAATGATGATTCTCAAGGTTCAAGCCAGGCTCGAAAAAGGCATGGAAGATATTAGAGAAACCCTCTCAGGAGATATAAAAGCCCTTTCTGGAGAAATAAAAGAACTAAAATCTAACCAAGTTGAAATCAAAAAAGCTATTAATGAGGTGCAATCAAAAATGGAGGCTCTCACTGCTAGGATAAATGAGGCAGAAGAAAGAATTAGCGATATAGAAGACCAAATGACAGAGAATAAAGAAGCTGAGCAAAAGAGGGACAAACAGCTACTGGACCACGAGGGGAGAATTTGAGAGATAAGTGACACCATAAGAGGAAACAACATTAGAATTGGGATTCCAGAAGAAGAAGAAAGAGAGAGGGGAGCAGAAGGTATATTGGAGAGAATTATTGGAGAGAATTTCCCCAATATGGCAAAGGGAACAAGCATCAAAATCCAGGAGCTTCAGAGAACCCCCCCCCTCAAAATTAATAAGAATAGGTCCACACCCCGTCACCTAATAGTAAAATTCACAAGTCTTAGTGACAAAGAGAAGATCCTGAAAGCAGCCCGGGAAAAGAAGTCTGTAACATACAATGGTAAAAATATTAGATTGGCAGCAGACTTATCCACAGAGACCTGGCAGGCCAGAAAGAGCTGGCATGATATATTCAGAGCACTAAATGAGAAAAACATGCAGCCAAGAATACTATATCCAGCTAGGCTATCATTGAAAATAGAAGGAGAGATTAAAAGCTTCCAGGACAGGGACGCCTGGGTGGCTCAGTGGGTTAAGCCGCTGCCTTTGGCTCAGGTCATGATCCCAGCGTCCTGGGATCGAGTCCCGCATCGGGCTCCTTGTTCTGTGGGGAGTCTGCTTCTCCCTCTGCCTCTGCCTGCCACTCTGTCTGCCTGTGTTCGTTCTCTCCCTCTCTCTCTCTGACAAATAAATAAATAAAATCTTTAAAAAAAAAAAAAAAAAGCTTCCAGGACAAACAAAAACTGAAAGAATTTGCAAACACCAAACCAGCTCTACAGGAAATATTGAAAGGGGTCCTCTAAGCAAAGAGAGACCCTAAAAGTAGTAGATCAGAAAGGAACAGAGACAATATACAGTCACAGTCACCTTACAGGCAATACAATGGCACTAAATTAATATCTCTCAATAGTTACCCTGAATGTTAATGGGCTAAATGCCCCAATCAAAAGACACAGGGTATCAGAATGGATAAAAAAACAAAACCCATCTATATGTTGCCTACAAGAAACTCATTTTAAACCCGAAGACACCTCCAGATTTAAAGTGAGGGGGTGGAAAAGAATTTACCATGCTAATGGACATCAGAAGAAAGCAGGAGTGGCAATCCTAATATCAGATCAATTAGATTGTAAGCCAAAGACTATAATAAGAGATGAGGAAGGACACTATATCATACTCAAAGGATCTGTCCAACAAGAAGACCTAACAATTTTAAATATCTATGCCCCTAACGTGGGAGCAGCCAACTATATAAACCAATTAATAACAAAATCAAAGAAACACATCGACAATAATACAATAATCATAGGGGATTTAACACTCCCCTCACTGAAATGGACAGATCATCCAAGCAAAAGATCAACAGGGAAATAAAAGCCTTAAATGACACACTGGACCAGATGGACATCACAGATATATTCAGAACATTTCATCCCAAAGCAACAGAATACACATTCTTCTCTAGTGCACATGGAACACTCTCCAGAATAGACCGCATCCTCGGTCCTAAATCAGGTCTCAACTGGTATCAAAAGATTGGGATCATTCCCTGCATATTTTCGGACCACAATGCTCTGAAGCTAGAACTCAATCACAAGAGGAAATTTGGAAAGAACCCAAATACATGGAGACTAAACAGCATCCTACTAAAGAATGAATGGGTCAACCAGGAAATTAAAGAAGAATTGAAAAAATTCATGGAAACAAATGATAATGAAAACACAACAATTTAAAATCTGTGGGACACAACAAAGGCAGTCCTGAGAGGAAAATATATAGCAGTACAAGCCTTTCTTAAGAAACAAGAAAGGTCTCAGGTCCACAACCTAACACTACACCTAAAGGAGCTGGAGAAAGAACAAGAAAGAAACCCTAAACCCAGCAGGAGAAGAGAAATCATAAAGATCAGAGCAGAAATCAATGAAATAGAAACCAAAAAAACAATAGAACAAATCAACGAAACTAGGAGCTGGTTCTTTGAAACAATTAACAAGATTGATAAACCCCTGGCCAGACTCATCAAAAAGAAAAGAGAAAGGACCCAAATAAATAAAATCATGAATGAAAGAGGAGAGATCACAACTAACACCTAAGAAATACAAGCAATTATAAGAACATACTATGAGCAACTCTACGCCAACAAATTTGACAATCTGGAAGAAATGGTTGCATTCATAGAGACATATAAACTACCACAACTGAACCAGGAAGAAATAGAAAGCCTGAACAGACCCATAACCAGAAAGGAGATTGAAACAGTCATCAAAAGTCTCCAAACAAACACAAGCCCAGGGCCAGACGGCTTCCGGGAGGAATTCTACCAAACATTTAAAGAAGAACTAATTCCTATTCTCCTGAAACTGTTCCAAAAAATAGAAATGGAAGGAAAACTTCCAAACTCATTTTATGAGGCCAGCATCATTTTGATCTCAAAACCAGACAAGGATCCCATCAAAAAAGAGAACTACAGACCAATATCCTTGATGAACACAGATGCAAAAATTCTCACCAAAATACTAGCCAATAGGATTCAACAGTACATTAAAAGGATTATTCACCACGACCAAGTGGGATTTATTCTAGGGCTGCAAGGCTGGTTCAACATCCGCAAATCAATCAATGTGATACAACACATTAATATAGAAAGAACAAGAACCATATGATACTCTCAATAGATACTGAAAAAGCATTTGACAAAGTACAGCATCCCTTCCTGATCAAAACTCTTCAAAGTGTAGGGATAGAGGGCACATACCTCAATATTATTAAAGCCATCTATGAAAACCCACCGCAAATATCATTCTCAATGGAGAAAAACTGAAAGCTTTTCTGCTAAGGTCAGGAACATGGCAGGGATGTCCATTATCACCACTGCTATTCAACATAGTACTAGAAGTCCTAGCCTCAGCAATCAGACAACAAAAGGAAATTAAAGGCATCCAAATCGGCAAAGAAGAAGTCAAACTATCACTCTTCACAGATGATATGATACTCTATGTGGAAAACCCAAAAGACTCCACTCCGAAACTGCTAGAACTTGTACAGGAATTCAGTAAAGTGTCAGGATATAAAATCAATGCACAGAGCTTTGTGCAGTGGCAGTATCAGAGCCAATGAGGTATATCCGAGGCGCGATTATTGCTAATTAAAATCAATGCACCAAAATCAGTTGCATTTCTCTACACCAACAATAAGACAGAAGAAAGAGAAATTAAGGAGTCAATCCCATTTACAATTGCACCCAAAACCATAAGATACCTAGGAATAAACCTAACCAAAGATGCTAAGAATCTATACACAGAAAACTATAAAGTACTCATGAAAGATATTGAGGAAGACACAAAGAAATGGAAAAATGTTCCATGCTCCTGGATTGGAAGAATAAATATTGTGAAAATGTCTATGCTACCTAAAGCAATCTACACATTTAATGCAATTCCTATCAAAGTACCATCCATTTTTTTCAAAGAAATGGAACAAATAATCCTAAAATTTCTATGGAACCAGAAAAGACCTCAAATAGCCAAAGGAATATTAAAAAGAAAGCCAAAGTCGGTGGCATCACAATTCTGGACTTCAAGCTCTATTACAAAGCTGTCATCATCAAGACAGCATGGTACTGGCACAAAAACAGACACATAGATCAATGGAGCAGAATAGAGAGCCCAGAAATAGACCCTCAACTCTATGGTCAACTAATCTTCGACAAAGCAGGAAAGAATGTCCAATGGAAAAAAGACAGCCTCTTCAATAAATGGTGTTGGGAAAATTAGACAGCCACATGCAGAAAAATGAAATTGGATCATTTCCTTACACCACACATGAAAATAGACTCAAAATGTATGAAGGAGCTCAATGTGAGAATGGAATCTGTCAAAATCCTTGAGGAGAACACAGGCAGCAACCTCTTCGACCTCAGCCGCAGCAACATCTTCCTAGGAACATCGCCAAAGGCAATGAGGAAGTACCATCAGAATAACATCAGACCTGTCCACAGAAACCCAGCAAGCCAGAAAGGGCTGGCAAGACATGTTCAGGGCACTAAATGAGAAGAGCATGCAACCAAGAATACTTTATCCAGCAAGGCTGACATTCAAAATGGAGTGAAAGATAAAGAGCTTCTAAGACCGTAAAGGTTTAAAAGATTATGTGATCACAAAGCAAGCACTAAGGAAGAAAGAACCCAAGAGTGACATAGAACAGAAATTTACAGAGACAATCTATAGAAACAAGGACTTCACAGGCAACATGATGTCAATAGAAATATCTTTCAAAAATCAATCTCAACCTGAATGTCCTAAATGCTCTGATAAAAGGGCACAGGGTTACTGACTAGATAAAATGACAGGACCCATCCATATGTTGTCTATCAGAGACACACTTGGAACTTAAACATACATCCAGACTTGAAGTGCAGAGATGGAGAAACATCTTTCATGACAATGAGCTTCAAAAGAAAGCTTCAAAAGAAAGCTGGGTAGTGAGTCTCATATCAAATAAATTAGATTTTGAGCTAAAGACTACAGAGATACAGAAGGACACTATATCATTCTTAAAGGGTTTATCCACCTTTTGGGATCAACCAATTACATAAGCCAACTGTTAAACAAAATAAAGAGTCATATTGATATGAATACATTAATTATAGGGGATCTTAACACGTCACTTTCAGCAAAAGACAGATTATCTAAGCAGAAAATCAACAAAGAAGGAATTTTGAATGACACATTGGACCAGAAGGACCTCATAGGCATATACAGGACATTCCACCCTAAAACAACAGAACACTCATTCTTCTTGAGTGCACATGGAACTTTCCCCAGAATAGAACACATACTGGGTCACAAATCAGGGCTCAACCAATACCAAAAGACTGAAATTATTCCCTGCATATTCTCAAAAAACAATCCTTTGAAACTGGAACTCAACCACAGGAAGAAGTTTGGAAGAAATTCAAACAGTTGGAAGCTAAAGACCATCCTGCTCAAGAATGTTTGGCTCAACCAGGAAATCAAAGAAGAACTCAAACAATTCATGGAAACCATGAGAATGAGGACACATTGGACCAAAACGTATGGAATATGGCAAAGGCAGTCCTAAAGGGGAAATACATAGCCACCCAGGCCTCACTTAAGAAAACTAAAATATCCTGAATATACCAACTCTCTTTACACTGTAAAGAACTGGAAAATCAACAGCAAGTTAAGCCAACCCCATGCACAAGAAGGGAAATAATTAAGATTAGAGCAGACATCAATGAATTAGAAGCTAGACATACAGTACAACACATCAATGGAACTAGAAGCTGATTCTTTGAAAGAATCAATGGGATCGATAAACCACTGGCCAAACTAATCGAAAAGAAAAGAGAGAGGACTCAATTAATAAAATTATGAATGAAAGGGAGGGATCACGACTAACACCAAGGAAATAGAAACAATCATCAGAAATTATTATCAACAGTTATATGACAGTAAGTTAAGCAACCTACAAGATATAGATGCATTCCTGAAAACCTATAAACTTCCAAGACTGAACGAAAAAGGAATTGACAACCTGAATAGACCAATATCTGGTAACGAGGTTGAAGCAGTGATCAGAAATCTCCCAAAAAACAAGAGCTCAGTACCTGATGGATTCCCTGGGGAATTCTACAAAACATGCAAAGAAAAAAATGATACCTACTCTCCTGAATCTGTTTCAAAAAACAGAAATGGAAGGAAAACTTCCAGACCCTTTCTATGAAGCCAGCACTACCTGGGTAACCAGGCAAAGACCCCATCAAAAAGGGGAATTTCAGACCAATATCACTGTTAAATATGGATTCCAAGATTCTCAACAAGATCATAGCTAATAGGATTCAACAGTACATTAAAAAGATTGTCCAGGGGCACCTGAGTGGCTCAGTGGGTTAAAGCCTCTGCCTTCGGCTCAGGTCATGATCCCAGAGTCCTGGGATCGAGCCCCACATTGGGCTCTCTGCTCAGTGGGGAGCCTGCTTTCCCCACTCTCTCTGCCTGCCTCTCTGCCTACTTGTGATCTCTCTCTCTGTCAAATAAATAAATAAATCTTTAAAAATATATAAAATAAAATAAAATAAAATAAAATAAAATAAAAAGATTGTCCACCATTACCAGGTGGAATTTATCCATGGGATGCAAGGGTGATTCAACATTTGTAAATCAATCAATGTGATATAACAAATCAAAAAGAGAAGAGAAAGAAATGCATGGTCCTCCCAATTGTTGTAGAAAATGCATTTGACTGAATACATCATCCATTCCCTATTAAAACCCTTCAAAGTATAGGGATAGAGGGAACATTCCTCAAGTTCATAAAATCTATCTATGAAAAACCCAGAGCGAATATCATTCTCAATGGGGAAAAGCTGACAGCCTTCCCTTTGAGATCAGGAACACAAGGATATCCACTCTCGCCACTGTTGTTCAACATAGTACTAGAAGTCCTAGCAACAGCAATCAGACAACAAAAATAAATAAAAGGTATTCAAATTGGCAAAGAAGAAGTCAAACTCTCTCTTTGCTGATGACATGATACTTTATGTGGAAAACCCAAAAGACTCCATCCCCAAACTACTAGAACTCGTACAACAATTCAGTAATGTGACAGGATACAAAATCAATGTACATAAATCAGTTGCTTTCTTATACACTAACAATGAAAATATAGAAAGGGAAATTAGAGAATCGATCCTATTTACTATGGCACCAAGGACCATAAGATACCTGGGACTAAACCTAACCAAAGAGGTAAAGGATCTGTACTCGAGGAACTACAGAACACTCATGAAAAAAATTGAAGAAAACACAAAAGGATGGAAAAGCATTCCATGCTCATGGATCAGAAGAATAAACATTGTTAAAATGTCTGTACTGCTCAGAACAATCTATACATTCAGTGCAATCCTGCTCAAAATTCCACTGGCATTTTTCAAAGTGCTGTAACAAACAATCCTAAAAATTGTTTGGAACCAGCAAAGAACCTTAAATGCTAAGAAAGTGTTGAAAAATAAAAACAAAGCTGGGGGCATCATGTTGCCTGATTTCAAGCTTTACTACAAAGCTGTGATCTCCAAGTCAGCATGATATTGGCACAAAAACAGACACATAGATAAATGGAACAAAATAGAGAGTCCAGAAATGGACTGCAGCTCTATGGTTAAATAATCTTTGACAAAGCAGGAAAAAATATCCAGTGGAAAAAGGACAGTCTGTTCAATAAATGGTGCTGGCAAAAATTAGACAGCTATGTAGAGAAGAATGAAACTCGACCATTCTCTCACACCATAAACAAAGATAAACTCAAAATGGATGAAAGACCTCAATGTGAGGCAGGAATCTACCAAAATCCTAGAGGAGAACATAGGCAGTAACCTCTTTGTCATCAGCCACAGCAACTTTTTTCAAGACATAAAGGCAAAGGAAACTAAAGTGAAAATGAACTTTTAGGACTTCATCAAGATCAAAAGCTTCTGCACAACAAAGGAAACAGTCAACAAAACAAAGAGGCAACCCACCGAATGGGAGAAGATACTCACAAATGACACTACAAAGTGCTAATATCCAGGATCTATAAAGAACTTCTCAAACTCAATACCCAAAAAAACAGATAATCACATCCAAAATGGGACAGAAGACATGAACAGCAGACACTTCTCCAAAAGAAGACATACAAATGACTAATAGACACAGGAAAATTTTAGTCATCATTAGTCGTTATGGAGATTCAAATCAAAACCACATTGAGATGCCACCTTACACCAGTCAGAATGGCCAAAATTAATAGGACAGGAAGGAACAAGTGCTGGAGATGATGTGGAGAAAGGGGAAACCTCTTACACTGTTGGTGGGAATGCAAGTTGGTGCAGCCACTTTGGAAATCAGTGTGGAGATGTCTTAAGAAATTAAAAATAGAGCTACCCAATGACCCTGCAATTGCACTCCTGGGTATTTACCCCAAAGATACTGATGTAGTGAAAAGAAGGACATCTGTACCCCAGTGTTCACAGCCGCAATGGGCATAGTCGCCAAACTGTGGAAAGAGCCAAGATGCCCTTCAACAGACAAATGGATAAAGAAGATATGGTCCATATATACAATGGAGTATTATGCCTCCATCAGAAAAGATGAATATCCAACTTTTGTATCAACATGGAACTGGAGGAGATTTTGCTGAGTGAAATAAGTCAGGCAGAGAGAGTCAATTATCGTATGGTTTCACTTACTTGTGGAGCATAAGGAAGAACACAGAGGACATTGGGAGATGAAGAGGAGAAGGGCATTGGGGGAAATTGGAGGGGGAGACAAACCACAAGAGACTACGGACTCTGAGAAACAAATTGTGGGTTTTGGAGGGGAGGTGGGTGGGGGTTTGGGTGAGCCTGGTGTGGGTATTAAGAAGGGTATGCATTGCTTGGACCACTGGGTGTGGTGAATAAACAATGGATCTTGGAACTGAAAAAAAAAAATAAAATTAAGATGTTAAAATAATAAATATGGAAATATCAGCTTCCTTTTTTCTTTACTCTCAAATGAAGACTTACCAATCAAGATACCTGACCCATAGAAATAGTTCACAGTAAACTTTTATGTTGCATTATTTTTAAATATAAAGGCCAAAGAGTGGCTACAGAAAATTAGTAAATGTTTAAAGATTATGTTGAGCAGGTGCCAAAATATTACTTCAGAGGAAACAGAATTAAGAAAGCAGAAAAAAAATAATGTTAATTACTCTCTTCAGGAAAATTTGGAGAAATATTGCATTTATTACCATCCACCACCAAAATAAAAATATTAAGAGTTAAAAGTATATCCCACAAGGACTCTTATAGGGAATGAGGACAGATGAAAGGGACGGAGAGAGTATTCATCTAAGTCTTCTCTGTACTATTTAATTTTATTCATATGCATGTGTTAATTTGATTTATGATTAATTAATTAATTACATTTAAAAGTGATGAGTTAATTATTATCCTGTTAATCTACTAGAGCATAAGTTTCACAAAAGGAGAGATGATATAAAATCTGTTCATTAATTCATTCCTAGTTTTTAAAGTATCTTCTTTTTAATAAGTGCTGAATAAATATCATTGGATAAATTAGTTACATACAAAGCACTTCATTAAATACTCAATAAGATACAAAGAACCAACCAGCCATAATTCCTGTCAAATTTTTTTTCAGTTTATTACATAATAATTTCTCTTTCAAAACTTTCTGAGACAAGAACCTAATTTTTTATCTTCTTATAGTAAGACATTTTATGCTTTTCATAGAAAACAATTCATTTCTATTAGGTGTTCAAATATATTAGTGAGAAATAGGTATATTAGTTTTCTTTGTTTCCAAGATTGTTATTTTCTATCTTCTCTCTTCCTTCTGTTTCTCTCTCTCTCTCTCTCTCTTAATTTCAGGAGTTAATTATGTAATTTTAGTTAAGAGAATTTTGCTGATTCTATCTATGACCAATTATGTCTTTCAGTCTGCATTTTAACTTCAATTCTTTATCTTATTATTAAATAAAAATCATATATTTAAGGTGTATATTATGATGATTTGATATACATATATGTTGTGGAATGTTTACTGTAGTCATATAATTAACATATCTTCTCCTGACATAGGTACGAGCAGGGGGGAGAGCAGAGGGAGAAGCAGACTCCCTGCTGAGCAGAGAGCCCTATGTAGGACTCCATCCCAGGACCCAGGGATCATGACCTGATCCAAAAGCAGATGCTTAACCAACTGAGCCACCCAGGCGTCCCCAGAATTCAATAAAGTATTATTAACTATAATCATCATACTACACAGTAGATCTCCAGATTTATTCATCCTCCATAATTTCACCACAAAAGGCCTCTTTCAGGGAAGAGGGGTTCTTTACATCAATGTAGACAGCCATGTTTTTATTGCTTGTAGTGTGTAGTGTCCTAAGATTGCTGAGAAATCCCCAAAAACATGACAATATTTTGTTTCCTTCTAGGAAATATATTGTGTTTCCAACTCATTTAGCAATACAGTCTATTTGGTATTTAATATTTTGCTTATCATGCTAATCATCTTCAAGGTTAGTTTTTTTCCTCACATGAACTTGTATCATTTATTTTTATTTTTATTTTTTTTAAAGATTTTATTTATTTATTTGACAGAGATCACAAGTAGGTGGAGAGGCAGGCAGAGAGAGAGGAGGAGGCAGGCTCCTTGCTGAGCAGAGAGCCTGATGTGGGGCTGGATCCCAGGACCCTGGGATCATGACCTGAGCTGAAGGCAGAGGCTTTAACCCACTGAGCCACCCAGGCACCTGAATTTGTACCTTTTATTGAAAAGACTGTATTTTATCCAGTTTCCTTAAAATGATGATTTTGTAATAAATCATATGACTATAGATCTGTTTCTGAAAGTTATATTGTCTTCGAGTATTGGTCAAATGCTCAAAACTTGTGCGTTATCACACAGATTTGATTACTGTAGATTTTTAATTTAAATTCATTTAGTCAAAGTATAATACATCATTAGTTTTTTATATAATGTTCAATGATTCATTAGTTGAGTATTATTGTAGATTTAAAATAAATTTTTAAATCTAGTAGTTTAAGTCTTTTAGCATTGTTCTTTTTCAAGGTTGCCCTAGGAAATCATAGCATTTTCTATTTCCACATAAATTTTAGAATAAGCTTGCCAATCTTCACAATAAACACGCTGTGATTTTGACTGGGATTACTCTGAATCCACAGATCTACTTAGAATAAATATACTTTTCTTAGGTATTTAATGTTTGTGTATTTAAACATACCCACATATATGTTGTTACAATATACTTTTCTTCACTTTCTACATTTATACAAATATAATTGATTTTTTTGTTTAATTTGAATTATAATAATTCATTAAATTTATTTATCAGCTCTTAAATTTTTATCAGTATATCCCACTAAATTGTCCCAGGAATGCAATCATGTTGCTTATGAAAAATAGGAGACATATTTCCTCTTTTACAACTACATTCGTTATGTTGTTTTCTGTCCATTATTATCCTGATTTGAACCTTCAGTAAGAAAAAATTTGATAATTGTATATATTCTTGTTTGTTCTCAGTCTCAGGTTAAAGTTTTATTTTTTAATGTTTTATTATGAAAAATTCCAAATACATATACATACAAATACGTACAACCTATATTGTGCCACATAAACCGTACAATTAGTATTTTAATATATCTGCTTATAATTAATACAACTCTGCACCTCTCTATTCATCCAATTCATCTTATTTGTATTGCATTTCAAAGTAAGCTGCAGATCAGTAAACTTTAACCCTCAACATGTCAGCATACATGTCATTAAAACAGAATTAAATGTTTTACAGATTGTTCAAAGTAAAATTTATTTGTACATAGAAATGCACAAGTGTAAGTTGACTACTAGGTAAGTGTTGAGACGTGCATACATCTGTATTACAAATTCCCATCAGAATATAAACCAATATCAACATTTCAGAAAATTTCCTCACACCCGTTGCCTGTCAATATCCTCACTTTCACTCCTCCACAGGCAATTACTCTTCTAATTTTCTTTACCAGAGATTAGTTTTGCCCTTCCTACAAGTTTGTATGAATAAGATAAACAGTGTGTACCCTCTGTCTTCGTTCACTCACCGTATGATTTGGGATTACTCTATGATGTTGTGCGTTTGAATACTTTAAAACTTTTATAAATGAGTAGTATTCCATTGTATAAATCTACCAAACTTAACCCATTTTTGTTGTTGTTGTTGGTAGTGGTGGTGAACACCTGATGTGGTTCTATGTTTGGTTATTATGAAGAAAGCTTTTATGAATATTGTTGTGCAAATCACTTTATGGACATATGTTTTATTTTCTCTCTGGTAAATAAGGAGGATTGGAATTACTGGACTAATGGGTACATGTATGTTAATATATGCAGAATTATTTTATAAACTAAATGTATAATTTTATACTCCCATGAAAAATGTTTGACAGTTCCAATTGCTCCTCATCCTTGACAATATATAATATTGTTGATCTTTTAGTTTTAGTTATTCTGGGGAATATATAGTGGTATTTTACTAAGTTTTTAAAGCACATTTCTCTGATGATTAATGAAATTCAACACATATAGTTATTATCCTATGTATACTAACATCCATTGTAAAGTATCCATTTAAGTCTTCACTAATTTTTTATTAGGCTGTTTGTATTTTTGCTGTTAGAGTTCTTTATATAACCTGGATAGTGGTCTTTTCTCAGATACATGTTTTGTAAATGTTTCCTGGTATTTTGTGTATTCCTTTATTTTCAAAGTGCTCTTTTACTTTTTATGACCAGAAGTTTTTTTGTGAGTCTCCCACCCCGCCATTGCTCTAATACCTGATGTGGGAAACAAAGGCAGGAGAAAAATTATTAAATTTCCTTATTACCTGTAGCCCATTGATAAGACCTTGAAACAAGCAGAGTGACATTCCTGTAGGGACTCAACTACCTGGATGTTGACACTTTGCTAAGAGTAAAAGTCAATCCTAGCCTGATCCCTCCCTCCCCGCCCCCACCTCAGGATTCTGTAAGTCAACTTTAATATACAAAAATTATTTTGGAAACTTCCTTTATCTCTAACCCTCCCCCTCCCCCAAGATGCATGTTGGTAATCATCCCCCAAGAATATGACCCATTGATATATATCTGAAGCATCTCATAACTAAGGTTTTATTAGATAGTGATAAATGACCTTTTCCCAATAATAGCTAGTCCGCTCAAGGTCCTAAAAACCTTGATTCCAAAATTCCTTAGAGACTTATGCTTTCTGTAACCCCCTCCCTACTTAAAAGTATATAATGGGCTACTCCTCATGACCCCATTGCAGCTCTTTCTGACAATAGGTCCTGTCCCTGTGCTTTAATAAATCACCTTTTTGCACTAAAGATGTCTTAAGAATCCCTTCTTGGTCATCAGCTTCAAACCCTAATGTCTTTCCTACATTGGTAACTATCTTTTAAGTATGATGCTTCCTTTACTATTTTTGTGATAATTGCTTAATGTTTCCTGTCTTAGAAAATTTTATCTCCTACCAAGTCAATCAGATAGCCACATATACTTTATTCTAGAAACTGTATAGTTTTAGCTATTATGTTTAGGCCTGTCATCTAAATCAGGTTATTTTTTTGGTAATGATGTGAATAGTAGTTGAGGTACTTCATTGTTTCTATAGAACATTCAGGGACATTTTGCAAATGACTTTTATAATTAGAAACTTTCATTCATTAGTTTGATGAGAAGTTCAAACATTAATGGACATTAAATAGGAGTTTTAGAAAATGCATATCTATTGAAATAACTATATAATTTTTCTCTTATAATCAATTAATGTGAAAAATTCAACGGGTCAATTCTGAATGGTAAACTCACCATTCTAAAATGAAACCCCCTTGGCCATGATGTATTAACTTATATTCTATTGCTAGATTATCTCTATTAAAATTTTTTAAGGAATTTTCTGCATATTTTCACAAAAAAATACTGGTCTGTAATTTTCTTTTTTTGTAATGTTTTTGTCACGTTTGAACATCATGGTTTCATTGGCTTCACAAAATGAGTTGGAAAATGTTCTCTATTTTATTTTCTGGAAGTGTTTAAGATTCCTGTAATTTTTTTTTTCATTAAATGTTTGGTAGAATTCACCAGTAAAACAATATGAGAGCATTTATGCTTTCTTTCTTATATTTTCCCAATTATTATTCCCCATTAATCTTTTTTTAATATTTTATTTATTTATTTGACAGAGAGAGAGAGAGCATGCACAAGCAGGAGGAGCAGAGGGAGAGGGAGAAGCAAGCTCTCTGCTGAGCAGGGATCCTCATGGGGCACTTGATGTGGGACTCCATCCCAGGACACTAGGATCATGACCCAAACTGAAGCCAGATGCTTAACTGACTGAGCCACCCAGAGACCCCCTTTCCCAATAAACTGAAAAACCTAACAATGCTTTAACATATGCTTCCCAGAGAACTCAACAGAGCCAGTGATTTGGTTTTAAATGATAAAGCAATACTCAGGTTTCTATTTCTTATGTGTTTTTTAAAGATTCATCATTTTAATCTATTTTATTATTTCTTGAATTAATAATATTATTGTCTATAACAATTCCTTCCTGACATCCGTAGTAGTGATATATTTTTTCTTGATCTGTTAATCTTGCCAGATGTCTATCCATTTATTTTGTAAACAATCAGTTTTTGATTTTGCTAATTTTTTCTTTGTCATTTTTATTTATCAATATTTTTGAAGTATACACTTCTTAATTTCTTTTTGTGTAAATTTATTGGGTTTAACATTCTCCTTTTTTCCTTAATTCTATATAATGGATTATCAGCTAATATACAAGTGAGGCTATATGTTTCTCTGAAAGCAGTTTTAGCTTCGTACCATAACATGCATATGCTTTACTTTTGTTATCACTCACTTTAAAATGTTTTCATATTTATTCTTTTATTCTCTTTTTCTCTCATTTACTTGGAAGTTTAAAAATGTCCAAATATTTGGGCATATCATAGTCACACTTTTGTCTTTATTTTTTTTTAATTTCTTACTCAGTTCTACTGTAATCAGAAAAAGAGATTTGAATGATTTCAATCCTATGAAATTTGTTGAGAGTTTCCTGAAGTCAAAGCAATAATCAGTTTTGATACAGGTTTCATGTGTAATTGCGAAGGCATGAATTATGTTAGAGTTGGGTGTAGAGCTATGTCAATTATATCTGATATGTTATCTTTGTTTTTTAAACTTTAATGTTTGCATTTAAATCATTTAAATCATTTTTTAAAATCTTATCTCTTTATTTGCCAGAGATAGAGAGAGTGTGAGATAGAGCATAAGCAGGGGGAGCAGCAGGCAGAGGGAGAAGCAGTCTCCCTGCTGAATAAGGAAGACAATGTGAGACTCAATTCCAAGACTCTCGGATTATGGCCTGAGCCAAAGGCAGACACTTAACCAACTGAGCCACACAGGCGTCCCTGCACAAAAAAATTTTTAACCTTCCTTACATTTAAAATATTCATTGACCTATTATTTAGTGAAGGATTCCAGAATACTGTTTTCAGTTGTGGTTTTTGTAATTTGTTATCACTTGTTTTAAAATTGACAATTTTTGTCTTTGAATGATTATTGGTTCTATTTATATTTAATGTAACTACTGATAATTATTGGTTTATATCTGATATCTTTCCATTTTTGCCAACACAATGATGCATTTAAATATTTAAACAGTATTTTACCCAGGTTCTTTTTTTCCCAGGTGAGTGAATGAAAATTTCCATTTTACTATGAAGCCAAAAACAGCTTTCCATTGGTCTCTTTCAGATTACTGTTTTTTAAAATAAGAGAATTTTGAAGGTTTTGTTTTTGTTTTTGTTTTCCAAATAATATGTAGACTGGCCACAGAAGTTAACTGGGAATAGAAGAACCTTCAAATCATGTATGGAGTCCTAATCATCTCTTCTATGCAGTCATCCCAATGAGTTTTTCTCCATAACCCCCATGCTTTTGAGTGAGTAGGAAATTAGCTTAACACATAATTAAAGTCAGTAAACCATTTTGTGCATGAACGTGCATGTGTCTGTGAAATAACTTAACAATTATGTATTCCCTTTTAGCTACCTGTGATTAACAGCTCGAAAGCTAGTAACTGTACATTCTACTTACACTCCACACTTGTGCCCACTGGCATTCTGCTGCTTCCATTGTTGGTCAGTCTGTCTTCCCCTACTACATTGTATAGTGACTTGAACCTAGGGATACTTCTGTTGCTGATACTTATTCCTAGGTTATGGTTCCAAGTAACATATTTGACAACACTGGGATCATGAAACATACTTTTTGGAAACTCTTTGTGCTGCCAAAGATCTACTGAGATACATGTGTTCTCTGAACTGTCCTTTCATTTGGTCTACTTTTCACGTATTTGGCTGCTCTTTTTTGTGGCTTGAACTGTAAAAATGTTATTTCTTCTTTTTGATGGGTTTCAGAAAAAAAATGAGGTAAAGATATTTTTGCTTATCTTCTTTTTCCCACATAAAAATCAAGAATAGGGTGCCTGGGTGGCTCAGTGGGTTTAACCTCTGCCTTCAGCTCAGGTCATGATCTCAGGGTCCTGGGATCAAGCCCCACATCAGACTCGCTGCTGGGCTGGGAGCCTGCTTCCTCCTCTCTTTCTGCCTGCTGCTCTGCCTGCTTGTGTTCTCTCTCTCTGTCAAATAAATAAATAAAATATTTTTAAAAATCACTAAAAAAATCAAGAACAAGGGACGCTTGGGTGGCTCAGTGGGGAAAAGCCTCTACCTTTGGCTCAGGTCGTGGTCTCGGGGTCCTGGGATCGAGCCCTCTGTTGGGCTCTTTGCTTGGCAGGGACCCTGCTTCCGCCTCTCTCTGTCTGCCTCTCTGTGTACTTGTGATCTCTCTCTCTCTCTCTGTCAAATAAATAAATAAATAAAATCTTTTTTAAAAAATCAAGAACAATTTTAAGCCATGCAATGACATTTTCTCCATGCCTATTAAAAGAGGTAGGTTAACTTCTGTTTTCGGAAGAAAAAAAAGAGAGAGAGAGAGAGAGTCAGAGGAAAGACAGATGCTGCTTTGTCTGGTTACATTTTTTTTTTTTTTAAGATTTTATCTGTTTATTTGGAGACAGAGAAAGAGCAGGAGGAGGGCTATAGGGAGAGGGAGAGAGAGAAACTCAAGCAGATTCCATAGCGTAGAACTTGATCCCAGAACCCTGAGATCAAGACCTGAGTGGAAATCAAGAGTCAGATGCTTAACCAACTGAACCACCCAGGCACTCGTGGTTATATTCTTATTCATCAAAAGGGCCTAGAAATGTTTCATTGTGAATTTTAATAACTTAATTATTGCTGAAATACTGAAACGTGAAGAAGTTAAACATGAATCAATTTGGTTAATTACTAAAAATATGCAGATTTAAAATAAGTCAATAGATAAGAAAAGGTAGCATACAACTAAAAGTTTTCTACATACTCTGATCCTTTAAAGCATTCCATTTAGTGATGTTTGACATGTTAAATTCCATAAACAAAGAAAGGCCACCATGTTCTTTCAGAGACTGACAGACATAGACTCAGACAAAACTGGCATTAAATTAAAGCCCACATGAAAGTTCTCCAAGCCACTAACCATGTCAAAATTAAATAAATGGATTTTCACAACCTGAACTAACACAGATGGCACATCTGGCATCTTGAGAAGCTCTGCCAGTATCACATATGAGCCATTCCAAATGTTAGTCTACAAGATATATTCATTAAGAGTAACCCAGGGAACACCAGCCGGAAGCATATGGGAATTGCCTTTATCATACAAAATTCAGGTTGAGGTATATGTAAAGAATCTGAGACATTCATACAATGGAGTGTCTTGGATTTTTTTTTTTCCTGGTCACTGTGTTCTTGATATATTCCAATGCTCTACTGAAAACTTGGAGGCTCTACAAGGTTCTACATATAGAAATGTGCTGGAAAATTGCAGAAGAGTTTCACAAGTTTGTCATAATGTAATTACCTATTTTTTATGCATTTTATTATATTTTTTTAAAAATTTTCTGCCTTGTTTTAAAGGACTTAACTTGATTTAAAGTGGCTTTTAAAGATATGTAACATTTGGTATTATAAATCAAAAGTGGGATACAAATAAGAAACAACAAAAATAAAATGAAAATAAGAGAAAGTTTCAAAAGCTAAGATAATCCTTGACACACTATGCCATACTTGTATATTATTATGTATTAAGGAGTCCATAAATTTAACAGGAATAAGTAAAGGACCAGTTTTTGACTAACCACACCAATAGATGGCAGGACTTAAAACAAAATTACTATATTTGAAGATGTTACATGATTTAAGGACACCTTTTGATATATAATTCCTTGTCACCATATGTCTTGCCACAAATAACTCCTTAATTTTAAATAATAACTGTATCTCACACAACTCTAAAACCTTTATCACCATTGGAACTTTATGCTTATTTGTTTGACTGATATATTCTCAAATAATGAAATACAATTTTCATTAGAGTGGAAGTCGTGATGTTCTCTGCTCATCTTTGCATGCCATGTCTACCATTTCTACCTTTGTTAATATATGGTGATGTTACTTAATTTGTTTGTATACTGTCAAATAATATCTCTGTAATCTAAGTGTATATAACAACCTTTTCTTCTTTAATATGATATTTATATTCCTGAACATTTGGTAATATTGTATAATTGTCAATTAAAATAACACAGCATGTTGCAGAGAGTTATGGACAAACTACTTAAAATACACACAACTTTGTAACTGATTCCAACTAAAAAAAGAAAAACACTAAAAATTAATACATAATACAACAAATTATGTTTTTAAAAAGGTAAAGGGAGTTTCAGGTAAGGAGATATAAGGAAAGAGAATCTGTTAATGTAATGAGAAAACAAACAAAATATCAAGAAATAAAGGATAAAAGAGCAACAAGATTTTCAAAATAAGAGGTATGCTAAACTGAGTCTAAATTTGGCAGGTGCTTTAAGTTGAGTAAATAAGCATAGTTTGCATTCAGTTGCCATTATTGAAGGTATAGACCATGGACGAGCAAGAAAAATGGTCCTCTTTGTTGACATACAGGTATTGCTACAGTACTCATATTTTTTTCATGATGACAGACTGTTTTAAGACAGAACACTAAAGAATCCAGATAAGATTAGTAAGGAGAGGGAAGAACAAACTGGGACCTGTCATCAGAATTGCATCTTAAATATAACAAGAATTATCCTATTATGTTAATTCTAATGGATTCTTTTTAAAATTCTAAATTGTGGGCTATATTATTCTCAATAAATCTTTTAAGTATCTTCCTAAATTCCCTAGGTTTGCTACTACTTTGGTCTTTTTTTTTTTTTTTATGTTCAGTTAACCACTGTATAGTACCTCATTAGTTTTTTATATAGTATTCAGTGATTCATTAGTTACATATAACACCAAGTGCACACCTCAACACATGCTCTCCTCAATACCCATTACTCTGTTACCCCCCTCCCCCCAAACCCCTCCCCTTTGAGATCCTCTGTTCATTTCCTCAGGGTCCATAGTCTCTCATGGTTCACCTCCCTCTCTGATTTCTGCCCCTTCAGATTTCCCTCCGTTCTGCTATGGTTCTCTGTGCTATTGCTTATGTGCCACATGTAACTGAAACCATATGATAATTATCTTTCTCTGTTTGACTTACTTCACTTAGCTTAATCCCCTCTAGGTCCATCCATGTCAATACAATTGAATACTATTCAGCCATCAAAAAGGATGAATAGCTTCTTTAGTCTTCTTGACATGATTTCTTTCTCCATTCCCCAGCAACAGGATGGTCACATACCCTTTATCACAGAGGAGGGTATGTGGTTCAGATCTGGCCAATTAGTATCCCTGTCCACCAGATTTCACACAGGGAAGGCATGGAACATAATCTTGGCCAACTAGTATTGTTTCTAAGATTGTTCTCATTTAACCCAGTGAAATAAATGCCATTGCTTTTTAAGTCACAGAGCTATGATGTGAATACAAGGCTATCGCCTTATATTATATTGTGATAAAACCTGTGCAAGACATGAGTACAGAAGGAAAGAATTCATCTAGGGAAAGACAAACAGAACTGAATAACAAATAGATGAGTAACAAAAGAAAAGAAAAAAAAAGAAAAGAAAAGAAGAAAAGAAAGACACACACACAGAGAAAGAGAGTGAGAGAGAGATTCTGGCAACACAGTTTCCATCTTCCTAAAGTCCCAGAGTTGCCCCCGATCCTACAAAACTCTCAGTAGTCTTATAATAAATTTTCTTTTTATTCTTAAACTAGTTTAATACGAATCCAAAAATGTTCAGAATGATCCCAGGTTAAAGAAACCCATTTAGTTTCATGCCTAGTTCTGGATAGTTCAGATGAACATTGCCTGACAATGTTAATTATGATTCTGGTGCCTCTATTAGGCACAACAAAGCAAAAGAATACAACAGAGGATCTAATCAGAGGGGAAAGTTAAGCTATAAATTTGGATCTCCTAATTGATTTTATGCACGTCTTTCTAGACATGCTTGTCCCTCTTTCTAGACATGTTAATGACATGCTGATTATTAATTTCAAAGGATGGAAAGCAGAGTAGGCATTTTCTAAAGCTTTCCAAGTGACTTTTTATTCAATTTTTTAATTCTATTTTTATGAAGCAAATAATACATTATATATTAATAAAATATAAAAGTTAAAAAGTAAAAAAATAAAGACCTTTATTTCTTTTTTTTAAAGATTTTACTTATTTATTTGACAGAGATCACAAGTAGGCAGAGAGGCAGGCAGAGAGAGAGGGTAAAGCAGGCTCCCTGCTGAGCAGAGAGCGTGATGTGGGGCTCGATTCCAGTACCCCAAGATCATGATCTGAGTCGAAGGCAGAGGCTTTAACCCACTGAGCCACCCAGATGCCCAAGACCTTTATTTCTTATCTGATACCCAGCCCCTTCACTTCCCCTGAGAAGAGCTGCATTATAAAATGTTTCTTTACAAAGATTACTTCTACTTTTTGGTATTTTTACTTTCACAACTCATTGTATAATTTATCAAGACAACACATTTCACCAAAGAACTTAAAGAAAAAAAAATAAGTGAAATAGTAAAATAATATAATTGAAAATAAATATTTATGGCTTTGTCTAGATTTCTTCTTGTTCACAGTCAAAATAAAATAAATAAAAATCTGAAGTGTGGTAGAAAATATTATTGCAAATTGTTCAAGAAGTAGTATGATTTAACAGAAATAAAATGTTACACTGTTGTGATATGTAAATGTGGAACTGCAATATAAATTAGGTGTGTTTTAATGACATGTTATAGTATTTTTCCAAAGTGCTGCACCCAGAAGGACTCAAAAGCTTAGCTGTAACACCAGCTAAGTATGAACTGCTTGGTTTATGTCCATCAATCAAATCACAGACTCTCAGCTCATTCCAGAGCATTCCTTTTGTTCCATATGGGTTTCCAAACTGCCAGCAAAGGGCAGTTTTTTGCTCTTGTGGTTGCTGTTACAAACAATGGGTTTGAATATCTAGTATCACTGACTGCTGGTTACCATGCATTAAACTGTTTTCTACATGGCTTTGCTATTGGCAAAAGACTATTGTTATATTTCACTGAGTCTCAGATACATATGGTATTATATTTTATCCAAAATTGGGCTGCATCTTAAAATTGCTCTTGGCTAGGCAGACTCATGAGTAGTTGATATGGCCTGAGGGTTAAAGAAATTCATCAGTCAAAAAATAACCTCACAGAATAGTGTAGTGACTTAGATATTTTCCTGAAGGCATTACCAAAGGAGCATAATGCCTCTATGCTTAGATAAAACTATTGAAAAAACATTTGAGAAGGGGCCATGGACCCAAATTTTTGTTTGAAAACCTTCCATAGGCACCTGTTTCTCTCTCTCTCTCTCTCTTTTTGCTACTAAATAGAACATGAGAAAAACGAAATCACTAAAAATATTACAAAAAGACATAAAATCTTACCTTGGAATAAATTTAACTAAGGAAGTAAAAGAACTCTACCCTGAAAACTACAGGACCTTAATTAAAGACATAAAGGATGATACAAAAATATTTCACACTAGTGGGTTGGAAGAATAATATTGTTAAAATGACCATACTACCCAAAACAATTTATAGATTCAGCACAATGCACATCAAAATAATAATAGAATTTTTCTCAGAACTAAAACAAACAAATAATCCTAAAATTTGTATGGAACAACAAAAGATCCCAAAAAGCCAAAGCAATCTTGGAAAAAAATAACAAAGGTGGAGGTGTTACAATCCCAGATTTCAAGATTTACTATAAAGCTATGGTAGGCAAAACACTACAGTATTGGCACAAAAGTAGACATAAACCAAAGGAATAAGATAGGAAATCCAGAAAAAAAAACTCATGCTTATATGGTCAGTAAATCTAAATAAATCTAAAGGAGGCAAGAATATACAATGTAAAGATAGTCTCTTCAGTAAATGGTGTAAGGAAAACTGGACAGCTACAAGTAAAAGAATAAAACTGGAGCACTTTTTTATACCATACACAAAAATAAAGTCAAAATGGATTAAAGACACAAATGTGAGACCTGAATCCAGAAAACTGCTAGAAGAGAACACAGGCAGTAACCTCTTGGACACTGGCCTTTGAAACATGTGTATGGATATGTTTTCTCAGGCAAGATAAACAAAAGCAAAAATAAACTATTGGGACTACACCAGAATAAAATCTTTTGTACAGCAAAGGAAACCATAAATAACACAAAAAGGCAACCTACTTATGGGAGAAGATATTTTCAAATGATATACCTGATAAAGGGTTAATATCCAAAGTATATAAAGAACATATACAGCTAAATACCAAGACAAATAAACCCAATTAAACATGGGTAAAGGACTTGAATAGACATTATTCCAAAGAAGACATCCAGATGGCCAAAAGGCATCTGAAAAGATACTCCACATCACTAGTCATCAGAGAAATACAAATCAAAAGAACAATAAAGTATCACCCCTTACCATTCAGAATGACTAGTATCAAAAAGACAAGAAATAACAAGCATTGGCTAAGATGTGGAGAAAAGGAAAACTTTGTGCACTGTTGGTGGGAATGTACATTGGTATAACCACTGTGGAAAAGAGTATGGAGGTTCCTCAAAAAATATAGAAATATATTACACTATTAATATATATTAATATATTATATATATAATAAATATATATATATAATATATATAATAAATATATTACACTACACTTAGAAATATAATTACACTATTGAGTATTTACCCAAAATAAAATATAATGAGTAATAATAAATATGAAATATATTTGTACCTTTAAGATTTTTGCAGCAATATTTTGCATCCAAGATATGGAAGCAACTTAAGTGTCCTATCATAGATTAATGGATAAAAATGAGATTATATATATCTAATATATCTAAATGTATCTATCTAGACATATCCAAATATGATCTAGATATCTATATCTATATATCTAAAATATCTAATATATAAATATATATATAATATATATGAAATATATATATAATATATATAAATATATACTGGAATATTACTCATCCATAAAAAAGAATGAGATTTTGTAATTTGCAACATCATGGATGGACCTAAAGGGTATCATTCTAAGTGAAATTCATCAGACAAAGAAAGACAAACACCATATGATTTCACTTGTATTGGAATCTCAAAAACAAAACAAATGAACAAACAAACAAACAAACAAAAAACAGATAAAGACTAATAAATACAGAGAACAATCTGGTAGTTGCCAGAGGAGTGGGGTTGGGGTAAGAGTGAAATAAGGGAAGGAATTAAAAGGTACAAATTTCCAGTTATAAAATAAATAACACATGGAGATTCAATGTACAGTATTCAGGACTAACATTTTACTTTCATTGGGAAGTTGATCTCTAAACATCTCACATGGCTACCAGAGCAGAGACAGAAGAGAAAAGCAGGAGTTACAAATAGTGAAAGGAAGAGTGTTGGAAATATCCAGACTATGACATGGGAGCTCAGGTCAAATTTTCCTCAATTACTGAGAGGAGGTAAATTTCTAGGTGATACTAGTTTCACTTTACTGAGAGAAATTTCAATGTCTCTCCATCCACATTTGCTTAAACTTTAATTTAAATTAGCATGTTTTCCTAAATGGTATTTTTAAGGAGTTTTTCTCCAATATGCTTTGCAGTATATCTTGCCCCAGGTACTTATTACATGTTAACAGCAACTTTTTCCACTTGCTCAGTGCTTTGTTTCCCCCAAAACTGAGATTTATATTCTGCTCATTGAAAGTTGTTAATCTGTTATTTTGGCTTATCAGTAAAATGCCAGTTGAAACTCTGCATTTTGCCATATGTTAGTTGCATCAGATCTCTGCTCCTATTATAATGGGGGGTGGGTTTTTTACTCAACTTATTACAAGGAGAAGAGATTTCTTAGAAAGCCAATTACAAAAGAATCCATTACTAAGTAGAAACAGACCCATTAAATGTCACTCTGTGGTGACCAATAAATATTTTTTGCATGACATTTGAGCTGTAGGAATAGGTTTTTCTACATCAAATCAAGACTGGCTGAGCTTATACTTACCAGGGTTGGCTGGAAGTAAATTCTGAGTCATTGTGGAGAGCCCCTTTCTCTCTCTCTTTAAAAAAAAAAAAAAAAAGAACATTAAGAATCTTGGAGTAAATCATCAGGACTTCAACCCACTGCAGTTACCTTGGAATTGCTTACTTTCCAAAATACATAGTTTATTTTAAGCACATTTTGCATCCTTGGCATCTATTTCCTCTCTGTCAGAATCTCCATAGCTTTTTGTTTTGTTTTGTTTTTTTCCCTCTGTAGTTTAGTTTCCTATTTTGAGGCAATACCCCATTCTGGGGGCAATCAGGTTTTCAGTGCCCTTGTGGCAGAATATAGGTGTCTACGCATCTGAAACCTACTATCCCCTGGGTCTCAAAATTAGAATCTTCTAGGACTTTTCCTTTATCTTCAAACACTTATCTTCCCCTTGTTGGACAACCCTTCTGCTACTGTGAAGCCAGATTTAAAAAACAAACAAACAAAAACCAAAATCTTGCTATTTACAATGACATGGTTGGAACTAGAGGCTATTATGCTAAGCGAAATATGTCAGTCAGAGAAAGACAATTATCATATGATCTCATATGGTAAGAGCAATTTGAGAAACAAGACAGAAGATCATAGGGGAATTGAGGGAGATATGAAACAAGATGAAACCAGAGAGGGAGACAAACCATAAGAGATTCTTAATCTCAGGAAACAAACTGAGGGTTGCTGAAGAGGAGGGGAATGGAAGGGATGGAGAGGTTGGGTGATGAACACTGGGGAGGATATATACTATGGTGAGCACTGTGAATTGTGTAAGACTGAAAAATCACAGATCTGTACCCCTGAAACAAATACATTGTATGTTAATTTTAAAAAAAGGTAAAAAAGAGAACTACATCTGCCACACATTAAAAAAAAAATTAAATGTAACTTACTGACCTGAAAACAAACAAACAAACAAGCAAGCAAGCAAACACAGAGGCCTGTGAATCCTTTCCTAGACAAATAAAGCTCAAGCATTTTCGGCTACTTTCTTAGTGTTTGTTTCTCCAGTAGTCTGTAAGTTCTTCAAGGGCAGGGCCATAAGTACCTTAATTAGCTACATAAAATGGGTGATACAAAATTATTTGGTGAATGGATATATCCGTGATGAATGACTAATAAGTGAATTCATAAATTAATAAGTACATAACCTCTACTTAGCTTATTTGGTACTTTGCATTTGTTTGATAAATTTTATTGCCAATGACTAGATGTAGTGCTTCAGAGTAGAAGATGAGGTAACTATAAAGTAGATAAAATTAGTTGGTCAGGTGTCATTTAATCCTTTTTTATATTTTTATTCTTTAATTTAATTTAATTTAATTTAATTATTTTGTTTTGTTTTAAAAATAATGTATAGATTTTATTTATTTACCTGCCAGAGCAAGAGAGAGAGCACAAGCATGGGGAGTGGCAGAGGGAGAAGCAGTCTTCCTGCTGAGCAAGGAGCCCAATGTGGGACCCCATCCCAGGACCCCTGGATGATGACATGAGCCAAAGGCAGATACTTAACTGACTGAGCCACCTAGGCATCCTTAATCCTTTTTTTACATTTTTAGATAAGATTTTTTAAATAAAAGTTATCCATCAGAATTCTAATCACATTACAACTTTATTATTTTTTTATATTTACTATGAATTTATTCTTAAATATTCAGATTTAGTAACTCAAACTCATGTTTTGAGAATAATTTGTAGCTGATTGTGAAACAATCTAAAACTTTATGTACTGAAAACTCAATTTGCTGCCTCTTAACTGCTGTAAATTTTACTAGTTCTGTAGTTTTGTTCCTAAAAAGATTCTTGTTTTTTTTCTTAGACAAGAAAAGAAAAATATAGAAATTCAAATGTCAACTTTCTACATTTCTGTACAAGCCTTAGATAAGTAAATATGAATGAGACTCCCAGTATGAATATGATTGTATAAGCTAAGACATTTTCTCTTTTCATAGAAATCTCTAAATAGAAGAAGGGAAGGGGCCCCTGGATGGCTCAGTCTTTAAGCCTGCCTTCAGCTGATGTCATGATCCCAGGGTCCTGGATCCAGCTCTGCATCTGGCTCCCTGCTCAGCAGGAAGCCTTCTTCTCCCTTTCCTACTCCCCTTGCTTGTGTTCCCTCTCTCGCTGTGTCTCTCTCAGTGAAATAAATAAATAAAATCTTTTTTTAAAAAGGCAAAACTTGAACTCCATTTTCAGAAAAATTCTAGTTTTGCTATAGGCATATTTTCTAGATATACCTATACTATTTGTAAAGGCTGGTAAAAGCAAGTAAGTTCATATAAACACCAACTGGTAAGAAATGTTAAGTGGAGGAAAGCTAGAGATGAATAGTGACAGGATTAAAATTCAATATATTTCTGAATATATGCATCACACCCTGAGGTAGAAAAATAGATTAAAAACTGAGGTCAAAGGGTAGAATCAAGAAACTCCCTGACTTAATTTCAGAGAAACAGAAGAGTCAGAAGTATCAAAAGAAAAAACATTCACACAACAGGATTTGTAAGGAAGTATCTTTGAGGCATCTAAGAAGAAATATTTTAAATTAAGGTAAACAAGTATCTTATAATACTACCCTGACCACTCCTTATAAGAGAAGTATTTTTAGATAGTGTTTTTCTTTTTAAGATTTTATTTATTTATTTGACAGACAGAGATCACAAGTAGGCAGAGAGGCAGGCAGAGAGAGAGGTGGGGAGAAGCAGTCTCCCCTCTGAGCAGAAAGCCCGATGCGTGACTCGATCCCAGGACTCTGGGATCATGAACTGAGCCAAAGGCAGCAGCTTAACCCACTGAGCCACCCAGGTGCCTCTAGATAGTGATTTTAAGACACTAAAATATTCTTTAACTAGAAATCAAAAACAAAGCAGCAGAGTGCCTAGAAATACATTCAGTAAGACAAAGAGAAGGAATTAGGAGAAAAATGTATTGTCAAATGAAGAACACTAACTAGAACAATAATACCATTAAATAGATGGAACACAGAGAAAAATAAATGTATTAAAATAATTATGTGAAATCCTATAAGAAGTCCATAAGACAAAAATATAAAAACTCAAGGAAGTGATAGCCAGATATGAGATATGGGATATAGGCATCCCAATGTTTATAGCAGCATTATCAACAATAACCAAGATTTGGAAGAAGCCCAAATGTCTGTCAACTGATAAACAGATAAAGAAGAGGTGGTGTGTGTGTGTGTGTGTGTGTGTGTGTGTGTAAAAAGAAATATTACTCAGCCATAAAAAAGAATGAAATCTTGCCATTTACAAGATGCAGGACATGGATGGAGCTAGATAGAGTGTATTATGCTAAGCAAAATAAGTCAGAGAAAGACAAATACCATATGATTTCACTCATATTTGGAATTTAAGAAATAAAACAAATGAACATAGTGGGGGAAAAAAGAGTAGCAAAACATAAAACAGACTAAGCTGTAGAGAACAAATTGAGATTTACTGGAGGGGAGGTGGGCAGGGAGAGGAGTTAAAGGGGTAATGGGTATTAAGGAGGGCACTGGGTATTATATATAAGTGATGAATCACAGAATTCTACCCACAAATATTACACTGTATGTTAATGAACTGGAATTTAAATAAAAACTTGAATAAAAAAGGATTTAAAAAAATAAATACCTTATTAACATGATTAAATATATCTATTTCTATCCAAACACTGTCATATGCCTAATGGGAACCAGTAGATACATTTTCAACACAGTCAGGTGTAAGAGCATGATACACTCCCATTTACTTAATACCATATTTGAAAGCTAGTCACTGAGACTAAACAAGATAAAAAAATAAATATCATAACACTGGAAAGGAAAATATATCTACCACAATTTTCAAATAATGTGACTTTATATGTGGAAAATCTAAACATAATAAACAATAACATAACAAAACAGCAAAACAAAAACAATGAAAAAATTGATATAAATTTAATTTGAATAAATAGATTCCAGGTGCACAACTGATGCAAATTAGAAGATATAATGAAATGGAAGATCCTATTTATAAATGATATGCAATGTATAATATCTAAAGCATAAATTTAACAAGAAGAAAAATTTGTAATGAAAACTAGAAAACTCCGTGGCATTTACAAAAGAATTAGAAAAATGGCAACTATAATCCTGGTTAGAATATTCAATATCAGGGATGCTGGGGTGGTTCAGATGTTAAACATCCAACTTGTGCTCAGATCATGATCTCCAGGGCCTGAGATCCAGCCTTGCATCTGGCTCCTTCCTCAGTGGGGAGACTGCTTCTCCCTCTCCCTCTGTCTCTCCCAGTGCTCATACTCTCTCTCTATCTCAAATGAATGAATAAAATCTTAAGAAAAAAGAATATTCAATATTGTACTAACGGAAATAATCCCTTCCCAAATTATGTTATAAATTTAATATGATCCCAATAAATAACATGTTTTTCCTTGAACTTGATAAAATAATTCTAAAGAGAAATAGAAAGCTAGAAATTTAGAAAATAGACCAAAGGAGTAAGAGAAGATAATAAAGACTTAAAAAAGACTGGATATACCACGTACTAGAACATATTATAAAATCTCCATTATTAAAAGAGCCCTAAATTAGAATATAATTAAGCAGACAAACCAACAAAACAGAGGACAAAGTTCAGAAATAATCTCTATACAAACAAGACTTTGATAAAAGCAATCTTTAAAAATGAGTGAGAAAAATACTGCCCATTCAATAAAATTGAATAAAAATCATTGAGACAACTGAAAAACATTCTGTGAGAAAATAGATAGATCCATACTTCATACAAGGATGAATTTCAAGAGGACCAAAGATTTTTATGTGTTTTTTTTTTTTGTTTTTTTAAGATTTTATTTATGTATTTATTTGTCAGAAAGACATAGCACATAAGCAGGCAGAGAAGCAGGCAGAGGCAGAGAGAGAGGCAGGCTTCCTGTCGAGCAAGGAGCCCCACACTTTACTGGATCCCAGGACCCCGGGACCAAGACCTGAGCAGAAGGCAGCGGCTCAACCCACTGAGCCACCCAGGCGTACCCAGAGATTTTTATGTTTAAAGAAAAAGGTTGGGGGAGGGGAGAAACAGTAACTAAATAGGAATGAACCAAGGAGGATATTTTAAAACTTTGGAGTAGAGAAGTTAATTTTAACTAAAATCCAGCAATAAGAAAAGGCAATTTTGATAACACTGACTACATTAAAAAATAGTTCTTGCATCACAAAGTAAAAGATGACAGTGAGAAATTTTTAAAAAGATAAAAAACAAATGACAAAGCAAAACAAAAATGCATTCCACTCATGTGAAAAAAGGCTTATTTCCCTGATATACACAGACTTGCTACATTTCATAAGAAATAAAATTTTAAAACCATAAATAACAATAATCCATGGAATGTGAACACAGCACTCAGAATGATCCTTTTAAGCATAAATCATAGAACCTTTCAGGTCAATCATCTCTAGTAGCATAAAAACCAAACTCCTTAAAATGATCTATAGGGTTTTATATAATTAGGCCTGTTCCCTCTGTGCCCTCATCTAATACCTTTGCTTCACTCATTTTTTTTTTCCTAGACACACTATTCTTTTCAGCACCTTTAGCACCAAGTGTACTCTACGTCAGGTGTTTTGTATTTGCTGTTTCTCTTTTCTGGAATGTTCTCCCTGAATATCCATGGGACTAACCACCTCAGTCCCTTCTATTCTCTGCTTCCGGATTACATTTTATAATTGCAAACCAACTTCATCCTATTAGCTACATATCTCTCTTCTTAATTTTCTCTATGGTAGTGATCCCTGTCTCAAATACTTGCATTTTAAAAATATTTTTCTTATTTTCCTACACCCACTAGAATGGTAAATTTAAATAAGGAAGTTTTATTACTTTGTTCATTTCCATTTCTCTAGCACCTAGAATAAGGGCTGCTACATAATAGGTGTTGAAAATAATTCATTTGAATATAGAAAAGAATGAACAGGGCACCTGGGTGGCTCAGTGGGTTAAGCTGCTGCTTTCGGCTCAGGTCATGATCTCAGGGTCCTGGGATCAAGTCCCGCATCAGGCTCTCTGCTCAGCATGGAGCCTGCTTCCCTTCCTCTCTCTCTGCCTGCCTCTCTGCCTATTTGTGATCTCTCTCTGTCAAATAAATAAATAAAAATTAAAAAAAAAAAAAGAAAAGAATGAACAGATTATTCATACAAAAAGACATACAAGTCAGGAAAAGCTAATTTCACTCATATTAATTAATGAAAATGCAAATTAAAACTCTATTATAATACAACTTTTATTTATTTTTTAAAAGATTTTATTTATTTATGTGACAGAGAGAAAGCACAAATAGTCTGGACGGCAAGCAGAAGGAGAGGGAGAAGCAGGCTCCCCACTAAGCAGGGAGCCAGATATGGCACTCAATCCCAGGACCCTGGTATCATGACCTGAGCTAAAGGCAGTCAGTTAACCGACTTAGCCACTCAGGTGCCCCATAATACAACTTTTAAAAACCTATCTGACTGAGAAAAAGATCAACAATGTTTTAAAGACTATGGTTTTGGGGGTATCTGGCTGGTTCAGTCATTAAGTGTCTGCCTTCAGGTCAGGTCATGATTCTAGGGTTCTGGGCTGAGCCCCATCTTGGGCTCCCTGCTCAGTGGGGAGCCTGGTTCTCTCTCTCCTACTCTCCCTGCTTGTGTTCCCTCTCACTGTGTCTCTCTCTGTCAAATAAATAAAAATCTTTTAAAAAATAAACAAAGACTATGATTTTGGTAGACATATATACTTGTATATTCCCTATGAAGGGCAATTTGGAAATATGTATCTACATGAAACATAATAGGTTCAGTGTCTAAAATAATAAAGATTATTAATCCTTTATGTTACATAATTAACTCAGGAAATGCCAGGTCCCTCTAGATGTCACTCAAGGAATGAAGAAGTGCATGCTTACTTGGTACTCAGAGGAACAACAGTAGTACTGATGAGCAATTCTAGTCACTATCATATAGCTATATACATATATACCCTTTAAGCAATTTCATATAAAAATTTGTCATATAAATATACCAGCAGATATTTAAGAGGATAAAATGTTTAAAAAGTTATACATTGCAGGAATATTGTTGCTTTTAAGACTTATTTTATTTGAAAAAAAAAAAACTTATTTGAGAGAGAGAAAAGGAGTGAACACACATGTGAGTGGGGAGGGGGCAGGAGAGGGAAAGAAGCAGATTCCCCGCTGATCATGGAGCCTCACTTGAGGCTCAGTCTCACAACCCTGAGGTCATGACTTGAGCTGCAATCAAGAGTAGGATGCTTAACTGACTGAGTCACCTAACCTCCCCAGTTGCTGTTGTTGTTTTAACATAATTTAATGATGATTAAATGAATTATGACATATCCATATAGTGAAATAACACATATCTGGAAAACAAAACAAAACAAAACAAAAATAGAAGCTATTCATCCTTAGTATGGGAATATCTTCAACATCTTTTGTAGAACAAAACAACCAAAATGCAGAACATGTATATGGTATGCTATAATTTTTGTAAAACTGGGGAAAACAGTATATATATTTATATTGGCTTCATATGTAAATTAAATTCTCTAGAAGATAAATAAATTTTTAAACTTTTTTTTGCAATTAAGGGGAACAGAGATGGGAAGAGGACTCTTCACTAAATACCTACTTGTATCTTTTTTATGTGAATCACATGAATGCATTATCTGCCAATAATTAAAAAAAAAAAAAAGAGCACGTAAATTCTAAAAGCTTAGCCATAGTCTCACCATTCTGATTCTTATCAAGGTAAAATCATTTGTACACTTCTAGCTTCTCATTAGTTTATTAACTTACTGATTTTAGGGGTCATATCCTATTATCCATCTCAATATTTATACAATACAATGCCTGGCATATAAGCTTCATATATAAAGTTTATTTAAATTACATTGAACTGAAAAGAATTGGTTTTCTTCAAAAATAGACTTTTCCTAATGTTCTGTGTTCTCACTTTCTCTTACTGCTCTCTCAAAGTAACTCAAAATTTCTCCAAATATGTTACTTCTGAAGCTACCATTCTACCTTTGAACTCAAATATGTGATATGAATAGATCTGTAGGTTGCATTATTTTATTCCCTTGATTTACATACATAGGTATAAGCCCTCTGTCCTCCCTCTTCTACTCTTCTAAAATATTATGTATTCTAGACTTACAGTTATATTAATGTATTAATACTTTAGAAAATGCTTAAAAGCCAGCATTTTATTTCTGTTACAACATTTAAATATATAAGCACTACAAAACCCAACAAAAAATGACCCTAGGCATTCTAATGCAATTGTTCTTTACTTATGGAAATTAGCCTCATACCAAGCTGTTCCTATATCAGGACTATGCATATACTCTCTTCTTTGTTTGGTCATATTGCAAATTCTCAAGACATCAAACAAAACTATATTAAATATAAATATATAAAGCATATCATAAAACCAATTTTAAATGAGTTTTATTTATAAAACTTTAGGGATTTATAGAACCACTTATTTCTTTTAATGAGTTGGAAGAACCAAGATTTCACTATACTCAAGATAAAAATAAGGGACAGACCAATCAGATAAGGACAAAATTAGAGGTCTTCTTTAGTTTGTTTTCCAGATTCATGCTGTATAATTCAAACAGATTTAAGAGTCATTTGAACTCAAGTCAAGATGAAAAGTAGAATTATCAAATACTGGCCTTCTTATTCTACGTGCAAAGACCTATCAATGTCTGTCTCTTGGCTACCCTCTTTGTAATAAATGTAGGCTTGATGTATAATGAAAACCAGCTGAGGAGTTTAAGGTACAGATGCCTTCTTTTCTTCTTATTCCAGCTAAGATTGGTCTTACTCTTCATAATCTATCACAGCTGCCAAAAATCCATTTTATCTTTGCATGAGGTGAGGTTTCCATTAACAACTATTAGAGTAGCAGAGGTCAGACGTCCAGTGTCAGATGTGCTACTAAAAAGAAGTACTGCACAAAGAAAGTGTCTACCAATAGGGGATAAAAATCATTTCAAAGTGCTTTGTTCTTTCATACTTCTCTTACCTTTATTGTTGACAAGGTAATTTTGGAAGAAAAAAAGGAGAATTTATGTGAGAACTCATCAATTATGGTGACTAAAGAGAGATTAATTGATTTAGAGCTTGCTTCACAAAATGTTGTCAATCAGATTGCTGATATCTTCAGGTTACAAGTTGTAATGATGCTCTCTCTGGATGTAAATAGTGTTGGTAATTTCAACACTCGGTTATGTTGGAAGATGCTCTGGTTCAACTCGTAACACAGGCATCAAAGAAGGCAATAACAACTCTCATTTCTATTGAATAAAAAGCTAAACTCTGTGTGGAAAAAAAATAACTCAGTATATATAGTATATATATATATATATATATATATATATATATTAAACTGCTGTCCATAAGAGTACAAATACATGTGTACAGATTCTTATTTCATTCACTCATTTATCCTTCTATTCATCTGCTATATTCCATTCCATCTCTTCATTAATGTTTATTGAGTGGTTACTATATATCAGACTTAAACTAATTAGAATTTCTGGAGAGAGGTCCAGGATTAAATTCTAGAATTAAATTCCAGTTGATTGTGATTCATGCACAGATTTTATTTTCATTTTTTAAAAGAATTATTTATTTATGAGAGAGAGACAGATAGGGTTAGAGGGATGGAGGGGCAGAGAGAGAGAGAGAGAGTCTTAAGCATACTCTGCCTAGCCCAGAGACTGAGAAGAGTCTCAGTCACACAACCATGAGATCAGGGCCTGAACCAAAACCAAGAGTTGGATCCTTAACTTACTGCACCACCTAAGAGTCCCCATGAACAGATTTTAAAAGCAATAATCTTGAAAGCATGGTTTAAGCTTTTAACCAGAGCAAGTTAAATATAATGCATTTTATTTTAGGACTAAAGAAATGGAACTAGGAAACTGTAGGGTCTAAAATTAACAGTGAGGCCCAAAAAATATCCACTATATGTTCTGCCTGGATGTCTTCTCAAGGATACTTTACATTTATATCCATGACAATATATTCATAAGTGAACTCTTTATTTTATTTTGCTGAAACTTACTTTTCCTTCTATATTTACTATCATGGTAAATTAGTAAATAATCAATGGTGAATCACTGATTATTGGGGGACTGATTTTCATAGATGAAGAAGAAAAAAATATTTTGCAGAAATTTTATTAATTACCCCAATAATCACTCTAAAACCTAAAGAATCTAAGCTAGAAGTTGCAGGTTTACTACAGTTTATTTCCAATGTCACTTGCTTTTTCTCTTCTATAAATTCACAAAAATTTCAGAGATGTTGAAAGAATCCCTTCTTTACTATATATAAATCGAGATAAATATATGGGCTCAGTCTGCCTTCTTGAAACAGAAGTTTGTATAATCACATTCTGTTTTCCAACCATTCAAGTACAACCGAAAGTATAATCTAATATAACCTAACTTATAAATTCAGCATGTGCAGTTTATTTTATGGCTTTATGGAAAATCTGTTGTAGAAAATTTCTTTATGGTAAATCATATTGTTAATGATATCTTGGTATAAAGTTTACCATCATTGCATGGGGAAATATCTTAGGGACCTGAAAGTGAAATATTTTGTATAGGATAAATAAACCCGCTATCTTTATTCTTGCATACATGGAATAATGATGACTATTAAGATCATTAAAATGCTGTTTAATATTTCATGATAATTTTCCATGTCCTAACCATCTTTCTGATCAACATTTAATCATGGTTTGCCTTTCTCCAGGCCAAATGGGTATCTCTTCCAAAATGAATTCCAAAAAGTGTCATCAAGTGGGATAAAATCAGTTCTTACTGATCTTACTAAACAGTAGGTGTCCCACATGATAGTATGCGGTGGAGTATAGATTGGAATTACATAAGTTTTGGAGGTGGACAAACCTGGATCATCTTTTGGCTACTGGTCATCAAAATCCACATTTTACTTTATTTTTCTGAACTCCTTAAGTGTATAAATGAAAAATCATCAGTATTTCAAAGGTGGTTATCTTAGTTGAAATGATTATTTGTTTTCTTATTTCCTGTAAAATAATATACCCCCAATTGACAATTATTTAAATTAATATATTTGAATTCTATAAAATTAATTTAATGTTTATATTCAATATTATATATATGACAGATTGAGTTATAAAGCAAATTTACTTTAAGCAATTATTTTACAAGAAATATTGTTTCCTGCTTTTCCCTGATTAATTAATAATATGGAAATATATATGTGATATTTATTGCATATTTAAAATACAAATGAAATTATATAATCAATAATTTCTTAAAGTTGAGAAAATTATATTTCCTTGGTCATACTATTTTTGATTGTTTTGTGTTACTTCATCTTAAACTCATATTTCAGTGAGGTGAGATTATGCAGTACAGCTCAAAGTGAATATTGTATGAGAAGCTTGAATTAAGATCATGTTTCCTCAAATATTTATATGAAACTTCTGTCAAATCTTAATGTATCACACATTTATCAGGTGACTAAGTTTAGTTCTCAACACTTCATACTCTGTCATTTCATCTGTATTATTAACTTTTATTTGTTTTATTTAATATTCAAGAAATTGGACTGAATTTTGAGAAAAGGGAAAGTTATCAAAATATTCAAAGAATTCAATTTGTGATTCGGACAGTCAAAGAATTTAAAAACCCGAATCAGATGCATTTCATTACTTTGAATAATTTAATATCATCTTTAACAATGAAGATAATTATTGCTGCAAGTAACATAAAATCATACTTCATCCAGAGTGAACAATAAAGACAATTTATCATCTCACATACAAAAAATTCTCAGCACTGGGTGAACAAGGGTGGCTAGGTCAACAACTTCATATCATTATAAAAAAATGCAGTTTTTTTTTTTTTTTTTTTAAATCTATTCACTGTGGCATTCCAAATGTGTGGCCTTGGCCTCAGGCTGGTGTACCTGATCTCAGGGTGATTGTCACCATTCTACCATTAACATGAGAAGGTAAAACCCTCTACCTCATGTAAAAGGACTCCTTCTTCCTAATTAAGAGCATACAATCTTTCTCAGAAACTCCTCAAGAGACATTTCCTCCTATTAGCTTGACCACTAAACAAATCACTGACATGGAACCTGGAACTACACGATTGGCTTAGACTGATAGGAATTTAAGTCTAAATCCTGGGCGAGGTTGGCACTTAAATAAAACAGAAGTGAGCCCAACATGGATGACATGGTGAGAGGATCCTGGATAGGCCATAGCCAGTCACTACCACAACAAGAAGTTAATTTCTCCTACACTGCCCTTTATTAAATCATATAATCTAAATTTTAATCTGAAACCGCTGATGCTTGACTATTACCTAAAATATTCTAAGTGAGCATTGAGGATCTATTGACATCTCCTACGTGAAACAATTGGACTGCATGCTTTTCTCTAAATCTAGAAAATAAACGACTGGGATATATGATTCTAACAATGTGGGTCCCAAAGGAAGGGTTCAGGGCAAAGAAAAACAGGTAACTGCTTTCATCCCTTTATTTGCTCACTTGTTCTTTTGTTAATACTTAAAAAGCTTCCCATTTACTATGTGTAGATAATGGATGAAGTGCTAGAGATAAAAAATTAAAACAAAAAAAAATTGAATATGACAATACTCTGAAATTAACAACTGCTGAGTAAAAATCAAACAAATTATTATACATTCTGTTGAATGTTATGGAAGAGGTATGAAAAATATGCTATGGAGACATTTGGGAAGAGCTTATAACTTAGAGGTAAATTTCAGAGGTCAAAGAGAGCTTTCACCTGCCAGAAAAGTGGTGTCTGTGAAGAACAAGGGAGTCTTAAAACATGAGTTGGCTAAGTGAAATGGCAAGAGAGACAGTGCTCTGGATAAATGAACCCTGGATACAAAGGTGCATGGGCATGCGTGTCTGTGTGTGTGTGTGTGTGTGTGTGTGTGTGTGTATGTGTGTGATGATAGAAATTGAAGGAAGAAAAGAGACAGAGATTGATTTGAAGATTGATGAGCACGGGACCCAAAATAGTAAAAAGTAGTGAGTAAGAAACTTGAAGTGGAGAAGTTGGGGCCAAATCACAAAGGGCCTTTTCTATCAGATCAAAGAGTTTGAAATAGAGCCTTGAAGGCATTAGAAAGTCATTAAAGGATTTTGAGTAGGATAATGACACAGTTATATTTGCAATTTAAGGTTCAAGCTTTCTCAAATGTAGAAGTTAAATTGTGGCTAGGAATAGATTAAAGACAGAGAATGATTAAGAGGCTGTTTTGAGTAGAGTGGATGAGGAATTAGATTTGTCTGAAGCTAGGTAGTGGCTGACAATGAGGTGGAAAAGGAAGGGAAAATTTTGAGAGAAATTTAAAGGCAATATTGCTGGGATTAGGTGACAGAAGATTTTGTGCAGAAGTAATTCAAAATGAGGAATCAAGGGGACTTGCTAAATTTCTGACTTGAGAAAATTCCTCAAGGGTGCTGTCATTCATGAGATCAGGATATCCAAGAGGAAGAGGTTTGGTAAGTCATCAAAGATCTGCCATGCACTCAACACCGTGATGTACCAAGCAGATTTACTTGCTTGACTGAACATTTCCTCTCTGTTTTCTATGTGGAATAAAATCATCTGTTTACATATCATCTGAAATATACCATGTTAGTGAAAGCATTGCTGAAATCTTCCCATCACATCTTCAATGTGACTCTTGTCTCTATCATGTCATTTCCCCTGGTGTGACATAGCCCACAGCTTGCAGCACATGCTTATCTGGACAACCAGTCTGTGAGCTTCTTCTAGACATAACACTCTAGTATTCATGTTTGAAACTACCCAATGCCTAGCCCCCTCAAATACTTGCATATAATAAGCACTCAATAAATGGCTTTTGAATTAAGCCAAAAAATAATATTCTTCATTGAATTCCTTTAAAATGAAAACAATAGATGTTTTTGGTCCCAGTGTTGAGTTGAAGGTAAGGTCATTTCTTGCCAGCAGGCTATGACTGACTTTAATTAAACATTTTATACCATTCATCTGCTGCTGGGTAACATGCCTTTTAAAACACAGGAAACATTAATCTTCAGCTGAATAGTATAAAACCTTTTTACAATATTTTCTTCAGTTACAATGAGATTATATATTAACCACAATATTTCTGCTCTGTTCTAGAATCATAGAAGAATGCATACTATCAATAGACACCTACAGTGAGGGTAATAATGTGCATATGGTGTGTTATAACATCCTTATGCTAGTTTCAAAAACTAAGAAAATAAAAAAATAGAAAGTGGAGAATGTTATGACTTAAACAATACAAGCATGTGCATTAAGTCAGGTCTTTAAAGGACAGATTTCACATGTGGGAAACATAAGTGAGAGTATTGTGTGTTTCACTGTGTGGTAACCCCTTATCCTCCTTCATTTGGTTGACCTGTATCATTACACTGTGGGTGTCCGATATTGTTCTCTAGGTGGGAGTAATAGGAAGAAGGGAAAGCAGGCAATGTGTTAACCAGGCAGCAACCTGTACCAGAGCAGAGGAAACAAGGATGGTGCTGCTCTTACTATGACCTAGAGTGTAAGTATGTATTGCTCAGCATGATAGACTTGCACAGTGATGTACAACAAATTACACTTAAAGATAAAAAATAAATAAATAAAGGGAGAAGTGCTAAACTAGAAAACTAGCTTGGAATGGTTTTAGAGCTGGAGAATGGCCAATTTTCCTCAGTTTATTTTCAGTCTTTCCTTTGGCAGACAGGAGAGTGGTATGGATATCTTGGGGGTCAAATGTACTCTCTACTCTCACCTTTTTATTGATGCTCATGTGGGAACAACTTTCCTGTTCTCTATTTTAGTAGGTAAGTTGATATGTTTGTACTGTATGATCTGTCCCTGATTTAAGTTTTTTGCTATAATTTCAAGCTTAATAATTCAGAGGTTTCCACATTTAAAACACTGATGATTGCAACACTCAAGATAACTGATCAATCTCCTTCTCTTAAAAGATTCTTCTCTTGTCTCCCAAAATTTGTGAAATTCCTCTTTGTAATCTCCTGGACTCATTTCTCAAACTACAATATTTGGCCAAGAGACCTTATGTTTGTTCACTCTATACTTTTCTTTGATATTTAGATTTGTATGCAAACTAAATACTTGATCTCTCTACTTGCAAATTTCATAGGAATCTCAACCTTAAATTTTGCTTAACTCAATTTTTATCTCTCCCTTCCACATCCAGTCACAATCATACTCTTTCATCTCCCTCATCTAAATCATTTCCAAATTTTTAATCTTAAACTTCAAAACACACCTTGAATTCTTCCATTTCTTCCCATTTGCATGGCATCAGTCAAATCCTCTTCTGGACTATGTAAAAGAGCTTCCAACTGATCTCCAAGCTTCCTTTTTCATAAAATCTTTACCTACCCTCCCATTTTCCTCATGGCAACAACAATGAAATTTTAAAATGATAAATAACATGTCTTCACCCTTCTGTCTAAAAATTTTTTAGTTTCTTTACATTTCTTTACATTTGCAATAATATTAGTTCCTACACCCTGGGCCAATCTTCTGCTTGCTCATTGGGTATATATTATACAGGGCTTATATCAGTTCATAGGGTATTCCAAACTTTTTTTCAGCTCACAAATTTTGAATATGCTTTTTGCAAATGCCATTTTTCCTTCCTTCCTGGAATGCTCTCCCTCCAGTCTTTGCTTACTTCTCTTCATTCTTCACATTGCCATTAAAACGTTTCCTCACAGACAGATTCTAGACAATGATCACAGAAAATTAATACCACTGCCCACCATTATTCCTCTTAGAAAACAATTTTATTTCATGTAAATCATTGTAATGTGACTGTGTATTTATTTGTTTAATGCCACTATCTTTTGCTAGACTTAGGACTCAGTAATGAAGGGGATATCTTCTTCTTTCTCAGAATGTTGAACAGTGCTTTGAACATTGTAGGAGACCAATAATTACTTGTGGAATAATGAGCTAATATTATGACCTTTTATATATACAAGTGTTAGCGACTTCCTTAATCACTCCATAAAACACCCTAAGATTATAAATCACAGAACATTGTTTAGGAATCATTGCAGATCATTTCTTGTTTAATTATTTGTATTTTTCTTTATATATTGCTGATTGGTAGAAATAAGTTTTTTTTGTTTGTTTGTTTAATGTTTTATCTCTATGTGTACTCAGGACAGCATCGCAAATTATACTGTAGATGTGCCTCAGAAAAACATTTTTAAAGGTGTGACATCTATCAGGTTTGTGTTAATTATACAATAATCAATTTAGGTACCAGATTGCTGAGCAGATACAAAAGACTCAAACGGTTTTTACTCCCTGATCTCCTTTGTCAAGGGTGTAAACATCAACAAAAAAGGAAAGGTATACATTGAAAAGGCTCCAGAGATCTCAGGTACAGGTGGTCTTCCCACAAATGGGCCAGGTCAAAAAAGATGTTTATTGTCATCTGGCCTTGAACCATCATCAAAAGACCTTGGTACCAGGAAGCTCACATTTGCTTGTGCTGAAGATCTCTGTGGTGAGCTGCTTATGTAAACATATTTGGCTATTCTGTCCATGTCACCAGCCCTAACTGTTGAACTCCCCCTATCCTTAGGCCCCATAAAAACCAGATACTAATCATAAATTTTACTATTACTACTAAACAATGTTGACAGACTACAAATCATTTGTTCTATAGTTTCATAGTTTGGCCAATAGTCAAACATGCAATCAATCCAGGCCAGCTGACACACATACTCTGCAAGCAAGACTATAACTTAGAACATGCATAATATTTTATAAAATTCTTCTATAAATTGGTACATTTAGATTTCACACTGATAAGAGGAAGGTACTATATTTTCTGTTATAATATAGAAGTGGATGTCAAACTCAGAAAAATCATGACTTACTCTGAATCAAATAGCAAACAGGAACACTGGAAATCAAACATGTATCTTCAGGTGTTAAGTCGAAGTTTGTTTGTTTTCTGTTTCACTAAAATTGGCACTCACATTATCTACTTTCTTCAGATGTTCTGAAATGCCTTTAAAATGTTTGATAAAATAGCACCATTGACTATTATCTACACTTATGTTTCTATTCATTTTCCTTTTATCTATCCCCAGTACCTTATGACAATTTACCCCATAAATTCTCAAAATTTTATATCTTCCCTATGTATTTCCTTTTTAAATAAAATGTAAATAATTAATTTCACGCCATCCATCAACTCATGATTTTTACAACTCCTCAGGACTTATTATCTTACTGTTTTTGTTATTCCCGTGAAGAGAAACGTTGGGAAGTGGAAGGAGTATGAAGTTGCCTTATCTAATAATTTCCATCTTGGAGAATGAATTACATAAGTACCATGTTGTAAGAAAAAAGATTATCCATATTTAGAAGATCTTTCAAAAAATACTTGGAGTGAGTTAATGTGTGTATGTGTTTCCAATTATTTTATTGATTTCTATTACTATTGTTCTCTGATACCAAGCAGGCATTTCTTTGCAAATCTTTCACTGAAACAGCTTCTAGTATGGAGATCTTCATAAGTTTTCTTTAATTAATTAGCTTCAAGAAACCCATACTGAATCTTTGCATCTAATTTAATTTAATTTAACCATTATTATTTTCCATTCTTAGGCCTTAGTGAGATGGTAGAGTAGAAAGCTATTTGGTTTGCCTATTTGCTTTGAATAAAACATTAAATATCACCAACTTAAAAAAAGAGCATAGGATTTAGAATTAGAAACCACGACTTTCAGTCCTTCCTTTTACTTATTCATCCATTTATATTCATTCATTCATCCATCCATTCCTTTATATAAAACATGCAAAAAGAATGATCGACTTGGCAGAATTGTTTGAAGGAAGAAATCAGGTTGCTCAAGCAAAATGTTTTTTCAGATTAAATTGCACTGATAACTTTAGTTGCATTGTTTAGTTACAAATGTTTTTCTTCTTGAATGAAATACAATCTCCATTTTAAGATGGTAAACATGATAAAATATTCCATTTATCTCCTTCTTTCTGATATACAATTGAAAAATAGTAAAGAATAAAAAAACCTAATTATATAGAGAATAGGAGAAATGACATTAATAAATGTGAGACTTGCATATATTTCTTGCATATATTCCTTGCATATATTTCTAGACTTGCATATATTTGCATATATTTCTATATCAGATGGAGGGGTAGTTAATGGGTAAAATACAGCAGCAGAAAAAAAAGGTAGAAAAATATTTCTCTTTTGCCTATAAGGAAGACAAAGGAGAAAATAGTCAAATGTGATGTTATCTGCCAAGGCCTGATAACTCAAAAACGGTGAGGCTGTAATTTGCACATTGAAAGAGAAGTGAAACTGAAAAGCTCTGTAAATAAAAAAAATCTACCCTAATCATCTTTCTCACCATAATTTCTAACTTCTTGCTACTTAGCCAAAAAATATCTTGGCATGTTCTTTTATAAAGAGATTGAATAAATTATCTTGGGATATTTAAGGCAGATTTTGAGGATGTTAATACCTCAGAATAAAGTCTTTCATTTAGAAATTCCAAAGGCTATTCAACCAGTCCTATCTTTATACATTATCTCCTTGTATTTTTCCTCTCTTGGTCTTAAATATGAACAGGAACCCAGAGATTACCAGGTACTTGGAAACAAACAAACAAACAAACAAACACAACTAATTACCCATAAGAAAAACAGTAGGAAAAATTTGACATCAGAAGAAATATATAATTCTGGAAAGAGAAAGGAAACAATTCTCAAGAATTTAGTAAATAGGATTCTTCTTTAAAATTATTGAAGTATAATTAACATACAGTGCTATATGAGTTTCAGATGTACAATGTAATGATTCAACAGTTCTGTGCATTGTCCAATGACCATCATGATATGTGTCTCTCAACCCCCTTTACTTATTTCACCTATCTCCTCACCTACCTCTCATTGGCAACTACCAGCTTATTCTCTGTATTTAAGAGTCTGTTTTTCCTGTCTGTTTTTCTTTTTTTCTTTATTTGTTCATTTGCTTTGTTTCCTAAATTCCACATGTGAGTGAAATCATATGTTATTTGTTTTTCTCTATGTGACTTGTTTTAATTAACATAATATACTCTAGCTCTATCCATATTGAAGCAAATGGCAATTTCTTATTTTTATGGCTGAGTAATATTCCATTATATATAGCCATATATAATATATACCCCCACCATATATATATATATATATATATATATATATATAATCTCCCCACCATACATATTATATATATATTTATATAAATGTGTGTGTGTGTGTGTGTGTGTGTGTGTGTGTGTGTGTATGCATACTTACCACATCTTTTTTATCCACTCACCTATGGAGGGATTCTTGGGTTGTTTCCATACTTTGTCTATTGTAAATAATGTTGCAATAAACATAGGGGTACATATACATTTTTGAATCAGTGTTTTTGTTTTCTTTCTTTGGGTAAAAATACCCAGTAGTGGAGTTACTGGATAGTATGTTGACTCTATTTTTAATTTTTGAGAAACCTCCATGCTGTTTTCCACAGTGGCTGCACTAATTAGCATTCCCACCAACAATGCAGGAGAGTTCCTTTTTCCCTGATGATTAGTGATGCCAAAGATCTTTTCATGTTTCTGTTGACTATTTGAATGTCCTCTTTGGAAAAATGTGCTTTCAGGTCCCCTGTCCATTTTTAATCAGATCCTTTGGGTTTTTTTTGATCTTGAGTTATATAGGTTCTCCATATATTTTGGATATTAACCCTTTATCATATATAACATTTAAAATATTTTCTCCATTCAGTAGTTTGACTTGTTGTTTTGTTTATGGTCTCCTTCTCTGTGCACATGCAGGAGAATGAAACTGGACCACTTTCTTATATCATAAAAAAAAATAAAATAAACTTAAAGTGGGTTAAAAACCTGGATGTGAGAACTGACTTCATAAAACTCTGAGAAGAAAACATAAGTAGTAACTCCTTTGACACTAGTTGTGGAAACATTTTTCTAGATATGTCTCTTCACCAAGGAAAACAAAATCAAAGTAAGCTATTGGGACTACATCAAAACAAAATAAATATGCCAAATATGTTATTATGCCTTTATATATTTTTTCAATTTTATTTAATTTTTTTTCAGTGTTCCAAAATTCATTGTTTAAGCATCACACCCAGTGCTCCATACAATACATGCCCTCCTTAATACCCACCACCAAGCTCACCCAACCACCCACCCCCATCCCCTCCAAAATCCTCAGTTTGTTTCTCAGGCTCCACAGTCCCTCATGATTTGTCTCCTCCTCTAATTTCCCCCAACTCACTTCTCCTCTCCATCTCCCAATGTTCTCTGTGTTCTTCCTTATGCTCCACAAGTAAGTGAAACCATATGATAATTGACTTTCTCTGCTTGACTTATTTCACTCATCATAATCTCCTCCAGTCCTGTCCATGTTGATACAAAAGTTGGGTTTTCATACCTCCCGATGGCTGCATAATATTCCATTGTATATATGGTCCATGTCTTCATTATCCGCTCATATGTTGAAGAGCATATTTGCTCTTTCCACAATTTGGCAACTGTGGCCATTGCTGTTATGAACACTGGGGTACAGATGGCCCTTCTTTTCACTACATCTGTGTCTTTGAGGTAAATATCCAGTAGTGCAATTGCAGGGTCATAGGGTAGCTCTATTTTTAACTTCTTAACGAATCTCCACATTGTTTTCCAAAATGGCTGCACCAACTTGCAGTGCCACCACCAGCGCAAGAGGGTTTCCTTTTCTCCACATCTTCTCCAACACTTGTTGTTGACTGTCTTGTTGATTTTGGCCATTCTGACTGGTGTAAGGTGGTATCTCCACGTGGTTTTGATTTGAATCTCCCTTATGGCTAATCATGAGGAACATTTTTTCACGTGTCTATTAGCCATTTGTATGTCTTCTTTGGAGAAGTGTCTGTTTATGTCTTCTGTCCCTTTTTTGACGTGATAATCTGTTTTGTGTGTGTTAAGTTTGAGGAGTTCTTCATAGATCTTGGGTATCATCCCTTTGTTTGTAGTGTCATTTGCGAATATCTTCTCCCATTCCGTGGGTTAGCTCTTTGTTTTGTTGACTGTTTCCTTTGCTGTGCAGAAACTTTTGATTTTGATGAAGTCCTAAAAGTTCATTTTCACTTTTGTTTCCTTTGTCTTTGGAGGCATGTCTTAAAAGAAGTTGCTGTGGCCGATGTCGAAGAGGTTACTGCCTATGTTCTCCTCTAGGATTTTGATAGATTCTTGCCTCACATTGAGGTCTTTTATCCAATTTGAGTTTATCTTTGCTTATGGTGTGAGAGAATGGTCGAGTTTCATTCTTCTCTACATAGTTGTCTAGTTTTCCCAGCACCATTTATTGAAGAGACTATCTTTTTTTCACTGGATATTTTTCTTGCTTTGTCGAAGATTATTTGACCAAAGCATTAAGGGTCCATATTTGGGCTCTCTACTCTGTTCCACTGGTCTATGTGTCTGTTTTTGTGTCAGTATCATGCTGTCTTGGTAATCGCAGCTTTGTAGTAAAGCTTGAAATCAGGCAACATGATTGTTGCTTTGTTTTTCTCTTTCAACATTTCCTTAACAATTTGGGGTCTCTTCTGGTTCCATACAAATTTTAGGATTATTTGTTCAGCTCTTTGAAAAATGCCAGTGGAATTTTGATCAGGATGGCATTGAAAGTATAGATAGCTCTAAGCTGTAGAGACATTTTAACAATGTTTACTATTCTGATCCATGAGCATGGAATACTTTTCCATCTTTTTGTGTTTTCTTCAATTTCTTTCATGAGTGTTCTGTAGTTCCTCGAGTACAGATCCTTTACCTCTTTGGTTAGGTTTAGTCCCAGGTATCTTATGGTTCTTGGTGCTATAGTAAATGGAATTGATTCTCTAATTTCCCTTTCTATATTTTCATTTTAGTGTGTAAGAAAGCAACTGATTTCTGTGTATTGATTTTGTATCTTGCCACATTACTGAATTGTTATATGAGTTCTAGTAGTTTGGAGATGGAGTCTTTTGGGTTTTCCACATAAAGTTACATGTCATCTGAGAAGAGAGAGAGTTTGACTTCTTCTTTGCCAATCTGAATACCTTTTATTTATTTATTTTTTTGTTGTTGTCTGATTGCTGTTGCTAGGACTTCTAGTACTATGTTGAACAACAGTGGCAAGAGTGGACACCCTTGTCATGTTCCTGATCTCAAAGGGAAGGCTGTCAGCTTTTCCCCATTGAGAATGATATTAGCTGTGGGTTTTTCATAGGTAGATTTTATGAAGTTGAAGAATGTCCCCCTATCCCTATACCTTGAAGGGTTTTAATCAAGAATGGATGCTGTATCTTATTAAATGCTTTTTCTGCATCAACTGAGAGGACTATGTGGTTCTTCTCTCTTCTCTTATTGACTTGTTTTATCACATTGATTGATTTGTGAATGTTGAGCCATTTGCATCTCATGGATAAATCCCACCTCGTCATGGTAGACAATCTTTTTACTGTACTGTTGGATCATATTAGCTACGATCTTGTTGAGAATCTTGGCATCCATATTCATCAGCGATATTGGTCTGAAATTCTCCTTTTTGGTGGGGTCTTTGCCTCGTTTAAGGATTAGGGTAATGCTGGGTTCATAGAGAGTCTGGAAGTTTGCTAAGTGTTTACCCTAGGGTATGCACCTCACAGACACTGCAAGCACTTTTTAACCTTATATAATCTCAATTCCTCTATCTCAACCCTTATAATGTTGCTGTAATTCACTTCACATATCTATAAGCTATAGTCATCATATATATTATTACCATTATCTTGAATTAGTATTTATTACATTAAGAATAAGAAAAATAATAGATTTTTATTTGCCTTTATTTATTTCTTTTCTAACACTCTTTCCTTTATTTATATAAATCTAAATTTCTGACCTATAGTTTTCTTTCTCTCAGAAAAACTTGCAACCCTTTTTGCAAGGCAGTTTTACTGGCGACAAGTTCACTTAGTTTTGTTAGTCCGAGAAAGTCTTTATTTGGCCTTCACTTTTGAAGGATAACTTGCTAGATTCAGAATACTAGGTTGGTAACCTTTTTTTTAATTAACACTTTCTATTTATAATACTTGAAATATTTCACCCCATTCTGTTTGCTTGCATGGTTCTTGAATTCTGAAGAATTTCTTTTCCCTGTTCTTCTTTAGTTAAGCTTCACCCCTACTCCCTGATCCTCTACTGCTTCTTTCAAGACTTTCTCTTGGCTTTGATTTTCTACAATTCAAACATGATATATACCTGGGTGTATGTTTCATTTTTGTTTTTTGTTTTGGTTTGGTTTGGTTTTGTATTTATTGTGGCTGGTGTACTCTGAGCTTCCTGGATCTATAGTTAACTTCTCTTACTAATTCTTGAAAATTCTCAGGGATTATCAGTTCAAGCATTTCTTCTATTTTTCTTTTTCTTTTTCTGATATTCTTTTTCTGGTCTTCCATTGCATATAGCTATAGTTTTCATAATTGCCCACAGTTCATGGATATTCTGTTCTGTGTTTTCTTTTCTTTACATTTTCATTTTGGAAGTTTATGTTGATATATCTGTGGCAAGATCAGTGATTCTTTCTTAACTATGCCCAGTCTACTGATGAGCCATCAAAGATGATTTTGATTCTTAGCATTTCCTTTTTTTTTTTTTTTCCCCTAGTTTGGATATCATTAGTTTATTCTAAGAGAGAGACATAGAGGGGTGCCTGGGTGACTCAGTGGGTTAAAGCCTCTGCCTTCAGCTCAGGTCATGATTTCAGGGTCCTGGGATTGAGCCCCATGTCGGATTTTCTGCTCAGCAGTGAGCCTGCTTCCTCCCCTCTCTCTCTGCCTGCCTCTCTGCCTACTTGTGATCTCTCTCTCTCTTTCTGTCAAATAAATAAATAAAATATTAAAAAAAAGAGAGAGAGACATAGAAATTATTTACGTGATGAAAGATTTCACAACTTTTCTGTAATGGGCAGCTTCACTTGATGCCATTTCAATAATGATTTATTTCAGTCTACATACTTTCTGTGAATATCACCATCGCTAAATAAGAAATAATCCTTGTCATCTAGAACGACTTTGGTGCCTACATATTCTGGGAGAAGAAATTTATCTCCGGCCTTCACACTAACTGGTTGACTCTCTCTAACCTTTCCTCCAGAGCCTAATTCAACATTACTACCATTGTTTGCAACACTTTTCCTTGAGAGTTTTCTGGAAGCATAATGCTTCCTGTGGTTACAGTTTCAGATGTGCCCTTTATTTCTTTTCTTTTCTTTCTTTTTAAAGATTTATTTATTTGTTTATTTGAGAGAGAGAGAGTAGAGTGAGTGAGAACACAAGTTGGGGGGGGAGGCAAAGGGAGAGGGAAAAGCAGGCTCCCCAGTGAGCAGGGAGCCTGATGTGGTCCTAGATCCAAGGACACTGGGGTAATGACCTGAGCCAAAGACAGGCACTTAGCCCACTGAGCCACCCAGGCACCCCTCAGCTGTGCCCTTTCGACTAAAACTGAGGCAAAAAGAAGAAGAAACTTTTCTAAATGCCTGTTCTGCCTGACTCCAGCTTGCTGAAATTGGTTCTCTGCTCTCAAACTGCCACCGACTGTGGCAGGGAGACACAGTCTGATACTCAGGATCATTTCCTTTTTATTCTTTCTTAGAATTTCCATCCCTTTGCTTTATGACCCATCTGTTTTTGCATGTCACCCACTTTTTCCTTTAGAGTTCTTAGCATTATTAATTGTAGATATTTTAAATTTCTGATCTGATCATCCTAACATCATTGTTGTAGATGAGTCTTGATCTGATGGTTATGTTGTTTTTCAGACTGCTTTTTGTTTGTTTTCTTTTGTTTTGTTTATTTGATTTTTTTTCTTTTAAACATGCCTTGTATCTTTTTGTTGAAAGACAGAAATAATGATGTGTTGGGAATAAGGATCAAAGGTAAACATGCCTACAGTATGAAGTTTTGGGTTTATCTGGCTAGGGGTTAAGCTATGTTTGCTGCAGCTATAGGGTTAGAGGCTAAAATTTCCTCTAGTATTGTGTTTTTCTCCCTGTTGTCTTTTGTTTTTCCTATAGACTCCTAAAATAGGGCCTGAAGTTTACAGTAATTTACCTGTAAATTCCTGTTATTATATAGGAACCTTAATGATGTGAAGAACAAGTGTGAAGGAAGCAGTCTATATTCTAATAAAATTAGATCTTAGTGAGCTTGAGTTGAAAATTTTCCTTCCTTCACATCAAAGGCTAGGGCAGGCTGGAATTAGGCACTGGTTTAACCTTAGTTAGGCTCCAGTAAAATAGTTGCTCTTGAGTACAGGACTTAATAATGAGGACAGAGAGCTATAGACTTATTTAAAATAGTTAATTTTCAGGGTGCCTGGGTGGCTCAGTGGGTTGAGCCTCTGCCTTTGGCTCAAGTCCAGATCTCATGAGGTCCTGGGATCTAGCCCCACATCTGGCTTTCTGCTTGGCAGGGAGCCTGCTTCCCCTTCTCTCTGTGCCTGCCTCTCTGCCTACTTGTGATCTCTCTCTTTTTCTGTTAAATAAACAAAATCTTAAAAAATAAAAAAAGTTACTTTTCCCCCCTCCCTGTTTTAAGTGCAAAAGGATTTTTCTCTCAGATCTTCACAGTGAAAAACAGATAGAACTCTTAGAAGAAAAGCCCAGGAAAGAGTGGAGGCCCCCAAATTAGGCTCCTCTGGATGTAGTCCACAGTAAGCCTCCAGGAATTTGTAAATCATAATGTAATGTGTTGCTGCTGATACTGACTTTGGCTTTGGTCTTCTGCTGCTGGGCTATTTGCCCCAATAAGCTGTGATTCTCGTTTATGACTGTCTCTTTAGTTTCCAAGACAGACATTTACCCTATGAGCTCAATTCTCTGATCTAAGAAGAGTTGTTGATTTTCAGTTTGTTCACATTTTTTCTGGGTGTGATGATGGGAGCATTGACTTTTAAGTTCCGACCATGTTGTACTAAAAACTAAAGCTTCAGGGACTGCATCTTAAATTCACATTCTCTGCCCACAGCAATTACTCACTGTTCTTTATTGTTGCAGACCTTTGACAAAGTCAAAATAAGGTTCTGGAAAATTGGAAAATAAAGTAATGTAAGATTAAGAAAGAAAGAAACAAAAGATAAATGCTTCCTGGCTGATTGAATATTAAACCCTCTGTATATAGTAGTAAATTCACAGAGAGGTCTTAATTTACCTACTTCACTCAAACAATGGTCATTTTTTCCTATTTTCCATTAGTTTCTTCCTGCAATATGAGTTCTTTTGTGGCATTTATTTATAGCCATATTGCCTGCTGTTCTCTTTATGGGCCAATTTACATCTTTTGGGAGTAGACAGGGAAAATTTCAGAATGATTTAGGAACCAGCTGGATACAGGAACTTGCCATGTTTTTTCTCGGCCTATGAAGAGAACATCTGCTAGATATGCTGAGATGGAGTGTGCTTTTGTCTTCAGATTGAATCAGAAATCTTTCCATATTTCCATTCTAAAAAGAAAATGTTTCAATGGTGTATTAAAACAAAACAAAACAAACAAACAACAACAACAACAACAAAACCCAACCTGTAAGTAACAATTTGTTAAGATACCATGGCAGAGTTATGTTCTATTTTAGGGTCTTGAATGGAATGTACCATCACTATTCAAGAAGTATGGAACAAAGCAAGCTGAGCCCATGCCTGCTATGGACTTCTTTAGGTTGTTAAATCTCCTCCTAAGAAAACACAGGAAATATTAATAATCTGACCAGAACTGTCAAGGATCACATGGTGGTCTTATGCCAAGCAGATTTAGTGATACTTTAAGTAAAATAATCCTAAACAAGCTGGAGAGAAATCTGACTATAAAATTGTTACCATTTTAAGGTCATTCTTTGAAACGTAGTACACTCGTTAGCAGCTTAAATAATAATCCCTACTCTTTTTGATTATAGTATATTACAGATACATGACTATCACTTTCAGTTCTGCCAAATGGTATATAAGATATAGACACATTTAATTCAACACATAAATATGACACAAATAGAATATTATTTTACAAATTTTAAAAAATAGATCCTGATTGAACTTAGTTTTTGGTAACTACCATTACTTCCATAGACTCCCTTCCCCTACCCTCATCCTGTATCAGTACCACAAATAGCCAAATACTTCCTGACATTAAAGATATTCTGTTGATGACAGTAATCATCATTTACTTTATTTTAGAAAGAGCACGCAAACATGTGGGGAGGGGTGAAAGGGGGTAGGGAGAATGCCAAGCAGACTCTGCACTGAGTGTGAGCATGACATGGACCTCAATCTCATGACTCTGAGATCAAGACCTGAGAAGAATCCAAGAATCAGGCATCCCAATAATCACCATTTTTTTTCCAAGATTTTACTTATTTATTTGAGAGAGAAAGAGAGAGAGATAGCAAGAGCAGGAGGAGCAGCAGAGGAAGAGGGAGAACCAGGTTCTCCACTGAGCAGTGAACATGATGCCAAGCTTGATCCCAGGACCCTTGGGATCATGCCCTGAGCTGAAGGCAGATGCTTAACCAACTGAGCCACCTAAGTGCCTCCATCATTTAAACTTTTAATTCTCTGGTTATTTTCATGTAGCCTATAGGCTTCCAGTTACAGAATGAATAAATTACAGGAATAATAGGCACAACATTAGGAATACAGTCAATAATACTGTAATAGCAATGCAATAGAACAAATGATACTTACACTTGTGGTGAACATAGTGCAATGTATATTCTTGTCAAATCACTAAGCTGTATACCTGAAATACAAGGTAACATTGTGTGCCAATTATATGCAAAAATAATAAAGTTGGAATCATAAAAATATAGAAATGGCTTTTTGTCTAATACATAAGTATTCATCCAAAAATTTTCTCCTCTGAAAGATACTTACATTTCATTCAAGTGGTAAAATAATAAAATTACATACAAATCAATTATATGCATTAGATCAATTTTTAATTTCATCTATCCTACCTGTCCCTAATCCAATCTACCATCACTCTTCTCTGATTTACTAAAATAGCTTCTAACTTATCTTTCTAAAATCACTTGTGCCCCACTTTGATCACTTATCCACTAAGCATACTGATTGACCTTTTCAAAAAACATATTTGAATTTAGTACCATCTGCTTAGAACACACATTGTCTTTCCATCACTCCTCTGATAAAGACCTACAGGGCTCTGCATGCCCTCACCATTGCCCATTTCTCCAGCTGTCTGTACTCAGTATTATCCAGCTTCTTCACTCTCCCTACACATTAGGCTCATGCCACCATAGAGTGTTTCCCATGTTGTTCCCATTGTTTGGACCCCTCTTTTCTCTGCTGTTTGTCCTTAGTTAACTCCTACAAATCTTTTAATGGAGCATTTCCTGCTCTATTTCCTCCCCATCAGCATCAGGTCAGATCTCCTGTGAAGCATTGTCAACTCATACATCCTCTTCTACTCAACTTACCACTATTGCCCATCACGCCATGACAAGAACTTGCAGCAAACAGATGAATCTGAGTCTCGCTGGACATTTAATTGAGGAAGGCATGCATGTGCTGGAGATAATGTATTCCTGGTACATTTTTATATGACTGGACATGCACAGTCAGACATTAAGAAGGAAAGAGAAAGAAAGAGATTGAGAAAAAGATAAATGCAGAACTAACACCTTTCTAATTGATGACACATTTCCAAGAACCCGAAATATATATTCATGTTTGCATTGAAAGGCAGATGGTGTTTATCATTGTATTAACATGAGATAGAATACAATGATTATTCACATTGTTTCACATTTGTTTTAAAAGTTAATACAGTTGATCCTCATTATTTTAGATTCTATATTTGCAGATTCATCTACTTGCTAAAACTTATTTGTAACCCCCCAAATCAACACTCACTGCACTTTCATGTCATTTCTGAACATATGCAGAGCTGGAAAAAAAAAAAATGAGTCACCTGACATGGCCATTCCTGCCTGAAGTCAAACAAGGAGACTCTCTGCCTGCTTGTTTCAGTTTCCATTCAGAAATGACCAGAGGAAGGAAATAGTCGGAGGTAGTGCAGTATAGTGCAAGGAGCTGTTGCTCCAGGACCAGCTAGCAGGCCTTGAATCTCAACTCTGGGACTTCTGAGTTGGGTGGCCTCAAACAAGTAACTTAACACTACTGAATCTACTTTTCTCTTTTGCCAAAGAAAGAAAATAGCATCTACCAGAATGAGTTGATTATTTGTTATGATTTAATCATTTAAATATTTACTAATTCAATATTCTTGGCAACTTTCTAGAACAGAATTAACATGAATGATAATTGACTGTATATTAAAAATTAAATGTACATAAAATTTATAGACTTTTGAAACAAGAATTCCATAGATCGATACTGAAAATTGATGGTCTTAAACAAAGTCCTTAATTTAAAGGGAGAAATTTTTACCCACAAAGATTAAAACAATGTTCTAAAGTAATACAGCTATTCCCTGAGATAAATATATCTAGAACTCAGATATACCGGTTCTTTCAGAGTACTAAACGTTTCACAAAATTATACAGATTCTATTTCTTTGTATCTTTGTCTCTCTTCCAGAAAGTGACATCTGAAGTAAAAATTGAATAAAGAGAGAAAAGACATAAAAATGCAATAGCTCATATTTGAGGGAAAACTGTAATAGTGGTTTCTTATTTTCTAGAAGTCCTGTTTGTTTTCATACAAAACGGATATATAGCATCTACCCTGAAATGTTGTTATTGTGAGGGTTAAATAAAAGGATGATTTTGTAATTTAATCCACATTTCTAAGTAGTAATGGAGAAAGTCTGAGATTAATTAATCTGCTGTATAAAACTCTGTTTAATAAAACATAACAACCCAGGAACAATGTTGGATTTGAACAGAATTTAAAATCTTGCAACTCAACTTGCAAGATTATCAGATCTGGCAAGATTTTCTCATAAAGAAATGGGTATTATGGGCCAAAATATTAAATTTTAATGCAGAGTTATTTTTCTTTGTTTTTAACAAGCTGCCTTCAACTAGAATATGAATGTTCACTCACTTTTTTCCTAGTTTTTAGACAGTATTAAGAAAACAACCTTCTAGTAAAAAGCTAAAATCATATTTGATCAATTCCTCTCTATTGTGGGGCTTGACATAAGAAATCTTACAACACACTTCCCTGTCTCCAAACCTATCATCTTTGGCTAAGTACATGATCACCTGCAATAAAGATCATGTTTCTCAGCCTCCCTTACAGGTAGTTGTAGCCTCATATTAATTCTGGCCACTGGATTTGAAAAGAAGTGTTAGGAGGCATCTAAAAAAAAAAAGGCAAGAAGACAAGGGAAAAAGGAAGGAAAGAAAAGGAAAAGAAAGGGGGAAAGGAAAGGAAAGGAAAGGAAAGGTTGGTGAAAGTTGTTGCAGGTTCTCCATCCCTTATCCTCTCTTTTCTCCAACCTCCTTGAAAGTGGAATATGGAGACATGACCAGTTTCATGGCCATTTAAACAGTGTGATACATAGGATCTGATGGTCAGAAGGGCCCCACACTTGATTAATTGCCCTGCTGTAGCCCTCATTAAATCTTTAATTGTATCTTTGAGCTTATTTTCTGTAAGTGAATTCCTGTGGGACAATGAAGGATGTGTTTGAGCAGAGGAGGTACATGCAATATACGTTTCAGCTATTCATTGTTTCCTCATGTATAGAATTCTCAATGACCTATGGGTGAGAATTTCAGGGGACTATGTGGAGAAGATCAGTGATGCAAATTCAGTACAAAGTTAACATGTTACATGTTTGAGTGAGCTAGTAGAGAATGCTGTCAGTTCTGAAAGATCATATTTGTATTTGAAGAACTCCCTTCAAATTTAGAAAGAAGACAGTAGCATTCTAAAAAGCATGAAGAACCAGAGAACTCCTTCCTATCCTTTCTTACTTGTGCCATTTCCTTGTGTTATCCAAAGACTTAGCCTGAAAACAATGATTTGGAAGGAAAGGAGAAAGTAAGGCAACATTTACTTCTTTCTCCTTTCAGTCTTCCCTCTGTTATCAGTAAAGGTACAGTGTTTTGATAGATTATGCACATGTAAAAAATGGGAAAAAATATCTGAGTTAGTTTTGTGTAATATTTCCAGCACTCTAGATGTAAGAGGTGTAAAATATGAATTGTCTTTTTGTAACTACATATATGAGTTAAATGTTTTTATACTTGCATCTAAAAATAGCACTGCATAATATAAAGGTAACTGATAAAATCCATGCATATAATTTATTTTTTACTTGTCTTTATTTAGAAGAGGATTAATAGCAAATAAAAAACACACCCTAACAAGCTGAGAGAGATATTGCAAAAGAAAAAAGGGAGAAAAGAAGGAGTTTTATATTTTAGTAACTTTCACTGCATCATTTCCTGTTTTTGAAAAAGGATCCCCATATTTTCATTTTGCACTGTGCCCCAGAAATTATATAGCTGGCTCCACATGGAGGTGATGGTAGAAATCATTCTCAGTCCATGAGACTGGGGGCCAAACACTAGCAGTGGCAGAAGGAAAGCTGGAAGCAGGCTGGGTTCCATATGACTGCCAAGAATTATAAACCAGCCATGAGCTGTTCACATCCAGATTTCCCAGAATGAGAAATAAACTACTATCATGTTTAACCAACCATTTAGAGGAGGTTCTGTTATTCTGTAACTCATACCAACACTGAATTGAATAAAAGGAGTTTTAAAAGGAGCATAGCTGATTGTCATATATTTTAAATTACAGATACCATCCTATGGTGAAGACAAAAAATATCTTCTTTACAAGAATGGCCACAGAGATAAGTGACTAGATTCATAATGAGACTTAAGTGATAGATTAGCTACCCTGAATTTGTGCATGTTCTGTTATACTTTCATTTGTTTTTACAAAATATAAATGGCCCTGGACAAAACAACTTACTTGGGTGTAGATCCTTGGATTAGAGTAAATTACTATTATCTTCTTTACATCAGAGACATATATTTTATGTTCATATTATTTGAACATATTGATAACACAGGGAAAGCCACTACGGAAATTAAGTGACATCTAAGGCATTGTCCTGGTGCTAAAAAGAATATCTTCTAGTGAGAGACAGGAAGGAAAATATCTTGATACTTGCAAAGCAGAATGAATTCTTGTTACTTTGGTGATACAAGAACATGTTACAGGAATAACTTACAAATAAGGGAATCAGAGAAATTATGTGGTTCAATAGTATTAGAGCTGCCAATTATAGGGTTAATGAGATTCTATAGGAAGAGAAAAAGAACAGAATTTGCAGACTAAGTAAAATAAGCCATAGGATGATGTGCAGTTATGATGTTCATCAGCCAGAGAAAGCCTGGTCATATTTACATAAGTGAACTTGTTCGGACTTAGCTATTTAATTTTTTCCTTTGACTTCAAGACAGATTACTAGCTCAGAATATGAAGCAGGGGTATGTGGAAACTGGCACTTCTAGAAAAGATCAAATGCATGGATAAGAATGGAATTTAAAATAGCTGAGTATTTGGGATATTATTTTCTTTAATTAAAGTATAGCAAACAGAACCACAAAATGAAGTGGAGGGGTGATGCAGTAGCATATTTCTTTGATCATTTAAAGAAAGAAATGCCATGATCCAGTAACACTTAGGAATATATCTCAAATACTACTGAAAATAGATTAAAGGAGAAATGGTAATGAGTTAGACTAATTAGGCTTGTATATTCAATAACCTAGATAAAAGATAATAGGGTTGGCTTAGAAGAGTTCAATGGAAATAAAATTGAGGAAATTTAAAGTAACAATAAATTTCAAAAGAAGTTAAAGTTTAGGGAAATAAATACATTCATGTAATGATTTTTGTATCCTCTCTTGTGGAAACATATTGTAAACACAACCAGATACTGAGTGATCAAAATTGTTGTATAAAGAAATAAAGTAGCAGATAATAAATTAAATAATAAATAAATCAATAGCACTTCAGCTCCTTAATGTCAATTTCTTTTTACCTAAAATAATTCTTCACAAATGTTATGTTTCCAGCTAAAAATGGTCTGTCCTGAATGAAATATAGGTATAAGTCTATGTTTGTAAGTCAGGGCTTGACTTTTCTATTAAGGTAAAGATAATAACGTTTGTGCTCCATCAATCAATCAAAGTACAAATCGCTCCTAATAAAATTAATAGCTAGACTCAATATTAACTTTTGCAATGATGTGGAGGGACAGGAGGCCGGACACTAACCTTTGTTGAGTTCCTACTATGTGCCAGGTCTGTGTTTGTGTTTTATATTCATTATCTCTTTTATCCTCCCCAAAACACTGTGAGGGTAAATACTACCATCATTTTATAGACCAGAAAACAATCTGGTTCAGTGAAATGGAGTTAGTTGCCCAAGGTCACATAACTAGGAAATGCATTTAATTCTAAATCTGTCTGTTACAGTGGAAAGAGGAGCTGTGGAAGCACACTGCCATCCAGGCAGAGCGACCAGCATTAATCATCTGTGGAAGAGCTTGTGAAGTCGTAAATGGATCAAGTTTGTGAAGAATAAAAAGGTCTTGCTATTTCATCTAAAACTTTAATCAAGTTTCAATATGCACTACCGACCCTAGCAACCAGTGAGTTCCATATGAAGCCAATGGAAAAAGAGATCATGAAGACAGATGGAGCCTTTGGATCCATGCGCGATTATTGCCTTATGTTCTTTTATATGATCCCTGTAAAAATAGGTCAGCTTAGCTGTCTTACTCAGATGAAAATGTAATAAATGTTTACACAATTCATCACTTAAAGAACCTAAATTTAATTTCCTACTTGGAATCCTGTCTTTAATAAAAATATGGAAGAAACAGCCTGTGTTATTTACCTCTTGAGAATGACAAGTTATAAAGTGGGATCTTTGAGATAGTAAGTGTACTTGTTTCCATAGCTCTTTTTTCAAATCACTGCAGCTGTCGCAGTCATCAGTATGGATTGATTTGACTAGGTGATCGATCTTGCCTATTTATCAACCAGCTTCATTAGAAAAGGTCATCAAAAATTGCTCAGTCTGTCATTATAGTGGCTTGGTATAGAAACATTCTTATGATCACATCTCATTAAAATGACATTTAATTGACTTTTAAAGGAATAGCAAGTTTTGAAAATTAGTGACTGCGATTTCAACTTTTTTTTTTAAACAGAAGAGAAAGAATCCAAGGTTTTATAGTGAATCTTAAATTACCCAAAGCATCATATATTGCCAAGTTATGATGAATTTTGAGGGCTTCATACCTTTCAGAGGACTTTACCTATCTTCTGCTAACTGAAACTTCACTGTTTAAGTTTTATTCTTTTTCTTTACTATAATTTAACTTTTTTTTAAAAGATTTTATTTATTTATTTGACAGACAGAGCTCACAAGTAGGCAGAAAGGCAGGCAGAGAGAGAGGAGGAAGCAGGCTCTCCGCTGAGCAGACAGCTCCATGCGGGGCTCAATCCCAGGACCCTGGGATCATGACCTGAGCCAAAGGCAGAGGCTTTAACCTACTGAACCACCCAGGCACCCCTGTAATTTAACTTTTATCTCTAAAAACAATCTTTGGCTATTAAGATATTTATATTTAAATATAACTTACTATATTAAGTCTCCCATTTGAGAGAGTTGAGTGGAGTGCACTAATAATGAGTGATTTCATAAAGAGAAAGAACATTTAAAATTAAGTAGAATATAATAAAGGTAAAGAACAGATAAAATATCTCTGAAATAATGTTAATAACAGAATCTGTCTATATCATAATTTTAACTAGAGATTCTCTGCCATCTTTTAATAAAATAATATAAATCCTTAGTTACTCAGATTTATTTCATTTCATTTTGTATTATTTTAACAAAGATAATGTCTTTTTTTTTAAGATTTTATTTATTTATTTGTCAGAGAGAGTGAGCACAGGACGACAGAGTGGCAGGCAGAGGCAGAGGGAGAAGCAGGCTCCCTGCTGAGCAAGGAGCCCGACGCGGGACTCGATCCCAGGACGCTGGGATCATGACCTGAGCTGAAGGCAGTGGCTTAACCAACTGAGCCACCCAGGCACCCCAACAAAGATAATGTCTTAAAGGTATAGGAGAATTGACAACTACAAGTACAAAATGTGACTTTAAGTGAATATTCCTGAAGAAATTTATTTTCCTTGTGCTTAAACACTTTTTAGGTATAAATAAACATATTAGCAGTTAATTGCATGTGTATGTTTTATGCATTAGCAGAGATTCACTTTAAAAGGGAGAAAAGTAAATGATAGTTACATAACGGACATGAAAGAGAAAAAATAAAAACTGTTCTTGGAGTTAGATACTTAATCATTGCAGCTGAAGAGAAAACAGGCAAAATGCCAGTCTCCTAGTCTTTCCCAGAAAGACCTCTGACTGCATACTTTACAAGATATTGACTGTAACTTGCTTTTTTTTGTGTATCAATAGCTCCATTTGGGGGACTTTCTTCATCTCTTTAAGGGAAATGGTTTCCTCAAATGTTTTGTGACACATTTTTGTCCATAAATCCCATTCATCTTTCTGTCATGTTTATTATCTGCCCCTCTGATACCTACCAAGAAAAGAAAACATTCTTTGCAACAGTGGTTCCAAAGTGTCCCCCTGGGACAAGTAGCTACCTAGGACACTGCTTTGCTTCTCTAGCATCCAAATTAGAATTAGAACTTTCAGTTTTAGTCTAGGAGTCTGTTTAGACAGTTTTCCAGAGATAGGGGCAGAAGGATGGCAGAGAGTCCTACCTAGTTGGTCCAAGTGCCACTCCCAAACTGTCATCTGAAGAGTGCTCCAGGGTCCCCTTCTTGTGTTTTCTCAGGGTGAAATTAGAGCTCCTAAGAACCACTCCTACCTGTTCCAACTTGTGCCATAGTCTTCACTATTTGTAATTGACTGTGGTCCTTACCTGGGTTTTATTGACCTACAGATTATATCCTCTCTCTGTCTCTCCCTGTCTCTCTTGGTTTCTTTTTCCTTCTCATGAATTATTCATATTATCACTGGATAGAGCATTCCTTCATTTATTCTAGAAAAGTATTTTCTTAAAGGTCTTTATTTAATCATTTATTATGCTTTTCAGTAGAAAGGAAAATTGGTGTTGGTGCACTTATGTTCAGATCATTATCTCTAGGGTCATTTAAAAATAATAGGATTGTGAAGGCTATTCAAAGTCTTTTGTAGTACAAGTTCTCATAGTTCTATTCTCATCCACATTTGGTTTCATTTAATCTTAATCCTTTTTTCCAAATCTCCTTAAATACATTTTAAAGCTAACAAATAGTTAAGGGGAATGAGCAAGTCTGAAACATCTTTAACAGTTCCTTTTCATATCTTCATATGACATTTTTTTTTTAAAGATTTTATTTATTTATTTGACAGAGAGAGAGAGATCACAAGTAGGAGAGCAACAGTCAGGGAGAGAGGGGGAAGCAAGCTCCCTGCTGAGCAGAGTCTGATGCAGGGCTCGATCCCAAAACCCAGAAATCATGACCTGGGCCAAAGGCAGAGGCTTAACCCACTGAGCCACCCAGGTGCCCCACATGACATTTTTCATAGGAACATTTTACCTGGTGAGGGAATTTTTTTTTATTATATTTAATTATGATATTACCTTGAATATAGATTCATATCTATAGAATCTTTTTATAAGTTGTAAACAAGATTAATTTTTACCAGCTTAAAATTGGGTAGTTATATATGCCCCCTTAGTTCTAATCTCAAAAGAATGTTTCAGTGGTGCAGGTGGAGCTCAGGTAGACCACCTAAGCCCTATGAGCTGCTGCCAAGCCTGACACCTCCTGTTTTAGTTCTGCCCTTAGCTGTATGTACATTATGTCCATTTCATTCTCAGAATTCACAGGGTGTTTTGCAGATGGTAGGCTCCCTGTAAATGTATTTAGAAAGATTAGATGTTATATCAACAACAGAAAGGAAAGGGAAAAGGAAAATACCAAATTTAAAGGCAAACCTCTCACAGAGACATAATTTACCAAAGTGATGTTCCTACATTTTTTAATGCCTCATAAAACAAGGAAACCTTAAATTTTTTCATGAACAATTTTGCATTACAGCAACAAATAATCTAATTACTTTATTATCAATTGACCTGATGGCAGATGCATGAAAGCTTTCTTCAAAGCTTACTTTTATTAGAGAGAAAAAAGTAGAAACTTAAGCTATAACAACATTTTATTGTCAAAAGTATTTATTACGTACTCGTCTCTGGAAGGCACTGAGGAAGTGGCTGCTGTGATTCTTATGCTCAATAAGCCTACAGTCCAGTGAACCCAGAGTAAATTAAAAAAAAAAAATTGGGAGTTTATTATGCATCTTTGGAATTTGTATGATAACTTTTTAATAACACAATTTAATAATATATTTCCCTGTTTACTCAGGAAAACTAGCATTCCTTTTAAAATAACAATAGTGTCCTTACCAGACAATGACTGTTAGTCATGATGGTGACCTTGAGTATTTGGCTAACTAGAGACATTCTTACCTGGCACATTTAACTAAATGAATTAAAGGAAGGACAAGGGAGGTCAAATCAGGCATTACTTTAGTTAACTCTTTCTAGCTTAGTCCACATCACATGTGGAGGCTTTCTGTTTCTTAGAATGTGCAGATTGTGCAGCTCCAAGTATGAAATTGACATATGTGTATAGTTCAAATGTAAACCTAAGTTTCTCACCAAAGGCCTTTAGTTATGTCTCTGAGTGTAAATGAAGGGTAGAGATTTATAAACTAACTTTTTGTCTGATTTTCCTAGTTTCATTACAATCTCCCTCTGAAAACTGAAGTCCCATTTTATGAATTTGAAAACACTTACTGTCAGTAAAACCAACTGTCATGTTATAAGAGTGATAGAGAGAAAATTGCATATAGGTTATATAATTTTAAGAAAATGTCATAAAGATATAGTTTTGCTTGGCTTCTAGACCAGCATATATCATACATTTCCCCTAAAATTAGAAAGAGAGGGGGAGGAAATGCTGTTCTATGCACAAAGCAACTCAATTTTAGCCAGACAGGGTAGAATTGAATCTAAGTCCTAAGGTCTCATCTGTCATGTAGAATTTTGTTTCCTTTCAAAATTTAACTATACAAATGTTGAATTTTATTACATAAGAAGCAATAAATTAGAGTTTCTGAGTGGAGAGCAGGAGTGAGGGAAGAGAGGAAAAGAGAATTTTTTCTCTTCTCTGCAACTCTCTTTCTTCATCATATTTTATCATACTCTTAGGCATTAATAGTACACTATCCTCTTTTGTGCTCTTTCATTGATTTCTTGGTTTTTCTCCATTTTGCTTCCTATTGCCCCTATACCAGAATACAAGCAAAGTAAAGTAAAATTCAAATCACTTAAATTCATAGTTTGTTAGCAGCTGTATTAAATGATTTAATACAATATTTAGAAACATTTGAGTAAGATAATGTTAGCCCAGTGTAATGTAGAGATTAGTGTTGAGATTAGGAACAAAGGACTCTAGAGTCAGACTAGAATCTGAGTCCTAACTCTATGGCTTCCCGAATTATGTGAACTTGGGAAATTTGCCTGTGTTTCTCAAAACTCTGTTTCTTCTTTTGGACAGTGAGAGCAACATTTCCTAGTTTGTATCATCAATGTGGGGATCTGAGCAGGTATCATACACAAAGAAAACAAAGTCCTTAGTGTGTGACCAAATAATGATCCAATGTTTCCTGGCAATTTTTATAATTTCAGTGATCTATTGTTTTACACCATGTCCTACAATGAATTGAAGATATTCACATAAATATACAGATAAATGCACACATATTTTGAAGATATTCAAAGGTTTCTCCATGAACACAGTACATTCAATTTAAGCTATAGTCTGTTATATACACCAAGAACCTTGTTATACTCTGGGAAGTAAAGCATACCTGTCAATATAAAGGTTTCACAGAAGGAAAAATTAAATATTTCAGAATTTGACCCTCTGCAGTAAACCCAGAGATACTAATTCCTTCTCTCTGATCAGTCATCATTCTGTTTGTTTCTTCTGATCCTATTTCCAGCCTGAGAATTCAAACTAACTTTCTTTTTGTGCACATTTCAATTTCACTTTACATCTATACAATTTTTCCTTTCCTTTTTGATTTGCTCTAAGACCTAAGACCCGAGCTTAGATTTTTTCCTGGGTATGACCACAGTTCCTTGGTCTACACAAAAATGTTAATTGGGATTTGTTGTCCTACTTTTAGCCACATCTGTTAACACCCTGCTTGGTAAATCTGGTTTCCAGATTTGGGCCCAGCTAGTCCAATTTGCTGCAGCCCATGACTTAACCTTTAACTTATACATAGTGTATGCACACATTCCACATGCATGAATGCATATAAATCACCACAGATTAAAATGGAACTTTGTCAAATGACACACTGTGACTTTGGTCACACTCCGCTATGCCTTTCTTGTCCTAATACAGATTTTAAAAGTAAGAGTGTCTATCATCATCAGATTTAATGATGAATAAAACAATTTGAATATGTTCAAGACTATATAATAACCAGTCTAGGATATTGGCAAACTGTTACTATTGAGGAAGTAGGATAATCTGCTATTTGTTTTATGTCTCTATCATGGAAATTAACCATCATTGAGACTATCAATAATATATACACTGACATACTCAGCTATAGTGCAGTTTGAACAAAGTACTTTAAAATGGAGATCAATGTTCTATAATAAAATCTTAGGCAGGAAGTAGGCTAGAGATAATAATTTGCAGATGAAGAATCAGAGTCTATCAGTAGTTAGCTAATTTTGTCATGACCAATCACCTAATTTAGTGTTAAATCACTGTCTCAAACTCAGTCTTCTCAATCCTAGTCTGAAAGTCTTTATTTCTCATTATGCTCACATCAGAACTGATGAACAATGTATCTTACTTTCTGTGATTTTATGTAACATTTTTCTTATGGGGAACTTAAAGTCTAAATTTAAGGGTGTTTTTTGTTTCTGTTTGGTTAGAGTTGATCTGTGACAAGACTGGTCTTGTTTTGTTTTTAAGTATATAGTGTTTAGATGCTATAAAGTGTGTATAAATAAATGCCTACAAAATAATTTGAGCTCTAATTTTAAAGAAACTACAAATGTAATTCAATTATCTACTAAAAAATTCCCATTTTTTTAGTTTTTGATAAATATTGTTCACCAGATAGAAATAGCAATTCTATGAACAATAATTTAGTATGAAATAGTAATTTAGTAACTGTTTCAAAAAAGAATAAAATTAACTAATTTGAAAATATTCAAGATGATATTGCCTGGAACTGAATGGATTACCTAGCCTTGTCTAGACCCTTAAATGAAACTTCAAGAAGTCCATGCAATGAGTGGTTTCACCCAGAGTGTCCAACTCTCTAATGATAACTAGAAAAGTAAACCAGCTGTGGCAAAGGGCCTCACATATCTGTCACTTTGAAATATTCCAGCTGGAATTCATTTCTGGCAGTTTCCCTCTTTTTGCTGTCCCTTACTTCCTGTTGGAAGCTCAGCCCACTAGTTGGCATTTACTATGGAGCTGAAATTTCTCTCTTAAGTTTACTTTCCCTTAACTGTGGGTTTTGTTTAGGTCTGATTCGCCAGTCTGTACACAATGACAGCCTTCCCTTCTTCATGTAGTCATGTAACCAGATGGAATCCATTTTCCAGACATTCTCATTGACCTGGAATTCAAAGAACAGACATTCCCCCCACCCTAGCCACACACACACACACACACACTACCCTCTAAACCCTCACCACCTTCTCTATGTTCTCATAGTCAGACACTTTGGCTGATGTTTCTGGGATCAGCCCCAGTAAACAGAACCTATACAAGGCCTTAGAATCTGGTCAACAGATGGGGGTCTGCTTCCATCTCAGATGAGAACTACTTAGGGCATTTTTCCTTCTATTCTTCCTAGGGCCTCATCTCTGTTTTCAGATCAACGGTATCTTATCTTTTTCATCTTTGTTAAAATAGAATCTATGATAGTCACAGATACAAGGAGAAGCTTAAAAACAGCACTTTAGAGAAAGGCACTACTCTCGGTCCCAAATTCCACTCTATTTTAAAGGGGAGAAAAAACACACCCAGGGAAACATAAGTATAACTGAAAACTTAAAACAGGTACTGTGCTGCACATACATTTTACTTAACATTAACTTCATATTGGCTAAGTGTAAGAGACATTTTATTCATTCTCTTATTATATAGAGTTAACTGAGCTTGAGACAGTTTAAAGAATTCTATTTACTGAAAATCACTTATGTACAAATATGATTATCACATACAATTTTGACTTGTGTTGCTTTATTATATATATCTGTCAATCTCTATTTTGGAAAAAACTTATTACCATTATCACACAGTGTCCTTCCTCTATAAAAGCAATCATAGTTAAGCTGGTCCAGATATGCATTTAAAGAAAGAGTTACTTATCATCTATATGTTTCAAGTTATACCTAAGTATCCTGTGAAAGTACTTGCTTCTTCCAATTTACTCTGAGTTATAATTTCTGGGGATAGTGAAATAATATGTCTATTTTCAACAAAGCGTTTATTATCCAAAGAGTCTAAAATTGTAAAGAAAATAATGTATAATATTACACAACAATTCAAATACTTGAAACTGTTCCAAATCCAGGTAAACTTCAGTCATTTTCTCCATAATTCAAAACAGATGATTACATTGGGACATATGAAATATAGTGCATAGTTTAGTGAAAAAGAGGCAAAAGGGGTAAACCAATAATTATGATTTAATATATGAAACTGTAACAGTATTTTAAATATCATTTAGTGTTCAAATGTGAAAAACTTCTAATATAAAAAATTGAAGGTCACAGAACATAAACAGACAACAAAACAATAAATTCATCTGTCTTAAGTCTTTTAACTTGGCATTCATGGAAACACTGACCAGTGAAGAAATTCTTTAAGAAGCAACAATTAAAGGTTTTTAAGTACTACAAATGGAAAGAGAGTTTCCTAGTAGTTATGCTAAGGATACTTTATGCTAAGTCAACATTGAAAACTAACCCTTAGATAATATAAACTGTGGCTATCAGTAAGTATAGTTGATTAAAATTTCCATTGTTTATTGATTAGAAAAGTGTCTTCAGTCACATCCACTAAGAATCTGGCAAACTGAGTCACATGAACTTCATGGTCCTTGATAACCTTGAAATGAGTAACAATTGTGATGAAACCTGGCTCAATATCATCAATAAGAATGTGTAAGCAGAAAATTTACCTTTTGTAATATGTATTTATACCTTTTAACATCTTCAAAATTTCAAAATACTATTAATAATACATATGTAGAGTGAAAAGATCATGGACATTTTTCCAAGGAAAACATAAAGATGTCCAACAGACACATGGAAAGATGCTCAACATCACTGATCAAAACTACAATAAGATATCACATTATATCCATCAGAATGAATAGAATCAAGAAGACAAGAAATAACAAGTGTTGGTGAAAATGTGGAGAAAAAGGAAACCCTGGGCACTGTTGTTGGGAATGCAAACTGGTACAGCCACCATTCAAAACATTATGGAGGTTCCTCAAAAAATTAAAAATAGAAATACCATATGCTCTAATAGTTTCACTACTGGATATTTAGCCAAGGAAAACAAAAACCCTAATTCAAAGAGATAGGCAGTCCTGCATTTATTGCAGTATTATTTGCAATAACTAAGATATGTAAACAACCAAAACATCCATTGGTAGATGAATGGATAAATATGTGGTGTGTGGGTGTATGTGTGTGGTATATAGTGTACTATTATTCATCTATAAAAAAAGAGTTCTTGCCATTTGCAACAACACAAATGGAATAAGAGAGTATTATGTGAAGTGAAATATGTCATAAAGAAAGACAAATGTCATATTATTTCACCGATATGTATAATCTAAAAGAAAACAAAACAAATAAAGAAAGAAAGAAACCAAAAGCAGAATCAGACCTATAAATACAGAGGACCAAATAATGGTTGCCAGAAGGGAAGGGGTGGAGGGTTAGGAAAAATGGATGAAGGGGAATGGGAGATTAAAGTCTTCCAGTTATGGAATGAATAAGTGATGAGAATAAAAGGTACATCATAGGGAATATAGACACTGGTATTGTAACAGTTTTGTATGCTTAAAGATGGTAGCTACACTTTTGGTGAGCATAGCATAACATATGAATTATTGTATCACTACATTGTACATGTGAAACTAATGTAAGATTGTGTGTCACCTATATTCAAATTAAAAAAAAATAATTCACAAAAAGAAAAGATCATAAAATGGTAAAAAACAAGCATGACTGTTACGAAGTAATATATTATAAATAACACCAACAATATATTATTTTTATTACTGTTACCATTGTTGATCTGTTTGCTAATTATTGTTACTACACTTGTATCTGAAGACACATAAAGATTAGTCCTATTCTTAAGAGTGGCAATCTTAAATAAAAAGAAAAATAGATTAAAGTCCTTAGGGCCCTTGAGTGGCTCAGTCAGTTAAGTATCGGCCTTCAGGAAGAGGAGGAGCAAGATGGTGGAGGAGTAAGAGACCGAGCTATCATCAGGTCCCAGAAATTCAGCTAGATAGTTATCAAACAATTCTGAACAGCTACAAACTCAACAGGAGATAGAAGAGAAGAGCATCAATTCTAGAAACAGAAAATCGACCACTTTCCAGAAGGTAGGGCTTGGGGAGAAGTGAATCTGAGGCAATACATGTGAAGATAAACCACGGTAGGGAGGGTGCAGCTCTTGACAAGTAAGAGAGCAACGGAGCACAAAATCAGAACTTTTAGAAGTCTGTGCCATGGAGGGATGTTGCTCCAGAGGTTAAGCAGGGGTTGGAGCCCTCTTGGGGACCGTGTGGTCTCAGGATCCATGGGGACACAAAAAGACCAGGGGTGTCTGAGGGTGGCAGAGCTCACAGGTATCAGAGCAGGGAAGTGGCTGCAGAGATGGAGCCAAAAAGTGGGCTCTCAGGTCAAGATTACCTTAAACTGTGATAGGAGGCACAGCTGTTGGGCCACTGCTCTTTGAGCAGGGACATCACAAGTGGCAAATCTGGAGAGACCCCCTCATTCCCCCTTTGGGAGGAGCAGTGCAAGAACATGCTGCAGGAATCTGCTGGGTTTGGAGACTCCAAATGGGGCCATGTGCCTGAGATAGAAACACTCGGTCACAGGCTGGGTGAGCTTGGAGTGTGGCCAGAGACCAGGGAGATGGGAGGGATTGACTGCTTTTCTCTGAGGGTGCACTGAGGAATAGAGTCCTGAGCTCTTGGCTCCTACAGGGCCAGAGATTGGGAAGCTGCCATTTTCATTCCTGTCCTCCAAAGCTGTACAGAAAGCGTTCAGGGAACAAGCGCTCCAGAGAGTGAACCCGAGCACATTACTTAGCCTGGCCTCTGATAAGGGTAGTGCAATTCCGCCTCAGGCAAAGACATTTGAGAACCACTGCAACAGTCCCCTCCCCCAGAAGATCAGCAAGAACATCCAGCCAAGACCGAGTTCACCAATCAATGAGAACTGCGGAACTACAGAGCTAGGGGAAAGCAACACCTAGAATTCATGGCTTTTTTCCCATAATACTTTAGTCTTTCAAAGTTAACTCTTTTTTAATTTTATTTTTTTCTAATTCTATTTTTTAAAATTTTCCTCTTTCCTATTTTAATATTTCTTAACTATTTTATCCTATCAATAACTTTTGAAAAACCTTTTCTAATTTTCATTGTCATTGCAATATTCTATCCCTTCACTGTATTTAATGTTATTTTTTGTATACATATAAGATTTTTTTTTCCTTTAAAATTTTGGGATACAATTTCTTCTAATAAATCAAAATGTACCCTAAATCTAGCACAAGGCTTTGTTCTAGTCTCCAGCCTGATCACATTCTTTCTTCCTTTTTGGTTAACCTACTTCTTATTTATCAATTCCTTTTTTAGAATCATTTTTAATTTTCATCTTTATAATCATATTCCATCCCTTCATTGTGCTTATCCTTATTTTTGTATATATATAAGTTTTTAATTCTTTAAAATTTTGGGAGGTAGTTTCTTCAAACAGACCAAAATACACCCAAAATCAAGTGTGGGGCTCTGTTCTATTAACCAGTCATATATATACATATATATATATATATATATATATATATATATATATATATATATATATATATACACACACACACACACACACACACACACACACAGATAGAATGATAGATAGACATAGATATAGATAAGTATAGATATATTTTTTTCCCTTTTCCTTCTTTTTTTTCTCCTCCATTTCTTCTCCCCCCAGTTTCAGGTCTCCTCTGATTTGGTTAGTGCATACTGTTCTGGGGTCGTTGCTACCCTTTTCGTATTTTGTTCTCTTATTCATATATTTTTATCTGCTTAAACTGACAAAGTGGAAAAACTCACCACAAAAAGAAGAACAAGAGGCAGTACTGATGGTTGGGGACCTAATCAATATGGACATTAGTAATATGTCAGAAATACAGTTCAGAATGGTGATTATCAAGGTGCTAGCTGGGCTAAAAAAAGCATGGAAGATATTAGAGAAACCATTTCTGGAGGAATAAGATCTATTTCTGGAGAAATAAAAAAAAACCTAAAATCTAACTAAGTTGAAATCAAAAAGCTATTAATGAAGTGCAATAAAAAGTGGAGTTTCTTACTGCTAAGATAAATGAGGCAGAAGAAAGAATTAGTGACATAGAAGACCAAATGATGGAGAATAAAAAAGCTGGACTGGAACAACTACTGGATCATGAGGGGAGAATTTGAGAGATAAGTGATACCACGAGATGAAACAATATTAGAATAGTTGGGATCCCAGAAGAAGAAGAAAGGGAGAGAGGCAGAAGATATATTGGAGCAAATTATAGTACAGAATTTCCCTAGTTTGGTGAAGGGGACAAGCATCAAAATCCAGGAGGCACAGAGAACCCCTCAAAATCAAATAAAATAAAACCCCTCAAAATCAATAAAAATAGGTCCACACCCCATCATCTAATATTAAAACTTACAAGACTTAGTGATAAAGTCAAAATCCTGAAAGCATCTCTGGTCAAGAAGTCTGTGACATACAATAGTAGAAACATCAGATTGGCAGCAGACCTATCCAAAGAGACCTAGCAGGCCAGAAAGGACTGGCATGATATGTTCAGATCACTAAAAGAGAAAAATATGCAGCCAAGAATACTATACCCACATAGGTAGGCTGTCATTGAAAATAGAAGGAAAGATAAAAAGCTTTCAGGACAAACAAAAACTAAAAGAATTTGCAAACACCAAACCAGCCCTACTGGAAATATTGAAAGGGGTCCTCTAAGCAAAGAGAGAGCCTAAAAGTAGCATAAACCAAAAAGGAACAGAGACAACATACAGTAACAGTGACCTTACAGACAATGCCATGACACTAAATTCATATCTTTCAATAGTTACCCTGAATGTAAATGGGCTAAATGCTCCAATCAAAAGACACAGGGATGCAGAATGGATTAAAAAAAAAAAAAAAAAAAAAAACCATCAACATGCTGTCTATAGGAAACTCATTTTAAACCCAAAGACACCTTCAGATTGAAAGTGAGGGGGTGGGAAACAATTTACCATGGTAATGGACATCAAAAGAAAGCGGGGTGGCAATCCTTATAACAGATAAATTAGATTTTAACCCAAAGATGGTAATAAGAGATTAGGAAGGACACTATATCATACTTAAAGGCTCTGTCCAACAAGAAGATCTAACAATTTTAAATATATATGACCCTAACATGGGAGCAGCCAATTAAAAACAAAATCAAAGAAACACATTGACACTGATACAATAATAGTAGGGGATTTTAACACCCCACTCACTGAAATGGACAGATCATCCAAGCAAAAGATCAACAAGGAAATAAAGACCTTAAATGACATACTGGACCAGATTGGCATCACAGATATATTCAGGATATTCCATCCCAAGCCAACAGAATACACATTCTTCTCTAGTGCACATGGAACATTCTCCAGAACAGATCACATCCTGGGTCACAAATCAGGTCTCAACTGGTATCAAAAAATTGGAATCATTCCCTGCATATTTTCAGACCACAATGCTCTGAAGCTACAACCCAATCACAAGAGGAAATTTAGAAAGAACCCAAATACATGGAGCCTAAAGAGCATCTGTCTAAAGAATGTATGGGTAAACCAGGAAATAAAGAAGAATTGAAAAAAAAAAAATCATGAAAACACAATGGTTCAAGATCTGTGGGACACACCAAGGCAGTCCTGAGAGGAAAATATATAGCAATACAAACCTTTTTCAAGAAACAAGAAAGGTCCCAAATACACAACCCAACCCTACACTTAAAGGAGCTGGAGAAAGAACAACAAAGAAAGCCTAAACCCAGAAGGGCAAGAGAAATAATAAAGATCAGAACAGAAATCAATGAAATAGAAACCAAAAGAGCAGTAGAACAAATCAATGAAACTAGGAGCTGGTTCTTTGAAAGAATTAATAAGATTGATAACCCCCTGGCCAGACTTATCAAAAAGAAAAGAGAAAGGATCCAAATAAAGAAATTCATGAATGAAAGAGGAGAGATAACAACCAACACCAAAGAAATACAAACAATTATAAGAACGTATTATGAGCAACTATACAACAGCAAATTTGACAATCTGGATAAAAAATGGATACATTCCTAGAGACACATAAAATACCAAAACTGACCCAGGAAGAAATAGAAAATCTGAACAGACCCATAACCAGTAAGGCAATTGAAGCAGTCATCAAAAATCTCCCAATAAACAAGAGCCCAGGGCCAGACAGCTTCCCAGAGGAATTCTACCAAACATTTAAAGAATTGATAACTAGTCTCCTGAAATTGTTCCAAAAAATAGAAATGGAAGAAAAACTGCCAAATTCATATTAGAAGCCAGCAGCACCTTGATCCCAAAACCAAAGACTTCATCAAAGAGTAGAATTATAGACCAATATCCTTGATGAACATGGATGCAAAAATGCTCACTGAATACTAATCAATAGAATCAAACAGTATATTAAAAGGATTATTCACCATGACCAAGTGGGATTTACTCCTGGGCTCCAAGTTTGGGTCAACATCCTCAAATCAATGTGATACAATACATTAATAAAAGAAAGAACAGGAACCATATGATATTCTCAATAGATGCTGAAAAAGCATTTGAGAAAGTACAGCATCCTTTCTTGATCAAAACTCTTCACAGTGAAGGCTTGGAGGGTACATACCTCAATATCATCAAAGCCATCTATGAAAAACCCACAGCGAATATCATTCTCAATGGGGAAAAACTGAGAGATTTTCACCTAAGATCAAGAAGAACACAGAGGGATGTCCACTATCTCCCGTGCCATTCAACATAGTTCTAGAAGTCCTAGCCTCAGCAATCAGACAACAAAATGAAATAAAAGGGATCCGAATTGGCAAAGAAGAAAGCAAACTCTCACGCTTTGCAGATGATATGATACTTTATGTGGAAAACCCAAGATTCCACTCTGAAACTGCTAGAATTCAGGCAGGAATTCAGTAAAGTGTCAGGATATAAAATCAATGCACAGAAATCAGTTGCATTTCTATATACCAGAAGCAAGACCGAAGAAAGAGAAATTAAGGAATCAATCCTATTTACAATTGCACCCAAAACCATAAGATATCTGGGAATAAAGAGGCAAAGAATCTGCTCTCATAAAACTATAAAATACTCAGGAAAGAAATTGAGGAAGACACAAAGAGACGGAAAAACGTTCCATGCTTATGGATTGGAAGAACAGATATTGTGAAAATGTCTATGCTACCTAAAGCAATCTACACATTTAACTCAATCCTTATCAAAATGCCATCGGTTTTTTTTTTTTTCAAAGAAATGGAACAAATAATCCTAAAATTTATATGGAACCAGAAAAGACCCCAAATAGCCAGAGGAATATCAAAAAAGAAACCAAAGTTGTTGGCATCACAATTCCAAACTTCAAGCTCTATTACAAAGCTGTAATCATCAAAACAGTATGGTACTAGTACAAAAACAGACACATAGATCAATGGAACAGAATAGAAAGCTCAGAAATGGACCCCCAACTCTATGGTCAACTAACCTTCAACAAGGCAGGAAAGAATGCCCAATGGAAAAAAGACAGTCTCTTGAACAAATGGTGTTGGGAAACTTGGACAACCACATGCAGAAGAATGAAACTGGACCATTTCCTTACACCAAATACAAAAATAGACTCAAAATGGATGAAAGACCTCAATGTGAGGCAGGAATCCATCAAAATCCTTGAGGAGAACACAGGCAGCAAACTCTTCGACATCAGCTGTAGCAACTTCTTCCTAGAAACATCACCAAAGGCAAGGGAAACAAGGACCAAAATGAACTATTGGGATTTCATAAAGATCAAAAGCTTTTGTACAGCAAAGGAAACAATCAACAAAGCCAAAAAACAACTGACAGAATGGGAGAAGATATTTGCAAATGACATATCAGATAAAGGGCTAGTATTCAAAATCTATAAAGAACTTATCAAACTCAACAACCAATGAACAAATAATCTAATTAAGAAATGGGCAGAAGACATGAATAGACATTTCTGCAGAGAAGACATCCACATGGCCAACAGACACATGAAAAAGTGCTCAACATCACTGATCATCAGGGAAATACAAATCAAAACTACAGTGAGATATCACTTCAAAACAGAATGGCTAAAATTAACAAATCAGGAAATGACAGGTGTTGGCAAGGTTGCAGAGAAAGGGGAACCCTCCTACACTGTTGGTAGGAATGCAAGCTTGTGCAGCCACTCTGGAAAACAGTATGGAGGTTCCTCAAAAGTTGAAAACAGAGCTACCCTATGACCCAGCAATTGCACTCCTGGGTATTTACCATAAGGATACAAATGCAGGGGCATGCACACCGAAATGTTTATAGAAGCATTGTCCACAATAGCCAAACTATGGAAAGAACCTAGATGTCCATCAACAGATGAATGGATAAAGAAGATGTGGTATATATATATACAATGGAATACTATGCAGCCATCAAGAGAAACTAAATCTTGCCATTTACAATGATGTGGATGGAACTAGAGGGCATTATGCTAAGGGGAATAATTTAATCAGAGAAAGACAATTATATGATCTCTCTGATATGAAGAATTTAAGAGGCAGGGCAGGGGGTTGTGGGGGGGTGAGGGGAAATGAAACAAGATGAGATCAGGGAAGATGACAAACCATAAGAGACTCTTAATCTCAGGAAGCAAACTAAGTGTTGCTGGGGGTTAGGGGGGTAAGAATAGGGTGGCTGAGTTTTGGACATTGGGGAAAGCATGTGCTATGGTGAGGGTTGTGAAATGTGTAAGCCTGATTATTCATAGACCTGTACCCCTGAGGCAAATAATCCTTATATTTTAATAAAAAATTTAAAAAATGAAAATATTATACACCTTTAATATCTTGGTATAAAAAAATGTCAACTCTATATGTTTCCTTCTGAAGTGGGAAGTAGAAACACTAAACTTCTCATTAGTCTGAAAGATCACTCTAGGACATCATCCTAGCTTTAGAGAAAAACAGCACTTAATAAGGTCAAACTCCTTTTAAGAAAAGGAATTGTACTTCATCTCAATTCAGATACTTTGGGAAATGATAGGAAAATCTGACAATGGTTGACAAAAGCAATTAAAAAAACAAATGAACAAACAAAAAGTCATCTGTCTTCAGCTCAGGTCATGATCACAGGGTCCTGGAGTAGAACCCTGCATCTGGCTCCCTGCTCATCCAGGGAGGGAGCCTGTGTATCCCTCTCCCTCTGCCTGCCATTTCCCCTACGTGCTCTCTCTCTCTCTCCTATCTCTCTCTCTGTCTGTCAAATAAATAAATAAAATCTTATTTTTTTTTAAATTAAAGTTCTAAATCTGAAATGCCTCAGAGAAGAAATTGTGCTGTCTCTTGACATTCCTCTTGGAATCAGATAATAGTTAAGGAAATAACCTCTATAAAACAGTGGTAGTTTACAGAAGATAAAGATAGGAGATACCATGTCAGAATTATACGCTCAGTATGCTGAATAACAAAATTAATATACTAGTTATGTACACATAATTTTTCAGCTATTGTTTCTTAAGAGTTTCTTCTTCAATGACATCCACTGAGTACTCTCTCTATACAATATATACTACTTCTCAAACACATTTGTTTTTCTATAATTATTTATTCCTACTGCTAAGACTGTGGTTTTGCATCCACAGAGAGAGGGAGGGGATTACAATATAGTAATTACATTCTCAAGGCTTAATTACCCAAAATTTGAGATTTATAACTCACAGGGAAATTACCACTGCCTTTGTTCACAGCTTGAACTCCTCCATAAAATATACTAGAAATACTAAGTGAATAGCTATAATTTATAATTAATACCTAATCAAGATATAATCATACTAAAATAAAATATAGATTGTATCTCCTTCATAAATTCTAGCTTTTATTAAGGTAATTTTAAGTTATTCTTATTTATTCAGTCTCTTTTCATTATCAGAAGCTTGTCCTAAATATGTTCTCTGGGTATAAAACAAAACCAAACAAATAATTCTGGATGCTAATTAGCTTCTTTAACTTTTATACATTAAAGAAAAAGGGGAGATCTCTTTCAGTCACTAGTTATTTTCTTCTTGAACAGACAAATCATGTTAAAGGTCAAGTACTTCCTCTCTCTTTCTAGTTAGTGCTTTAAGCAACATCAAAATTGTATAATATTAAGAACTAGCAAGTTAGAGGACTTGGAAAAGAGTCATGCCATTGGTGAAAAATGGAAGTTTTAAAAGTATTTTGTAGTGGAATATGATTAATTCATTTACATAATAAAATAATTTTATTTTCTTTTTAAAGATGTCTATGCATTTATTTATTTATTTTCAAGTTTTTTATATAAATTCCAAGTAGTTAACATACAGTGTAATATTAGTTTCAGGTATACAATCTAGTGAGTCAACAGTTCCATACCTCACCTGGTCATCACCATAGAAAATGTCCTCCTTAATTCTCATCATGTATTTAACCCATCCTCCCACCCACCACCCTCCAGTAACCATCAGTTTGTTCTCTACAGTTAAGAGTCTGTTTTATGGTTTGCCTCTCTCTTTTTTACCCTTTGCTCATTTATTTTGTTTCTTAATTTCTACATATGAGTGAAATCATGTGGTATTTGTCTTCCTCTGACTGATCTTTTTCATTTAGCACTGTACTCTCTATCTTCATCCATGTCTACAATCTTGCAAATAGCAAAATTTCATTCTTTTGATAGCTAAGTAATATTCCTTTGTGTGTGTGTGTATGTGTATCTCTTTATCCATTCATCAGTCAGTGGACACTTGGGCGGTTACTATAATTTGACTATTGCAGATAATGCTGCTTGGAAAAATGAGAGGGGTTAAATTTTGTGAGTTCTTGCAACTAGGGGGCTTAAATTACCTCCACTAGCAAGTCTAGCTCTTATTTTCACTCTTATGTAAATATTTATTCATTTTCACAAAGAAGTATTAAAAGTAAGTTTACTCTCTAGTTCCATCCACGTCGTCGTAAATGGCAAGATTTCATTTCTTTTGATGGCTGCATAGTATTAGCAAAATAAGTCAATCGGAGAAAGACAACTATCATATGATGTCCCTGATATGAGGGAGAGGAGATGCAACATGGGGGGTTAAGGGGGTAGGAGAAGAGTCAATGAAACAAGATGGGATTGGGAGGGAGACAAACCATAAGTGACTCTTAATCTCACAAAACAAACTGAGGGTTGATGGGGGGAGGGGGGTTGGGGGGGTGGGATTATGGACATTGGGGAGGGTAGGTGCTATGGTGAGTGCTGTGAAGTGTGTAAACCTGGCGATTCACAGACCTGTACCCCTGGGGATAAAAATATATTATATGTTTATAAAAAATAAAATTAAAAAAAAAAGTAAGTTTACTGTAGCTTTATCAATAGAACTGAAAATAATGAAATCAGCTAAAGTTAAATCAATAGAATACTTGAATAAGTCTTGGTGCACTCATACCATGTAAAACTATGCTGAAGTTAAAAACAAAAGAAAGACATCAAAATTTACTAATGTGGAAATTTTTTCAATGTATGTTTATTATAATAAAATGGAGTAACAAAATAACACATGCTATATTACCAATTTATGTCAAATGTGTATACAAGCTATATATATCTCTCTCCTTCTCCCTCTCTCTCTTTCTCTCCTGCCTCTCCCTCCCTCTCTCTCTCTCTCTCTCTCTCTCTCTCTCTATATATATATATATATATATATATATATATATGTTTTGTAATGCATAAAAAATACATTTGGAGGGGCTCCTGGGTGGCTCAGTTAAGTGTCTTCCTTCTGCTCAGGTCACGATCTCAGGGTCCTGAGATTGAGCCCCACGTCAGGCTCTCCACTCAGCCAGAAGTCTGCTTCTCCCTCTCCCTCTGTGATCTCTCTCATTTTCTCTTTCTCTCAAATAAATAAATAAAATCTTTTAAAAAAATTTGGAATTACATACCTTAACCTGTTTTTAGTGATTATCTTTGAATATTACTGCTTCAGTATTTTCACTTTCTTGATATTATGTTAATATTTCAGAATAGTGTATTTGTATGTTTCTGGGGTAAAAATTAAGTAATATCCCAATGGAAATTATATATAGATAAAAATTTTGTATTTTACATGTAAGATATACTATATAAAAAGATATATTTTACATGTATAATATACATATATTATCTTAGGTGTATACTTAATAATACAAAAACTTAAAACATCTTAGTTGTATATCACTAGAAAGATAGAAGTAATATAATTTATCAGTACAACCAAGTATCATGCATCCCATTATCTTTTAATTTTTTATTATTTTTTACAGATTTATTTATTTATTTGAGAGAGACAGCATGTGAGTGGGGGAGGGGCAGAAGGAGAGGGAGAGAAAGACTTACGCAGACTCCATGCTGGGTTCAGGACCTGATGTAGAGTTTGAGCTCATGACCTCGAGAATAAGACATCAGTTGAAACCAAGAGTCAGAGCTTAAACAACTGCACTATTCAGGAGCCCCTCATGCATTCATTTAAAATTATATTTATCCAAATGTTTTAAAATATTGGTCTAAGTCAGAATATGAAGCCAAGGACATTGGATAGAATATCTTCTAAAAAGAAAATGTAGGGATGCCTGGGTGGCTCAGTGGGTTAAGCCGCTGCCTTCAGCTCAGGTTATGATCCCAGTGTGCTGGGATTGAGTCCCGCATCAGGCTCCTTGCTCGTCAGGGAGCCTGCTTCTCTCTCTGCCTCTGCGTGCCTCTCTGCCTGCTTGTGGGCTCTCTCTCTCTTTCTCTCTGACAAATAAATAAAATCTTTTAAAAAAATTAAAAAAAAAAGAAAATGTATTTTAATCCTGAAAGAAAATATATTCAGCCTTCACCAAAACCTCATGGCCCATTTCCCCAACCCCACCTTGTCAGTTTGTTTCATTTAAGATTCTGATATTGAAAATAGAAAATGTATAGAAATCGTGATCAGGGAGTTAGAAAATTATATTGATCTGTGAAAAAGACAAATCTCTTCTGTCAATAAGGGTAAGAAAAGTGGTTAGCAACTTTAGTGAATACATAAACCTATACAAGAAATTCATAGTTCAAAAATGAAGTATACTTTTTTGGTACTATTTATTAAACAATTTATGAAGTTTTAGAAAGGAAATCTATGTGAACAACACTTGGAAAATATTCCTCTGAGTAGCATAATATATTTCTTTTCCTGTGGGTTCTTTCACACTAATAAGATCAGCAATAAAGTCTACCTATATAGTCATATTGTAAAAGTCAGTTTTCAGTGTTTTAAGAATCAATCTATAGACAAAACTTTAGATACTAGATATTTATTGATTAGAGTATATTTATTGGAAAGACATATTTTCTGAACTGAGGATAAATATTATAAGATCATAATGTTGAAAGTAATGACAACACACACAGAATTCAGAGCCTGAAATAAAAGTACTTCGAATTCCTAATTTCAGTTGTGGAGATCCATAAGATATATTCTGAAGTGAGAGTATGCCAAACTCGAGGATTAGGTATAATGTTAAAATTTATTAATGTAATTAATTTTTAAAAATTAATGATATAAATGACAAAATTTAGGTAGATACGAGAATTGAGACAGAGGTAGTGATTTGTAGTATATATTTGTTCATTTCTTACTGCTCCATGGAACACAAATAGAGAATATTTACAGTTGATTCATTTAAAAAATTGTTCAGAATGTATATATATTAATCACCTCACACCCATCTCCTTTTTAGGCAGTTATAGGATATTCAGTGAAACAGATCTATACCCACAGAAGGTCATTACCAGTCTCCCTCTCCAAACACAGCTTTATAGCTTTCGTTTGTCCCTGGGGATTTCTGTGCATATCAAAACCTAGTATAATACTCCAAATTGGCACACTTGCCAGGCCCCATCTGCATCTTGGTGCCTTCCTCCCAAATTAGAACACAGAAGCTGTATTATTAACCATTTTATCAATTCCCAAGCACCTTTGCAGTAACATCACTTTTGTTTTGTTATCCACTTCACTTGTCATCCATACTCAAGTGTATTTTCCAAAACTATTGCTGACTGTTGACTCTCCCAAAAATATCGAAAACAAAAACAAAACGACTTCTGCTAAGGCAAAATTAAGTTTAGACTTGCTAAAGTAAGGTAAAATATTATCTTGACAAGGTTTCAAAATGGGAAATTGAGGCAGAATATTTATAGAGATTAGATTTGTAGGGCCTTGTATGGAAAATTTTTAGGGTAGCTTTTGTGAGGCAAAGAAATGATTAGGATTATGTGGAGTTTATAACATAATAGCTTCAAATTAGTGATCCCTGTGAGAAAAGGAATCTGAGAGGAGTCTTGAGCAAGCTCATAGTCTTGAAAATAAGCTGTATACTTGGTTTTCCAAATTCCTTTTCAGGAACTTTTTTTTTTTTTTTTTGTAACAACAACTAAACTTTTTATTGGTGCCAACATTGTTTAACCCATGGACAAAGCTATAGCTAGTTCCATTATTAATAAAAGAGTTGGTTTCAGTTCTCAGTATTTACATAGCCAAAGCCATTTTAATGTCTATTCATTTTTCTTTGTGTCCTTCTCTTTATATACATTCAATAAATGCCCATCCTTATAACTAGGTTCTGTGAGTGCAACTGTATTATTCACAGTTTAATATGCAGAAACCAGAGTTTTTATGGTACATGGTAGGTGTTCATTTCAAAGTTGTCTGAATAAATGAAACAATCATAATACCTGAAATTTATAGAAGACATGTTTGACAAATCACATAAACTCACTGTTACTAGAAATAGCAAGGAAGTGATTTTTAAATGATGTTAAAGAGGTGGTGGCCAATAGTGTTGATTCGTGGCCAAATTGTATAAAGTTTTCCTCTTGGTTTTTGCTTGTTTTAAATAAAGTTGGTACACAATTTCTGTGTACAACATAGCATTCAACAACTCTAAACATTATACTGTGCTCACCACAAATGTAGCTACCATCTGTCACCATAAGACCTGTTCCAATTCCATTGACTATATTCCCTATGCTCTGTTTTATTCCCATGATTTATCCATCCCATAACTGAAAACCTGTATCTCCCACTTCCTTTCCCCCATTTCCCCCATCCCACCACCCGCCTTTGTCTCCAAGTTTCACCATTTGTTATTTCTTGTCTTTTTGATTCTGGACATTCTGACAGGTGTAAAGTGATACCTCATTGTGGTTTTGATCTGCATTTCCCTGATGATAAGTGATGCTGAGCATCTTTCCATGAGTCTGTTGGCTATCTCTATGTCTTCTCTGAAAAATTTCTATTCAGGTCCCCTGTCTTTTTATAATTGGATTACGTGTGTGTGTGTGTGTGTGTGTGTGTGTGTGTGTATGCGTGCGCACGCGTGCATGTGTGTGTGTCTCTATGTTGTTGTATCAGTGCTTTTATATGCTTGGTTATTAACTTCTCATCAGACATATCATTTGGAGATATCTCTTCCATTCTGAAAGTTGCCTTTGTATTTTGTTGATGGTTTCCTTTATTGTGCAAAAACTTTTTATTTTTATGTGGTTCCAGTCATTTATTTTTGCTTTGTTTCCCTTGCCTCAGGAGAGGTATCTAGAAAAATATTGTTAAGGCCTATGTCAAAGAAATTACTGCTTATATTCTCTTCTACCAATTTTATGGTTTAATGACTCAGTTTACTTCTTTCATCCATTTTTTAGTCTAATTTTTGTATGATGTAAGAAAGTGGTCCAGTTTCATTCTTTTGTATTCAGCTGTCCAGTTTTCCCAGCACAATTTATTGAAGAGACTGTCTTTACCTCACTAGGTATTTTTATATATTTTGTCATAGAGTAATTGATTGCATAGACATCGACTTATTTCTGAGCTGTCTATTCTATTTAATTGACCTATGAGACTGTGTGTGTGTGTGTGTGTGTGTGTGTGTGTGTGTGTGTTTGTGGCATTACCATACTGTCTTGATTACTATAGCTTTGTAGTATATCTTGAAATCTGGAATTGTGATACCTGCAGCTTTATTCTTCTTTCTCAAGATTTCTTTAGCTATTTAGGTCTTTTTGTACCAAGCAAGATTTTGTAGATCAAATTAAAAATATATCATCCTTTTTCCTAGAAGCAAAGTGAAACCATGGATATGCTATAAGTAAGAAAGTGATGATCATTTCAGTTTTAAAAAACATACTCTGGCTGCAATGTGAAGAATAGGTGGAGCAAATTTCAATATAGGGAAACAACTTGGAGCCAATGAGGTGATCAAGATCAGATGATGGAAATGGATTTGGCTGGTGTCAACATTAATAGAAAGAAGTAGAGGAATTTGAGAAATATTTGAGTGGTAAAATTGGTAGGAATTTTCATCAGTATAAGGTATAAGGGGAAGGAGACATCAATGATTTGTGGAACTGCATGATTAGTGGCAATCTTATGTGAGCATAAATACACTGGATCAATATTGGTGTTGGGGTAACTATCTCAAGTTAGTCTTGCTCATGTTTCATGTGGAGAGATTTTAAAAACATGCAAGTAGATATTACAAAGAAGTAGTTGTTTTATATCTTTAGAGATTCCACTAAAGTCTGGTCAGGGGATATAGATTTGTCAGTAATGACACTGTACAACAAACTATTAATGTGAGTAAAATCACCTAGGTAAAAACAAATATTGAAAGAGCCTTATAGAACTTCCAAAATTAAGGGCACAGAAAAGCTTGAGCCAGCAAGACAGGCATAGAAGGAGGTCCATAAATGTAGAGATAAAATAAGAACAGAACATTATATCCTGAAAGCCAGTGAGGAAAAAAAAAAATGAGAAGTCCATATTATGAAAGATTAATGAAAATCAAATGAGAACCAAGAATACCATTATTTCAGAAATGTAGAATTCGGGGCGCCTGGGTGGCTCAGTGTGTTAAGCCTCTGCCTTCGGCTCAGGTCATGATCTCAGGGTCCTGGGATCAAGCCCCGCATCGGGCTCTCTGCTCAGTGGAGAGCCTGCTTCCCCCTCTCTCTCTGCCTGCCTCTCTGCCTCCTTGTGACCTCTGTCTGTCAAATAAATAAATAAAATCTTTAAAAAAAAAAAGAAATGTAGAAGTCATTGGTGACCTCTGCTTTTTTTTTTTTTTAATAATCCTACCTTAAATTTAATTATCATTGAATAAGTAAAGTGAAATGTAGTCTGAGGAGAAGTCTATTCAAAGTCACATCTAGCAAAAATACCATACTGTAGAAAATGAAATCATAGAAGATAATGATACAAACCAAAGTGTTATTAGAGGTACTGGTTTGACCATATAAGACAAGGTTTATAGTTTTAGACTTTGGGCTATTAAATGTGAACCTCAAATAAATCATTTCTGTATTCACTTAATGTGTTATAAATATGTTTTCTATATCTGTTTGTAAATTAATGATCCAAAAAACTACAGGCTGGGTTTTCTATGTTTGGAGTTGCTTTAAATACAGAAGATTTGGAACTTTGATACTTTTGTCAAAATAGGGAGTGGAACTCAGGACTTGATTCTGAAGCAAGACTTAGGAGAGAGGTAACTCTACTGAGATTTAAGGTAACAGATTTAAGGGAGAGGAGGGTAAAATCTGGCTACCAGTTCCACCTACTCCCATAAAATTTCAAATATATATATACATATATATATTTGCAAAATATATATTGCAAAAAAGAAATTTGGGAAGACATAAAGCTCTAAGAATTTTGTTTTGTTAGTTTTTGCTTTATTTTGTGTTTGTTTGTTTTTGTGGCAATACCTATGTTGGATATATTATTTGCTCTTCAGCCTCATTTTGAAATACTTTTAAAAATACCATTGTGTTTGGGAGTGCCTGGGTGGCTCAGTCAGTTGAATGTCTGCCTTTGGCTCAGGTCATGGTCACAGCATCCTGAGATCAATTGAGGCCCACGTCAGGTTCCCTGCTCAGCCTGCTTCTCCTTCTTCCACTTGCATTGTTTGTGCACTCTCTCTCCCTCTCTCAAATAAATAAAACATTTTTAAAAAATACCGTCGTGTTGCTGGAGAGGATGCGGAGAAAGGGGAACCCTCCTACACTGTTGGTGGGAATGCAAGCTGATGCAACCACTCTGGAAAACAGCATGGAGGTTCCTCAAAATGTTGAAAATAGAACTACCCTATGACCCAGCAATTGCACTGCTGGGTATTTACCCTAAAGATACAAACGTAGTGATCCGAAGGGGCACGTGCACCCGAGTGTTTATAGCAGCAATGTCCACAATAGCCAAACTATGGAAAGAACCTAGATGTCCATCAACAGACGAATGGATAAAGAAGAAGTGGTATATATACACAATGGAATACTATGCAGCCATCAAAAGAAATGAAATCTTGCCATTTGCGACGACGTGGATGGAACTAGAGGGTATCATGCTTAGCGAAATAAGTCAATCGGAGAAAGACAACTATCATATGATCTCCCTGAAATGAGAGAGAGGAGATGCAACATGGGGGGTTAAGGGGGTAGGAGAAGAGTAAATGAAACAAGATGGGATTGGGAGGGAGACAAACCATAAGTGACTCTTAATCTCACAAAACAAACTGAGGGTTGATGGGGGGAGGGGGGTTGGGAGGGGGGGTGGGGTTATGAACATTGGGGATGGTATGTGCTATGGTGAGTGCTGTGAAGTGTGTAAACCTGGCGATTCACAGACCTGTACCCCTGGGCATAAAAATATATGTTTATAAAAAATAAAATTAAAAAAATATACATATTAAAAAAAAAAAAAACATCGTGTTTGGACATAAAATGCATCCTCATCTGTTACTGAAAGTGCCTAATCCCAAAAGAAGGAAAAATACCACTTACTTTTTGCAGATTTAGGAACCTATTTAAATCTAAACACTTTTAAGAGTCTCTTGGATAAGTTGTTAATTCTCATGATTTTTATCTTATAAATTATGTATTATTATAGCTTATAATATGGCATAAGATTGATTATGATATGAGATCTAGGCTTACTTAAACCCAATTGTTTTGTCACAGTAGCCTGCAATATCGAAAACATAGTATAGATTGCCAATTTCAGTTATACAAAAATTTTTTTAAATATACTGACCCATAATTGTGAGGGATAATAATTTTTGAAATTGTAAAGATGGAGATTATTTCAAAATGAGCATATATTATGGGAACTGGATTAATATAATATCAAAGTGAGGCTTAGAGGGAATTGTATAGGATTGAATGCATAAATTAGGAAAGAGGAAGGATTATTTATTTATTTATTTATACTTGAGAAAGAAAGCAAGAGGGAGAGCAAGATAGCAGAAGAAGAGGGAGAGAGAGAATCTCTAGCAGACTCCGCACTGAGACCAGAGTCCAATGTAATGCTCAGTCTCACAATCCTGAGATCATGACCTGAGCCAAAACCAAGAGTCAGTCAGCACTGAACCAACTAAGCCACCCAGGCACCCCAATAGAAACCTTTAAATCAATAATCTAAGATTCTCTCTTAGGACACTAGATAAAGATGAGCAAATTAAATCCAAAGGAAGCAAAGAAGTAAAAATAACAAAATAAAATAAATTAGAGTAGAAATCAATGAAATTGAAAACAGGAAATCACTGGAGTCATGCTAAGAGAATAAAAGAAGACTCAAATTACCTATATCAGAAGTGAAAGGCAAGACATCACTATATATTGCATGGACCTTAAAAAAACAAAAATAAAAATAATATGGTTAACAGTTCTGTGCCCACAAATGTGATAACCTAAATGAAATTGATCAATTTCTTGAAAGACATGATCTGCCAAAACTTACATAAGAGTAAAAAGACTACCTAGTAATAGGCTTATTAAGGAAATTAAGTCAATAATTAGTAAAGTAGCATTTTAAAGCAGAAAGCCCCAGTCCTAGATGGGTTTCCTGGTGAATTCTACCAACCATTTATGAAAGAAATTTTACCAGTTCTCTACAAGCTCTTACAGAAGCAGAAAGGATACTTTCTAGCTCATTCTGCATCCAGCATTTCTCTAATACCAAGTTCGCACATTGCTGATCAGAGGAAAGTTACCCCAGGGTTGAGACCCAGAGGAAGAAGAATAACCATTTTGAAATATATCAGAACATTTTATTCATCAGAGTATTTTCCTCTTCTTAACAAATCTACCCTGAAGATAAAGTGTTTTACACCACATACACTACACATGAATATTTATAACAGCTTTATTCATAATTGCCAAGATTTGGAAGCAACCAAAATGTCCTCCCGTAGATGAAACGATGAATAAATGAAATATTATTCAGTACTAAAAACAAATGAACTATTATGCTATCTAAAGACATGCGGAAATGCCTATTGCTAAGTGAAAGATGCCATATACTGTATGATTACTACTATTGGACATTCTACAGAAGGCAAAACTATGAAGATAGCAAAAAGATCAATGAACACCAGAGGTGGGGGGCCGGAAGGAAAGGTGGAACACAGAAAACATTTTGGGCACTGAAACTAATCTGTAGAATACTATAATGATGGATATATGCACCATTATATATTTGTCAAAACCTGCAGAGTGGGCAACACCCAGAATAAACTTATTGTAATACGGAATTTGTGTGACAGTGATACATCAATATAGGCTCATTGTAATAAATATAGCATGCTGGTGTGTTATGTTGACTGTACAGGAGTCTGTTTCTATGTGAAGAATTATCTATTTTACACACTTATTTTTTGTTGCAAACCTAAAACTTCTAAACAGGAACTCTATTGTTAATGAAATAATATTAATAAAAGTATACACTTTTATTATACATATTTATATTATAGTTCCTACAGTTAAAACACAACAAATGACTTAACTCAGTATTTCCTAAGTGATTTTACTGCTTGTTTCATTTTTATATAACTTTTCTTTTTTATTGTTATTAATTTTTTAATTTTTTATTGTGATTTTATTTTATGTAACTTTTCTTAATATTTATTGGGGCTAGGGTTCCATATAATGTTTACTGTAAATACTAGGTTTGACTATAATAGTAGTAAATACATGAAAATCATCTACTGTATATTTTCTCCCTATATATCTTAACTGTCACATTTTTTGTGATTAGACAATAGATATAAAACAGTTTTATTTTTTTATTTTTTTAAGATTTTATTTATTTGACAGAGAGAGACACAGTGAGAGAGGGAACAAGCAGTGGAAGAGGGAGAGAGAGAAGCAGGCTTCTAGCCAAGCAGGGAGCCCCCTGCGGGGCTTGATCCTCAGACCCAGGGACTATGACCTGAGCTGAAGGCGACGCTTAATGACTGAGCAACACAGGCACCCCATATAAAACACTTTTTAAGCATATACAAAAATAAGAAACTGACATACATAAATTAACAGAAATAAATAAAAATTATAATGCACTCCTATTTCGTGACTCACAGTGACAAGTCAATTTTCTGGTAAAAAGAAGCCTCTATAGTTCTCCCATGGAGCTAACATTTGATTGCACCTTCCTCTAATCCAACCCAACACACACACACACACACACACACTCACTACAATTACCATATTGAATATGAGGGTGGGGCAGCTGATCTCTATCTCAGATCTTTGTCAGAACCCTATTGTGCTTCTCTGGTGGACCTGCCTGATTTTACAGAAATTTGCTTCCTCTCTCTAACTGTACCTGACATATGCCTATTCTTTTTTTTTTTTTTTTTTTTTGACTTGACCTCTTGCCACTCATTTTCAACTTGGTTTGAATCCTTGGCACTTAAATTGCTCTGTTTGGTCTTTGTTTTGTATTTCTTCCCACTCTACTTGGAAATCTTGCAGATGACCTCAGACTGTGCACTTGGATTTTACGCCCTGTTTACTCCTTTCCTGTTGCCACGAAGTCATTAGACTTGAAGCACGTCATCTCTCTCTGGAGTTACAATATCTGTGCTTTCTAACCTCCTGGGTTTGGGTCTGTGCCTGCCAGACATTCACTGTCTTCGAGGTCCTTCCAGTTGGATTCCTGATCTTGGTTTTCATTGGTTGCCCCAGCTGGCTCTGTGACAGTTTCCAATACTAAGCAGACTGAGAGAAGGCCTCCCTTTCCTGTCACAGCTTTGGTAAATCAAATATAAAACTTCCTGCGAACTCACAGAGCCTGTCTTAAGTGCAGTGCCGTTCTATTTTCAAATGGCACTTTCTAAAAAAGGTGAGGTCTTCCCTCAGCATCTGTTTAAAAGTAAACTTGTCCTCATCACACTCACTATTCCCTTTTCTTGTTTTATTTTTTTTCTCCATAACATGTATAACCTTCTATCATACACATGTATAACCTTCTATCATACTATATACTATACTTATTTATTTTACATATTGTCAGTCCCCTACACTGTCAGTCCCCTACACTGGGTCTCCATGAATGCAAGGTTTTTTCCTTACTAATTTATAATAAATATGTGATATGCAAATAAGTAAAAAAATGAATATGAATGAACACTGATGGGACAAATTAGGGGTAAGAATTCTTCAATGAACAATTTCCATCGTGGAAAGGCATAACATTTTTACCCATCAACATTGGCCCATTTCAATATCTCTTTTTTACTTAGAAGGGAATTTGTATTCTGGGCATTCATGTTAGCTGTAATCTCATCGAACATTTTCTAAGAGGGAAATCAAAGTTTAGTTAACCTTACTGACATAATCTTAAAACAAAAGTGATTTTTTTTTAATGTGCAGATCTCAGTGAAGTTATTGACAATTAAAGGGTTGGTTTAATCTCTTTTCATGATTTGTTTTATAAGAAGAAAACTATAAGAAGAAAATTATAAGAAGAAATTTCCAAACCCTAAATCCCTTGAATAGGGCAATTTTTCATTATCCTTTTATTTTTTTGACTTTTGTAACTATATGTTTTATTCTTAGTGGAAATTTAAAGTTTGGAATCTCCCAGTTGAGAGAAGTGGTCATTTCTGCTCCCATTATATGGCATCTGAATTGTTTCCATTTTTTGGCTATTACAAATAAAGATAATATGACCATTCATGTCCCTGTGTTTGTATAAACATAAGTTTTCAATTCCTTGGGATAAATGTGAAGAGTGAAATTTCTGGATAATATAGTAATTGCATGTTCAGTTTTATATATATAAACAAATGTTCTCCGGAATAATTTACCATATTACATTCCACCAGCAATGTATGAATGGTCCAGTTTCTTTGCAACGTCACCAACATTTGGCGTTGCCACTATTTATTTTAGTCTTTGTGGTAGGTGGTGTAGAGATATATATTATTATGGCTTTAATTTGCATTTGCCAAATGAATAATGAAGTTGAACATCATTTCCCGTATTATCTGTCATCTCTATATACTCCTTAGTGAAATGAAAAGTTGTGAAAGTTTGAAAACTTTTCTCCCAGTCAGTAACTTGTCTTATTATGCTCTTGACAGGGTCTCTGGCAAAGCAAAATTTTTAATTCTGACGAAGCCCAGTTTATTATAATTCCCTTTCACGTTATGCTTTTTATATAATGTATAAGAACTCTTCACCTACCTTCATATCTTGAATTTTTCTATTTTTTTCTAAAACATTTATAGTTTTGTGTTTTATTTTTAGTTTTGTGTTTTATTTTTAAGTCTACGGTCCATTTTGAGTTAATTTTTATATAATATGTGAGATTTAGTTCAAGGTCATTTCTTGTTTTTGTTTTTGGTCTATAGATATCTAATTGCAACAGTACCATTTACTATTAAGGTTCCCTTTCTTCTACTGAATCGCTTTTGGATCTCTGTCAAATATCAGTTGAAAATATTTATGTAGGTGTGTTTCTGGGTTATATGTTCTCTACCATTAATCCCTGTGTCTATCCTTCCACCAGTAACAAGTAAACTTGCCTAATCTAGTTATATAGTTAAGATTTAGTGTCAGAGTGTTTCTTCCTACATTATTCTTTTTCTAGATTGTTTTACCTATCCTAGGACTTATACATTTCTATGTACATATTGGAAGAAGCTTGTATCTGTCTACAAGAGTATTTGCTCAGATGTTAATAGAAATTACATTCACCCTTTACATTAATTTGAGCAGAATTGATACCTTTAGTATATTTAGTCTTCCAATACATGAACAGAGTATATCTATTTATTTAGATCTTGATTTCTCATCATTAGTATTTTATATTTATCAACATATACATCCTGGATCCTGTACATGTTTTGTTAGCTTTATATCTATGTTTTTTTCTGAGTAGCAATTTTAAGTGATGCTGTGTTTTTAATATTGATTTCCATATGTTCATTGTTAGCATATGCAATTTTGATGTTTTTTTGCCATGATCTTGTATTTGTCAACTTGTTGAATTCATTTATTATTTTTTATAGTTTTTGTTGTAGATCCCTGGGATTTTCTATGTATACATCATGTCATCTGAAAATAGGGAAAATTTTGTTTTTCTTTTTAATCCATAGTTTTCATTTCTTTTTCTTGCCTTCATGCATTGTTAGAACTTTTAGTATCATATTAAGTAGAATGGTGAGAATAATCTTCATTGCCTTATTGCTGATCTTTGGGGAATTAGTTTTTTCACCATTAATCTGATGTTAACTGTAGGGTTTTTATAAATGGTTTATATCAAATTGAGGTAGTTCTTCTGTTATTTAACTTGCTGGGAGTTTTTATTTTCTCATGAAATGAAATGTTAAACTTTGTAAAATATCTTTTCTATATCAATAGGTATGATTATATTATATTTTTCTTCTTCATTTTGTTGATTTCTATCATCTTGATTGAGACTCAGTAGTTTGTGTTGTATTAGGAAGCTGTCAAATTTGTGGGCATGTAATTATTCATACTGTTCCCTTATAATTCTTTTAATGGTTGTGAAATTTGTTTCATTCCTCATATTGATGATTTGTGTCATATATTTTTTTAACAGTTTGGATAGAGGCATACAATTTTTATTAATTTTTTTTCAAAAAACTAACTTCTGGCTCTACCAATTTTTATTTACTATTTTCTTGTGTTCAATTTCATTGATTTCTGCTTTTATTTATATTACTATTATCCTTTTTTCTGCTTACTTTGGGTTCATTTTATTCTTGTTTTTCTAATTTTGTGTCATAGAAATTTAATTATCAATTAGACACTTTTCTTCTTTTCTAATATAAACACTCAGTGCCATAAATTTTCATCTTAGTACTGTTAGTTGCATCAAAAAATTTGATAGACAATATTTTTATTTCATTTCATTAGACTTATTCTTTGATTTATAGGTTATTTAGAAGAATGTTGTTTAAATTCCAGGTGTTTATAATTTTTGTGTTATCTGTACTATTTTCTCATAATTTCTTGTTTTCTAATATCGATTTCTAGTTTGGTTCCATTTTAATCAGAAAACACAATCTGTTATTTCAATTTTTATAAATGTGTTGACATATATATTATGAACCATGATATGGTCCATCACTGTGAATATGAAAAGAATATGTATTCTGCATTTGGGGGAGTAAAGAATTCTATAAATTCCAATTCAATTATTTTAGTTGATGGTTTTATTCAGTTATCAATTCTATTACATTATTTATTATTATTCATGTGTTTTGAAGCTCTGTTTTTTATATACACATTTAGGATCACTGTATATTTGAACTGAACCTATCATCATCATTTAGTATTCCTTTTTCCTAGTAATTATCTTTGCTCTGTGGTCCACTTTAAATGATATGAAGAAAACTATTCCTGTTTATTTTTTGATTGATGTTGGCATTATATATATTTTTCTATCTTTTTACATTAGCTGTGTCATTGTTCTTAATTTGGGTTTCTTATAATCAGCATATAGTTAGGTTTTTATAAAAAAGTATATTCTGTACATTTCTGTTTTATAGATGATGTATTTAGATAATTTAAATTTAAAATACTCATTGATATGTTATAGCTTATATCTGGAATTTTATTATTTACTGTCTGTGTGTTTCCTCTGTTTCTCATCCCACTGTTTTCTTTTCTTGTCTTCATATGGGTTCTTCAATATCCTGTTTTTAAAGAATTCTATATAGTTTTACTTTTATATTTTTAAGTGTATTACTTTGTATAGTTTTTAAGGGATTACTTGATAATTTGAGAAAACAGGGAAAGCTATTGACTGAGCTTTTATTATGATTAAGTATTGACTTTGGGATGAAGGTTTGTATCTGTGGTCCAGGCTTACCTAGTCTGAAAGTTTTAGTGTAGTACCTGTGCTTTCATTAGCTTCCCCAGATGTGAAGCAGTAGGAGAGAGAGAGTTAGGGTTTAAACATAGTTAGCTAAGGAATGTCAAAAATAGGTTCAGATTCTTTATTACATTCACCCCTAATATTTGACTGGTGATTGAAATGTACCATGTCTTATTTGAAATTATTTCATTAAGGCATTTTGGCACATATTTGTATCCTAAGGCTGGTCAGGAATGAAAAGAAGGAAATATGGAAGGTGAATTTTCTGTAGACCGTCTTGCTCAAAAGTCCAAGTTTATGTATTTTGTGAAGTAAAATGTGTGCCTTGGTCCCTATCAGTGATGTCTGGAAATCTGAAGGGGGGCATGTAGTGTCTTGGCAAAGCCTTATATTGTGACTTTAGTATATGCATAGACATGCACGACCTAGACTTATATTTTGGGTATCTGTGAGACAGGTTTCCCAGAGTTCTTAATCCCAAAGGAAGCAATTTTGGATATGAAATTATTGTTGATGTCATTAACTGGACCAGATGATAAGATCAGTGGAAATCTCCTAAAAGCCTTTAAGAATGTGCCAGTGGGGCTAATTGTTTGCTGGGGCATTCAGTGTTAAAAGGACTTCCTAAATTTAGACCAATTGTCTTGACTGTTAGGTTTTGTCCTTTGTTAGAGATATCCTGGTTAAGGGATGAAAACTAGGAGCCCTCCAGCAAGTTCCATCATATATTATGGATATCATCTATAGTCTACTAACTCCTTTTGCTGTTCACCCACTTGATCCCAAAAGTTCTTAAGGTATCCAAGTGGTCTGGAGCAGGTATGACTTATTCTAATAGAGTAGTATCTAATAAGGTACTGAAGATTGTGGAAGTCATCCACTCCTACAGGTAGGATACATCATAGGGCTCATATTTAAGTCTATTCTGTAGATATTATTTTTCTTCTACCAAGTAAGCATTGATGGCTATGAAAACTTGAAGAGTTCATTATACAGGACAGAATGAACCATTTGGTACACAGTGTCATGGATTTAGATTGTGCCAGAGCTTATGTTTCCAAGTGAGCCCAGTATGCACACAGAATTTATTTCATAAATGCTGATACCTGGGGCTAATTAGAGCAGTGTCCTGGGGCACCTGGATGGCTCAGTTGGTTAAATGTCTGCCTTAGGCTTAGGTCATGATTCCACGGTCCTGGGATCAAGCTCCAAAATTGGCTCTCTGCTCAGAAGGAAGCCTACTTCTCCTTCTCCCTTTACCTACCACTCTGCCTATTTGTGCTCTCTTTCTGTCAAATAAATAAATAAATAAATATATATATTTAAAAAGAGAGAGAGAGAGAAATGTCTTGTACCAGAATTCCTTGAGCAATTCATGGCCATCATGGGTACCACAACTCTAAGAGGCATGAGAGGAAGTTGCAAAAACCTCTATAGTAAAAGACTGTCCAGTGGGCACTAATGGGACTGTCAGTTTTATTACAATTTGGATAGATTTTAGAGTTTTTTTTTTGAAATCTCATTTAATATGGTCTGATTTTTAAAGGCCTAGATGAGTTTAAGTAATGAAAAAGAACATGGGTACTTGACTTAGCATATAGCAAGAAAAGGAGAATGAGATGAAGCATGTAACAAAAACTACAGTTTTAAAGAATTTAAATAGTAGTGTTGACTTCCTAAATTTTCTTGTGGAGTGACAAGAATGATTCTCTGAAAATGATCCAGGGGCTTTACTTTGGGTAACCTACACAATGTGTTAGCTAAAACAACAGTCTCCCTCTCTTTTCTTAATGGATGGAATTGCATTTGAAATTACCTTTACTTAGATTTTGGTGTCCTTTCTCAGCTGATGGAATTTACTGACCTTTCTTCTTTATGGGGCACCTAAGTACCCCAGTAATGGCAAATTGATTTTTCATACCATGCCTGTCAAAATCAAGAATCTGCTTGACATCTCACTAATTATCCATAAATAAAGGTAATTTAAGTTTCACTATATTAAGAGTTATCAAGGTTGCTTTTGGTGGTGAGTTCTCTTCCCTGGAACTTAAACCGACTGACTTTTTATGAAATCACCTGTGTGTTTTTCTGTGATTATGAGCATTTGGGCCTTCCATACCTTCTCTTAATAATTCTTATTATGTTTCCCCCAAAATATCATAGTTTACCCATATTATATAACATTATGCCATTCTCTGTAATCCCTGTTGTATAATAAATATTAGTCATACAATGTCTTCATCTAGTTTTCTCACATCTTTAAGCATTTTTTGAGCAAAGAAAACAAAACTCTGTATGTCTGATATTAAACTATTAAGAAAAACATTACATTTTTTTCATTTTTATATATCAAACACTTAGGCTGTATTCTCATTAATTTAAATTTCTACCTTTTAACTGATTTTCTCTGTTGTAGCATAACTGAATGAAGTGTAGCATATTTAACATTTTAAAGGTTAGTGTTATGATATTCTATTAATTTTTTTCTTAAACATGTTGTCCTTAAATTGAATACCAAACAATAACACTAATATATTTGAGAAATATTCATTCCATATAAATTTTAGACATATTAATTTGATTGTAATAGTAACATCTACATGTTCATTAAAAACTTAGAAGGTGTAGGGACTTCTAGGGAGGACGGCAGAGTAGGAAGATCCTAAGCTCACTTCATCCCCAGGATACACTGAGATAAATCCTCTATCAGTGTAAATAACCTAGAAAATGACCCAAAGACTGGCAGAAAAGACTCACCACAGCTAAATGTAGGGAAGAGAGAATATACTGTATCAAAGAGAGTAGGAATGGTAGAAATCCAGTCAGGAGCCATACTAGGCCATGGGAGTATCACAGGAGGAACTTTAGCACCCCACTTACATCAATGGAAAGATAATCCAAACAGAAAATCAATATAGTGATTTTGAAAGATATGCTGGACCAGACAGATCTAACAGATATATTCAGAACATTTTACCCTAAACAGCAGAATATACATTCTTTTCAAGTGCACATGGAATATTTTTGAGAATAGACCATATGTTAGTCTAGAAAACAACTCTTAACAAATTCAAAAAGACTGTAGTCATACCATGCATCTTTTCAGATCACAATGTTGTGAAACTATAAATTAATCACAAGAAAAAATCTAGAAAGAAAACATAGAGGTTAAATTACATGCTATTAAACAATGAATGTTTCAACTAAGAAATCAAAGATGAATTAAAAAAACACATGGAGACAAATGAAAATGAAAATACAATGATCTCAAATCTTTGGGATGCATCAAAAGCTTACTAAAAGGGAAGTTTATAGCAATTTAGGCCTAAGTCAGGAAGCAAGAAAAATCTAAAATAACCTAACTTACACCTAAAGGAGATAAAAAAAAAAGAACAAACAAAAACTCAAAACTAGTAGAAGGAAGGAAATAATAAAGATTAGAGCAGAAATAAAACAGAAACTAAAAATATGAACAAACAAAGCCAAAACAATAAAATAGATTAATGAACACAGGAGATATTTCTTTGGAAAGATCAATAAAATTAATAAACCTTTAGCCAGATATATTTAAGAGGGGAGGCTTAAATAAACAAAATCAGAAATGAAAGTGGAGAAATAACAACCAACCCACCAAAATATTAAGAATTTTAAGAGGATATTATGTAAAATTACATGCCAATAAATGGGACAACCTAGAAGAAATGAATAAATTTCTAAAAACTTATAACCTCCCCAAACTGAATCAGAAAGAAATAGAAAATTTGACAGACAAATAGCCAGTAATGAAATTGAATCAGTAATCAAAAAATTCCCAAGAAAGAAAAGTCCAGGATTAGTTGGTTTCACAGATGAATTCTACTAAACATTTAAAGAGTTTATATATATAGTTCTCAAACAACTAAAAAAAAAATAGAAGAGGAGGGAAAGCTTATGAATTCATTTTATGAGGCCAACTTTACCCTGATATCAAAACCAGATAAAGACACTACCAAAAAAAAAAAAAAAAAAAAAAAGAAAAGAACACTACAACCAAAATCTCTGATGGACATAGATACAAAAATCCTTAACATATTAGCAAACCAAATCCGATAATACCTTTAGAAAAATCATTTGCCACAATCAACTGGGATTTGTTCCTGGAGTGCAAATGTGGTTCACTATTCATAAATCAATTAACATGACATATCACATCAATAAAAGAAAGGATAAAAGCATGATCATCTCAATAAATGCAGAAAAAAGCATTTGACAAAGCACAATACCATTCATCTTAAAAATCTTCAAGAAAGTAGGGTTAGTGAGAACATACCTCAACATAATACAGATCATATATGAAAAATCCATAGCTAATATACTCAATGGTGAAAAACTGAGAACTTTTTACTTAAGATCAGGAAAGAGAAAAGGAAGTCCACTCTCACCACTTTTACTCAACATAGTACTGGAAGTCCTTGCCACAGCCATCAAAAAAGAAAAAGGAATAAAACACATCCAAATTGGTGAGGAAGAAGTAAAAGTTGCACCACGTGCTGATGACATGGTCCTATACACAGAAAACCCTAAAGACTCCACCAAAAGACTACTAGAACTTATAAAGAATTCAATAAGTTGACAGGATACAAAATCAATATACAGAAATTGATTACATTTATATACACTATAATGAAGAAGCAGAAAGAGAAAAAAAAATCTGATTTACAATTACACCAAGAACAATAAAAAAATACATAGGGATAAACTTGACTAAGGAGGTGAAAAACCTGTACTCTGAAAATTATAAAACATTGGTGGAAGAAATTGAAGATGGACAAACAAATGGAAATATATTCCATGCTCATGGATTGGGACAACAAATAACGTTAAAATGTCCATGCTAGCCAAAATAGTCTACAGATACAATGCAATCCCTATGAAAACACCAAGAGTGCTTTTCACAGGACTATAACAAATAATCCTAAAATTTATATGGAACCACAAAGACTCCAGAAAATGAAAGCAGTCTAGAAAAAGAACAAAATTAGAGGTATTACAATCCTGGAGTCAGAATATACTACAAAGCTGCAGTAATGAAAACAGTATGGTACTGGCACAGAAAATAGACTCCTAGATCAATGGAACAGAACAGAGAGCCCAGATATAAATCCACAATTATGTGTTCTTTAATCTTCAACAAAGGTGCAAGAATAAGCAATGGAAAAAAGATAGTTTCTTCAACAAATGGTGCTGGAGAAAGTGGATAGCTACAAGCAAAAAAATGAAACTCTTACGCCATACTCAAAAATAAACTCAAGTGGATTAAAGACCTAAATGTGAAACCTGAAACCACAAAAACTCAAGAAGAGAACACAGACAGTGATTTCTCTGACATTGGCCATAGCAACACTTTTCTAGATTTGTTTCCTGAAGGAAGGAAAACAAATGTAAAAATAAACTATGAGTCTGTATCAAAATAAAAAGCTTTTGCACAGCAAAGGAAACAACCAACAAAACTAAAAACAAAAACAAAAACCTACAGAATGGGAGAAACTATTTGTAAATGACACACCTGATAGAAGGTTAGTGTCCAAAGTATATAAAGAACTTATATATCTCAATACCCCCCAAGCCCCCCAAATAGTCCAAATAAAAATAGGCAGAACACATGAGCAGACATTTCTCCAAAGAAGACAGACAGATGGCAGAAAATCATGAAAAGATGCTCAGCAATGCTAATCATCAGGGAAATGCAAATCAAAACCACAGAGATAATCACCTTATACCTGTCAGAGAGCTAAACAAACAAACAAACAAACAAACAAAAATCTCAAGAAAAAGTGTTGGCAAGGATATAGAGAAAAAGGAACTATGGTGCACTGTTGGTTGGAATGTAAGCTAGCATGGTCACTGTGAAAAAGAGTATGAAGATTCTTCAAAAAAATTAAAAATAAAACTATTATATGATTCAGTCATTCCACTATCAGGTATTTACCCAAAGAATACAAAAACACTAATTCAAAGAGATACATGCTTCCCCATTGTTCATTGAAACATTATTTACATGGCCAAGATATGGAAGCAACCCAAGTATCCCTCCATAGATGAATGAATAAAGATGTGGGGGATATCTAAGTGGAGAAATAACAACCAACACACAGAAATATTAAGAATTATAAGAAGATATTACTTAAAGTTATATACCGTTTACAACTGAGAATGCCAATTAACAGTTGCCAGTTATTTCTCTCTGTGTGTATGTGTGTTTATAATATTACTCAGCCATTAAAAAAAAGAAAGATTTTGCCATTTGCAATGATGTATCTACAGGGTATAATGCTAAGTGAAATAAAAGAGAAAGAAAAACATCATAGGATTTTAGTTGTACTATGGAATTTAAGAAACAAAACAAACAAGGGAAAAAAAGAAAAAGAGACAGACAAAAAAAAAATACTCTTAAATATAGAGAACAAACTAATGGTTACCAGAAGGGAGGCAAGGGATGGGCAAAATGGGTGGACGACATTTCAAGTACATTATCATGGTGAACACTGAGTATAGAATTGTTGAATCACTATACTGTGTACCTCAAACTAATATAACACTGTATCTTCCGTATATGGGAATTAAAATAAGAAAAAAATAAACAAAGTTAGGAAGTGTAGAAAAATCTATTATCTATAATCTCCACATCCAGTGATAGCCACTTTAAAATTTTAGTGTTTATCTTCTCAGTATTTTTATATAGGTATAAACCTACACATATGATTCTCTCTCTCTCTCTCTCTCTATATATATATATACATATATATATATATACATACATATATGTATATATAATGTTTTTAGCTGTTTAAACTTTTTTCCATTTATTTTTCTGTATTGCTTTGAAACTTATACACTCTATTTCCGTTATTTAATTACCTTCCATTGTATAATTACCTTTGAACTTTATTATAAATATTTAATTTACCAAATTATTTTAAATATTTAAATTACCAAGGAAATATTTTACTCTTCTGAGCAATACAAGGATTACTAACTGGACTCTGCTTGCCTTGCATGACATCACCACCACTACCATCATCAACTTCATCATTATCGTCATGGCTATTATTATATGCTGCATACATAATTTTATACTTTTACTTACTCAATATTACTTTAGCATTTCACATAATCTCCCAAAACTCTTTCTATTTGTCCTGAAGTATATTCTCTAAAAATTCCTGTAGCATACATTTCTAAAGGCTAAACTTTTAGTTTGTGCTTATTTTTCATAATTTCTCTTCCTCCTTCCTGTCCTTGAAAGATACAATTTGAGTTCAAAATTCTATTTTTGAACTTACTATCAGTACTTTGAAGAAAATATTCCACGGTTTTGCATTTGAGACTTTTTTCCTTATATTACTATTGTGACTGCTGTTGCTACTGCTGCTGTTATTATTATTGTTGTTGTTATTGTTACTTGTAAGGTGGTAGGGGCTAGATAATCTGTCAATTTTCCTTGCCTTCTTTTAGGACATTCTTTTTGTATTTGATATTCTGCATTTTCATTATGATGTGTCTAGATATAGATTGGTTTTAAGCACCCTGTTTTGGCTTCTGTGGATTACAATTTGCTTGAAATTTTTTCCATTGTAATCCCTTCAAATGTTGTATATTAGAATAATATATTCTAAATATACATGAAATTAATAGTTAAATCAATTCCCCCAGATGATGTAGCATAACTGTTATGAGAACAGTTATAAAATGCAAATCAACAAGATATCTGACACTTATAATTCCACAGACAAATGAAGATCTATGAAGTCTTATCTATGTTTAGATCTATAATACTTTTTATGCCAATATTTTTCTAATGTAACTCCAAATATTTGTATAATCATTTATCACTATCCATTCTTAAGTATATCTGTATGTCTTGATATGTTTCAGGCCAAATTTTTTTAAAGATTCATTTATTTATTTTAGAGAGAGAGAAGTGAGAGAGAGAGAAGGAGGGAAAACATGAGTCGGGGGAGTGGCAACAAGAGATGGAGAGGAAGAGAAGCAGATTCCCCACTGAGTGTGAAGCCCAATATGGGGCTCCATCTCATGACCCTGAGATCATGACCTGAGCTAAAACCAAGAATCTGCTGCCCAGTTCACAGAAACCACAGGCATGTATAATAGCACAATTATTTAAAGCATCTTAAAAGCAAATATTTAATAATATATATTTTCTAAGGATTAAAAACAAGATAAACTTAAATATGAAAGTAAATGGAAAAAAAAAAAGAGTGAATGGAACAGAAATTAATCCCGTCTGTATTGCTAGTGATAGAATCGGAAAGACGAAAAAAGTTCTGAATTTTTAAGGAATAAGACAAAAACGAAAAAACTCTGTTAACTTCAGGCATGTTCTGTTTCTATTACCTACCAGATACATTAATTACTTTTCTTTATTAATTTTTAAAATTATACATGTTGAGGGAAGTAAAAATCAAATAAGTAAATGCTTTTTCAAAGGTGTATTATTTTAAAATTTGAGAACTGGGAGAATTTATTCTCATATATTGATATTCTTTATGAATAGAAATATTTGACTGGGAATGAATAAGGCAAGCTTCAACCATGAATACTAAGCAAGACTTAAGTCATTTTCAAAGAAAGCAATAATTACCTATAGTTTCCAAACACTGAGTATGGCAATCTTACAATTTTCTTTCCAAGTGGGATTTTCATTTGTTATCTAATTCATTAAATAGATATATGTTTGAATATATTTTATCGCTACCATACATAATACTGTATCCCACTTTCTGAGTTGGAGTGAATGTATGTACTGTATAGATTGACTACAGAAAAAAAAATAGTGACAATATATTTTGTTTGAAATATCCAGTCAGACAGCATAGGCACAATTGAATATGAGGTCAGTAGACCATAAAAAAAGAAAGGTAAGATGTGTAAAGTTAATAAAAATATTTAAAATTTTGCAGGTCAAATATAAGACTTACGCATTTTGGCTTTTATCATTACCTTTTTCATAAACTAAAAATAAGTTGTCATAAAGTTTGATGTATTTAAATATCTACTTTATCAATGATTTTGATTTATTCATTTTGATTTGTTCATTTGCTTTAAATTCAGAAAAAGAAAATCATTACATTATTTAAACCACCATGAACTAAAGAAGCAAAATATACTCTCAGAACATAAAATGACTGTTTGTTTTCTCACTCTTTCCAACTTTATATTATAATTTTAATTTCCCCTTGAAACCAGGAACACATACTGCTCCATGGAACTGTAAGGTTTGAATCATTATTTCTTCCCCTTCTCATGTTATGTTTTTAGGTTGAGATCCATCATAAATATTAGTATTGTCATCTGGATCCGATTAAATGTAATGGATATGCATTTTTGGAAAATAACCCACTTTTTTGCCTATTAGTAAATAATATTGATTCTTCTTTACACAAATCACTAAAATTCTGTAACACCCAGTAAAACAATGGTCTTTAAAATCTTGCCCAGCTTTGTATATAGAATTTTATTTTCATAGTTTAATTTGGTCTGATTATTTTCATTGTTTTTTACCATAATAACTATGAGATTACCTACTGACATAAAATATTTTAAACATCCATAATTAAAACCTAGGGGGAAAAAAGACAATAAAACTTCAAAACTAGTTTAAAGCTTTGCAGTAATATTTTACTGCCAAAGAAAGCAGATAAGACTTTCACACTGTGCTGAAAACTGCAGGTAATTAATTCCCATGGCAGAGAAGTGAAGGGAAAGCACATTCCATATTCTCAGGGTAAAGTGTAAAAGGAATTTGCAGCAGATCCTGTTAGGTTTCAGCATTAATCTGTAAGGGACACTTAGAGTAGACTAGATTTGGCAGGGCAGGGGGGATTGGATCGGTGAAAGTATAAATTATATAATAGAAATGCTTCTGGCAATAAATCATCTACAACAAGTGAAAAAGCTCTAAGTAATACAACAAAAGGATTTATTAAGTGTCTGTGTTCTTTATTAATTTCATCTTAGCCAAAGAATTGGCTTTCCTTTTCCTACCCTGCTTTCCTAACTCAGCCACATTTAACTTCACATATTTGAGTGTCCTTGGCTTTTCCTCTTTTATTTTCTGACATTTGAAGACTAGACTTTTCTTTCCTTCAGCATTTGTTAATTCGGATTTGTCTCCTCCCTTTTAGTCACTGATTTCAAGGAGTAATCTGTAGTTCATCACTATTTCAGGGAAATATGTTTGATCTCATGAATCCTGGAAGTTGTAAAATGAGGTTGGGGGTGGAGTGAGTAGAAGACAGAGGCCTGCACACCATTAATGAGGACAACTTGTAATTACCCTGGATTTTGCCAAGACTTGACTGTTTGAAACCATCTACAATGTGTTTGATATAACAAGAGGGAATATAGTAAACAATCCACTAGGGGAGCCAGAGCAGATCATAACATCATATACATAGCATTTATAGAATACAGACTTTCTTTAAATTCTTCACAAGTAGCATTCAGGTGGGCAACGTTTGAATGTCGTAATTATGGACATGTGTAGAACAATGAAAAAATATTTTTACCAGTTAGTACCTACATTTTAAGTCAGAGCCCTCAAACACACCTTTACCGAAGTGTTTTATCACATATTTGAAGAGTTAACGAAAACAGAGTTGGTTTGAAAAATTTATAATATCTTATCCTTCTGGAGGGCAAAATTTACAAAATAGTTTCAAGACATCTATGCAAAACTCTCTAAGAATGATAATCTAGGAAAAGACCTAGACACTCTCCCACAGTTATTCCTTTTTTTCCCCTAAATTTCATGAAATTTTAAGTATTCCAGAATTTAAAGCCTATGCCAAATAGACACAAAGGTCCAGCTGCAGGTTTCTTATATACATATCAAATGCCATTGACATTACTGAAAGAGTTTTTTAATGTATTCCAATAGATTCTCTGCCATGCCAAATCATTTGGATATGTGGAAAGGGAAAGGAATGGGTGTTATTTTCCTAGGTAGTATTTTTTTTTTTTTTTTTGTTAAGGTAGGCTCCATGCCTAGTAGGGAACTTGAACTCACAACCTTGAGATCAAGACCTGAGAACAAGAGTTGGACACTGTATTGACTGAGCCACCCAAGAATCCCACTAGGTTGTAAATTAAAAGGGTTCTAAAGATACAACAACCCTGTTTATAGTGGTGAGGGAGGGTTTCTGGAGAGCAAAGTAAGTAATGTTCTGAATATTTAAAATAGACTTTAATCAGAGCAGGTTTGCTTTTATCTGCTTTACATTCTTGGAAAACTTTTCCCACTTTAACAGCTTCTTCACTACAAAGGCTGTTCTGGTATAAGTTAAAAGATCCATATCCAAATGTATATATGTGAAAAGAAGAATAAATTGAATGTGTCTTAATTGTTTTACTGATAAAATATTAGAGCTCATATAAGGAATTTGCTGCCATGGTCTTTGTCTACATGCTTAACACAGACTGCGAGGTAAAAAAATTATAATTCATAAGGGCTTTTGTACTTCATTTTATTAATTTTAATTCATCCTTATTACTCAATACTCAATACAAAACTCATAAACACAGCAGTAATTTCTCAATAATCACAAAGGCACTCATTAGTTTTCAGAGTTTCAGTTTCAGAATTTGTTTTTATTTTGTTTTTCCCATTCAATCTGTATTGACCCCCGAAGTGTGTATGACACACTACACAATGTAATAATAATAAAATATAAGTGACTTTTGCAAAATTGTAATGCTCTGAAGTCTGGATGCATGCCTTTCCTTGAAAAGCTGTTATTAAACCAATGGCCTCATAAAAATCTATTAATATCAGACAATGACTGTGGTTGTTATTGTTAGGTATCTGTCTCAGGTGGATTTCTTTAATCTTGAAGCAATTCAGCCACATAAATAATAATGCTATGTTAGACAGAACAGTGTTTCTTTCCCAATTTTCACAGACTGATGAGAGAGAGAGAGAGAGGGTGATTCAGCTTGATAACCACTTTCCAAAAGTATAAACTCAAATCTTTTGTCTTAAGTCTTAATTACTTCTCCTATTAATCCAAGTAGCGTTTGAAGTCATTTTGACTTGTATTAATATATATAAAGGCATCACAACCGTTGGATGATTACTTAATTCTGTCTTTCCTATACACAGAAAGAGAGGAATGCACAGTTATTCTGTTTATTTGTTTTGTTTTGTTTTGTTTTGTTTTACTGTGTACCCCGTGTTCCCTGAGGTTTAGGTCTGAAGTACAAGTCGTACATTCTGATTCTTCTTCTATCAGGCTGAAGTAGCAACAGGACGCATTTCACATTTTAGCTGATGTGATAGCTGGTCACACTTATTATTTCACAATTCTTGATTGTTTGGCACACAAGATATTGTATCTGATGTCTTTGAAAGTCTCACAAAGCTTAGTATAGTTTTCAGAACATTGTAGGCCATATGTCTGTCACATATATGTGCATCAACATACACGCAAATGAGCCATGCTGACTTCTGAAAGATCTGAGTTTTAGAAAGAGACACATGCTACTGATTTTAGTTTGTGCTTAGAAAAGGAGATATTTGAGTTCTCCTCTCTCACTTGACTTAGGTTCTCTCTTATTATGCTGATGCATAATAAAAGTACGCTTGAAAAATGTGGTCTCTAACACAAGTTTTTGTTCTAAAAGAGAAAGAAATATCGAAATGTGTAACATTTTCTCCAAAGTAAAATTATTATCAGTGATAAACTCTTCAGAGCAAAGAAGCACCATTAGTCTGACTCTCATAAAGTTTTTTGAAAACCTAGAGAGAAAATGTCTCTTTAAATTTCTAATAGCAGTTCTTACCGCAAAAACGGACTTGCTTTCTCCTCATTACCCTTCCACAGTCTCCTTATTTAATTCAGATTCCTTTATTTTATTGGCATAGCCATTAAAGCATGACGAAAAATAGTTTCTTGCTTTCCAAAAGTATTTGAGAATGTTGGGTTCACTTTTGGTTTCATATTAATTTAGGATAATCACATAAGTTGTTGACAAATAAACATTCAAGACATTTTTATGAAGGATAATCTTGGCAAACCACAATAACCTTTAAACTTTGCTTTAAATTAAAATTCTAGCAGTTTATTATGTTACTTTGTGCCAGGATAAGGCTATAAACTGCTCTCATATTCAAAAGAATGTTTCCATTTAAAATTTACATTTACAAGTCTAATAAGATGTTGGAGTTCATTCTCTTCACAGAAAATCTACTGAGTTGCATAATTTAACTTTATTAGAAAACCAGCACACATTGTTTCTTGAATTAATTTAAGTTAGTTAATAGTTTTTCATGATGGGGTTTTGTAGGTAAATTAGAGATAATGATAGAATCTTAAAATGAAGTTACTAAATGGTTTAAAATAAATAGTTGTATATTATAAAAAAAGTATGTTCAATGATTTACTTTTACATAACTTTTGAACTTCATATCAATTTCTGGTCAGTTTAAGTGGATTTTTTGTAATATCCTGCTATGTCCAGTTTAATTTGAGAGTATAATTTATAGAAAGTATTTAGAGAAATATATGAAGTACATTAAATACATATGGCATGTGACTTCATCCACAAGAGATGTCTCATCAACTCTAAAAACTATGAGAATAAGTTTATTATTTATTATACATAGAGAGTACTAAATATAGGTCAGTCCTTTAAAAATATGAGTTACAATTCTTAAAATTCTTGCAGAATTTCAAAATTCTAAGTTCTGAGATAATATTGTTTTATTTAAATGCTTGGAAATCATGATGTGCACTAAGTTTCTTCTTCGTAAGTAGTATCTAAACTGACAAATTTATACTCTGCATTTTTGTGCTCAAATGATTTAAATTCTAGGTACTGGTGATAAGTAACTTTCCCAGAAGATATATTTCGTACCAAAAATAAGCATACATCAGAAATAAAAAGAAAAAGTTGATAATTAAATTGTCTTCAGTGAAAAAAACTTAAACTGATTTCTGTGAGAACCATTGATTTTAATTATTGCAAGTCATATAAGTGATTCTTTAAAGAAGTCTAACCTGAAGGGTAGTTTGAACTACTCCAGGGAACCACAAGTATCTATATTAAAATCTTTAGAGTACTTATTATTCATTGGATATCCTAGGGAGAGGCAAGTGTTTACAAACCATTTATGGTCTTCTACTGTATCTTTCTTTAAAAAGCAGAAGGTGCTTTCCAACTGTGCAGATATGTTTTTATTAACACAAAGAGTACATACACCCACAAAGGCACATACAGAGGTATACAAAGTGGGTATGTTTTCCCAAGATTGGGAATAACAAAGATATGCTATTGAAATTGAAATGAAAGAATGTTTGTTATACCATGGATGATTTAAAATGAAAACAAGGAAATAAAATATGTTTAAAACTGGCATATACTGTAACTACATATGGAGACAATGTTAACTAGACCTACTATGGTGATCATTTGGCAATATATACAAATAAGGAATCGTTATGTTGTACACCTGAAATTAATAAAGGTATGTCAATTATACCTCAATAGATACATATATAGAGACATACATAAGAGGAAAAACTACTATGTATACAAGCTATGGAGGAATGTAGCACAATCTCTGCTGCTTGCTAGCTCTCTATATATACATAAATATAATAAAAATTACTACCAATTATTAACGCATGATGAATAGATACAGAAAAACAATATTTATTCAGCAGATAAACAAACTGATACTTAAAAGACAGTATCTAACTTGCTCATGACCGCACAGGTATGTATAAGTGGCAAACTCATGATTTGAATCCAAATCTAATTTCAAGGTAGTATCTCCATTGCATTATGGCATAGTTGTGTGGATTATATGTGAAAGCATTTGTAAAATACCAAATACAGTGCCTGACATATAGTGGATATTGAATACTAGCTATAGTTATTAAGTTTTATTAACAATTAGTGCTTACTCTTTGGAAAGTTCTGAGCAGTTTAACACAAAATTATTTTGCCAAGCTAATGTCTACTTCAACTCCAATTTACAGGCTGATTATAATCCTATAGAAAGACACTTATGAATATAATATACAAAAAGAAAGAGTATAATTAGCTGCACCTCTGTTGCACATATTCCACTACCCTGTTTTTGATAGTGACAAGAGTTGCAGTAGAGTTTAGTAATCAATTTTTTTTTTAAGATTCCGTTCAATCACTTGACAGACAGAGAGCACAAGCAGGCATAGAGGCAAGCAGAGGGAGAGAGAGAGAAGCAGGCTTTCTGCCAAGCAAGAAGCCCAATGTGGGACTTGATCCCAAGACCCTGGGATCATGACTGGAGCCAAAGGCAGCTGCTTAACCAACTGAGCCACCCAGGCATCCCTATTATTCAATTTCTTACTGCCAACATCAACAGAACAGAATTTACTAATGGTAATAATCCCAAATCCCACTATTTATTAATTATGTTTTCATGATCTATTCATGCATTTAAATTCTTCCAGAATCCTAGCCAGAGCCTACTAAACATTTTTGGGTGGTCAGGGTGTGGGTGGAAGGAGGGGAGATCCTAGGAAATCAAATTCTTCCCACCCATACTGTAAACATCATCCTAACTTTTCTTACTTAGTCACAAAGATTATTATGAAAAATGCTGAAAATACAGTAGTATGCAAAGGAACTACTGTGCCTCCCAGCATATCATGGAGAGCCTTTACTGAAATTCAGACAATACAAGCTTCAAGTACAATAGTGTGTGGTAAGTGCTCTGATAAGAATAGAGTGCCATGAGATCAAACGCAAAGCAACCTTGCCCATTCTAAGAGAGTAAGAGAAATTTCCCCAGAGAAAAGGAGGTTAAAGCTGAGAACTGTTACAAATTATAAACTGTGATATCTGGTTTCAATTTTTCTCCATCATAATAAAAAGCTTTTCTACTCACCAAATCATACTTGATATAAACTTTATAGACATTGATTATATTCTTATATTTGGACCTTGGGGCCAAAACCAAATGCAACAAAGAGTGTTAAGCAATTAAATAAGTTATGAAAAAAGCAGATGTGGCATCTCCCCAAAACTGCATTTTAAATGGATATATATTCAACTGTTCTTATGCCTAATGGAGGAGGATGGAACTAGACAATGTGACTTGCTTGCCTTGTGTATGAGTACATGCATAACTTTGTAATCAGCCCAAAGAAGCATTATATCTGATGAAATAATCTATGACTAGAAATACTGTAGTTTGCGATACTCTGAATCCAAGGAGGTATAGTAAAACTTCAGAAATTAAAAAATAATCACAAAAATAATCACATAACAGAGAAATATGAATTATAGAACATAAAAGATGGATGTACCTAATCATTATGTTGTACACCTGAATCTAATATTAATGTTATATGTCAATTGTAAAAAAATTAAAAGTCATCTTCTAGTTTCAAAGAAAGAACAAAATAGGCAGTTTTGTTTTCTTGCATAATGGCTTCTGTTTATCTTAGCTATAAATACAGAAATATGGCTATGATTACTTCTTGATAAGCAATCTACTTATACCATGTACAACATAGGATACATAGCTGGTCACTAACCAAGAATCAAATTAAGCAGCGTTTTGGTAAAGGAAAATGTTTATCAATTCTTACATGGAAGAAACAAAAGCAGGACAAATTTGTCTTCACAATATCAATAATTGAACCTAAGAGGCAAATTTTCTCCCAAAGAAAGAAAATAAAATCTAAACTTCAGATAAGTTGTATGATGACATAAGTATAAATTGTAAATGATAGATACCAGTGATTCTCAACATTTTGTAAAAAGAGTATAGTTACATACAAAGCAAATCTTAGCTAATATATATAGACTGCTTACCATGTGTGAGGCTCTTTTTAAAGTAACTTCAGCATTTTTAATTTCAAAACAATACTTAATCACTTTACTATTATTTATCTTCATTTTACAGATGAAGAAATTAAGGCAAGTTGAGTATGGCAATTTAATGTACGTCCACATGCTCATTGGCACTCCTTCCTTCAAGAGGTAGAACCCAGTTCCCCATGGGCTGGAGTGTGGGCCAGACTTAGTGCCTTCGTCAATATAAAGGGAATGTGATTAAAGTGCAGTGTTGATTTATGAAATTCCTTCATATAAAACATGTCTCTTACCATTTGATCTCTCTGTCAGATCACTTGCTCTGAAGGAAGACAGCTACCGTGTTGTGTAAACTCTCAAGCAGTCCTGAGAAGAGGCCATTGCTGAGGAACTGAGGCCTCCTGCCAACACCATGAATGGAACATTCATGGAAGTGAATCCTCTGGCCCCAGTTAAGCCTTCAGATAAGCACAAACTTAATTGACACCTTAACTGCAACTTTATAAGAAACCCTGAACCAGACCCACCCAAAATGTGAGATAAAAAGTGTTTATTGTTTTAAGCCATTAATTTGGGAGGAGGTAATTTACTACACAGCACTAGAAATATATGCTAATTGACTTAAGTGGAGCACTTAAGAATTAAACACAGGAATTATGACTCAGAGCTCAAGCTCAGAATATAGAACAGGTGATAATAATGGCAATCATTTATGATACTCTGTCATGTACTAAAAACTCTTCTCACACTTACAATAGTACCAATCAGTAGATGACACTTTATTTTATTCAGGCTTAGATAGGTTATGTTCCTGTTCAAAGTCACCATGCTACCCAGGGGAAGAAAATAAAGAATGCTAAGGATTAATTTAGGGCTATAAAGCTGATTAAATTAAGGGAAAATCGAGATTTGGTACTGACACTTTAATACTATTTTATATTTATTCTGTCTACCTATAGGAATACTGAAAATTAGATATAGTTATACTTGAAATCCCTTTTAACACACTTTTTATAAATATCCTAGATTTAAGATAGTACTACTGATACAACTACTAAAAGTAACTAAATAAATAGATTAGAATAAGAAATGAATGATTAGGGGCACCTGGGTGGCTCAGTGGGTTAAAGCCTCTGCCTTCAGCTCAGGTCATGATCCCAGGGTCCTGGAATCGAGCCCCGCATCGGGCTCTCTGCTCAGCAGGGAGCCTGCTTCCTCCTCTCTCTCTGCCTGCTTCTCTGCCTACTTGTGCTCTCTGTCAAATAAATAAATAAAATCTTCAAAAATAAAAGAAATGAATGATTATATGTACACCAAATTAAAGAGAGTTGTGAAATATATTCTTATTTAATGTAATCCTGTCAGAGATCAGCAAAATTTTTCTATGAAGTGTCAAATTGTAAATATTTTAGGTTTTAAGGGCAATAAATTTTCTAAGTATACAGCTCAGTATTAGTATTGCAAAAGCAGACATAAATAATACATAAATAAATGGTATAGCTTTATACCCTTAATCCCGTGCTCTCAATCTCTTGCAGCTGACTTGTTTGTGCCTAATTCTTCTCCCGTTTGCCGACTAGAAGCGGCACTCAGAGAACATTATCATGAAGTAGCCAGTATGGTCAAAGTGCTAGAAATACAGAAGAAAGATTATATCAGCTATTGTTTTAGTCCATTTGGGCTATGTAAAGGAATACTGTGGGCAGGGTGACTTAGAAACAATGAATATCTCACAATTCTGGGAGTAGGGAAGTCCAAAATCATGGTGCTAGCAGATCTAGTGTCTGGTGAGGACTTTATTTCTCTCTGATCTCTCTCTGAAGAGGCAAAGGAGTTCCCTTGGTCTTTTCCTCTTTTTTTTTTTTTTTTTTTGGTTTTAAGAGTTTTATCATTTATTTGAAGAGAGAGAACAAGTGATGGGGATAGGTAGGGGGAGAAGCAGACTCCCTCCCGATTAAGAGCTTGATCCTAGGACCCCGAGATCATGACATGAGCCAAAGGCAGTTGCTTAACCAACTGAGTCACCCAGGCACACCTCATGGTACTCTCCTATAAGGATATTAATGTCATGCATGAGGGTTCCATCCCCATGACCTAATGAACTCCCAATGATCCTGCTTCCTAATACCATCTCACTGGGAATTAAGTTTCAACATATGAGTTTTGCAGAGACTCAAATATTCATTCTATAACATTCTACCCATGCCCTGCTCTCATGCAAAATATATTAATTTCATCCCAACAGTTTCAAAAGTCTTAACTTTTTCTAACATCAACTTTAAACGTCAAAACTCCAGGGGTGCCTGGGTGGCTCAGTGTGTTAAAGCCTCTGCCTTCGGCTCCTGGGATCAAGCCCCGCATCGGGCTCTCTGCTCAGTGGGGAGCCTGCTTCCCTTCCTCTCTCTTTGCCTGCCTCTCTGCCTACTTGTGATCTCTGTCTGTCAAATAAATAAATAAAATACTAAAAAAAAAGTCAAAACTCCAAAGTCTCATCAAAACATCATCTAAATCATATATAGTTGTATGAGTTATGATTTATCTTGAGGCTAAATTCCTCCCCAGCTATGAACCTATGAAACCAAACAAGTTATGTGCTTCCAAAATACAATGTGGGGCAGGCATGGGATAGGTATTTCCATTCCCAAAAGGAAGAAATAGGAAAGAAGAAAGGAGTGACGGGTCTCAGGCAAGTCCCAAACATAACTGGGAAAATTCCATTAGACCTTAAGACTCAGTAATAATCCTGTTTGGCTCAATTCTCTGCATTCTGTACCCACTGGGGTATCAATATATCCCCATAGCTTGATGGGGTGCTACCCACACTGGGACTCTGCCAGGGCCTTACTCAGTTCTTGCCACTACTGACTGTAACCTATGTTGCAGTTTTCCTAAGGGGTCCCCACCTCACTCTTGAGACACTAGGCAAGAACTTCCTGACCCACCTGTACCAGAGAGACAGCCTCATCCTTTAAATAGTACTCTTTCCTGGGCTTATGGTGGGTGTGGCAACCCTGATGACCTCTGGGTCATGATCAGGGGTCTGTCTTCCCTTGTCTTGAAGATTAACTCCTGTCTTCTGCTGGGATGGCTGTTTAGGTCCATGGTTTATACCTTCATTAATCTCCTTATCATAGGTCATTTGGCCACACCTTTAGTATTCTCTCCCAAAGATACTTTCTCATTTTTTGCAACATGTATAGGCTGAGAATTTTTCAAATCTATAAATTCTGGTTCCTTTTTGCTTAAAAATTCTATCTTCAAATCATTTCTCTCTTCTTTCTTTTATAATAAGCAGTTATGAGTAATCAGGACATTCTTTTAACACCTAGCTGAGAATTCTCCTCAGCTAAATATCCAATTTTATTGCCTACAAAGTCTACCTTCCCTAAAAAATTAGAACATGAACACAAATCAGCCAACTTCTTTACTACTTTATAACAAGGATTGTCTTTTCTCCAGTTTCCAATAACTTGTTCTTCCTTTTCATATGAGACCTCATCAGAATGACTCTTACCATCAATATTTCTACCAACATTCTATTCATAATTTTCTATTTATCCTTTGAGAAGTTTAAGCCTTTCTCTCTAGCTTTCTTTCTGATCTCTCACCAGATTCACCTTTAATGTTTCCATTTCTAACATGCACCTAAAGCTCTTCCAGCCTCTACCAGTTACCCAGTTACAAACCCACTTCAACATTTTTAGGTTTGTTACAGCAGGACCCCACTTCTCAGTACTAATTTTTATCTTAGCCTGTTGAGGCTGATATTACAAAATCTATAAACAATATCTGGGTAACTTATATAAAAAAAGATATTTCTAGTAGTGCTGGAGGCTGTGAAGTCCAAGATCAAAGTGCTGGAAGATTAATTGTCTAATGAGAACCAGCTTCCTGTTCATAGATGGCTGTCTTTTATTTTATTTATTTATTTTTTTCATATGGAGGGAGGTGCAGGGGAGCTCTCTGGAGTCTCCTTCATATGGGCACTACTCCCATTCATGAGGGCTCCACTCTCATGACCTAATTACTTCCCAAATGTTCTATTTCCAAATATGATCACATTGAGGATTAGGTTTCACCATATGAATTTTAAGGAGACACAAACATTCAGTCTATAGTAGTGTTTATATTCCACTTACAAAGTGGGCTATTTGGTGGCCACTGAAAAGAGTATATTTGATTCCCATTATTCACAGGAGTTACATTTTGTTAAATTGATTCTTACTTAACAAATACACAGTCATTGATCCTAGGAAAATAACAAGTTTAGGTTCCTTTTAGCCATAATATTTTTGTCAATTGATAAACGCATAAGCTTTTTTATGTATGTTTCTATTAAAGAGCATCTTATTTAATACATATTTCTTATAAATCATTATTTGCATGGTATTGAATGATTTAAAGTCAGAGGTTTTAGAGACCTTGTGTGTTACACAGATTTGTTTGCCAACATTTGTGTAAAACAAATCAATCCCAAATCCCATCAGCATTTAAAATGTGCTGTTATATGTAACTCTCTACCTTTATAACACTTAGTAGGTTTTTTTTTATTTTTGTTCAGCTTCTTGATCTGAGACTCTAAGTTAAACACTTTTTTAGCCATATAATCTCTTAAAATATACATGTCAGCCAGCACTAGCCGAGAAGCATTTAACAATTTTGTGATCCTGGGTAAAGTGACTATAAATTTCTTTGGCTTTCAATCGTACAACAATGCTGTCTAAAAGCACCTTTATTATAAGCCATTGTCTCATGAATCCACAATTTAGCTTCTTTTTCCATAATTTCCACATTATAGATGTTATTTAGTACTTGTGGAGTAGCCTCACATACAGATATACAAGTTTGCTTTTCTTTTTTCTGGATATACCCTATTACTGATTGAACTCATGATCAACACCAGTATAAATAAAGCCTGAATGAAGTTTACCTATCATGTATCTTCTCTGTAAGATACTTCTTGTGCTTTGGAACTCTAGGCATCACTTCATCACTGTGCTTGGGGGCCATTTTAAAAGTGAAATCACCAACAAAATACAAACACAAAAGAAAGAAAGAAAAAGTGTGCTAGGGGCACCTGGGTGGCTCAGTAGGTTAAGCATACAACTCTTGATTTGAGCTCAGGTCATGATCTCAATGTCCTGGGATTGAGCTCTGTACTGGGCTCTTTGCTCAGAGGGAAGTCTGCTCCAGGACCCTCTCTCCCCCTCCTTTTGCCCCTCCCTCTGGTCATGTGTGCTCCCTCTCTCTTTCTCTCTCTCTAATAAATAAGTAAATCTAAAAAAAAAAAAGTGTGTTATATAGAATGAAAAGAATATTTGTCTAAGTAGAAGGGCTGAGATAACAAGGCAGAGTGTCACTTTGATCTCATCTGGGAATGTGCACATTGGATGAATCAAATTTTTCACTGCTCTGTGCATGTCTGTGAATGACCCAGAAATACTGATTTAGGGGTTACTGAGTGACAAATCTGTAAGTATAGAATCCATGAAAAATAAGGATCAACTGTACATACAAAGAATGAAAATAATATAGTATAATTCATATTTGCTTTGAGTCACTCTTGAAATATTTTATAAGCATCACCAAATTTACAAGGATTTATAAGAATCAGTGTGTTAGAAATTATACATTCATGTATATTCAGTGGAATGAAAAATAGTTGCAGTAAAAAAATTAATTATTGTACACACCTGATCAATGTTAATAGCTTAGTGTACTTACAAGTTTTATTATATAACTTATACTTTGCATGATTGATGAATACAGAAAAGGAAATAAAGGAATCATCTGATTCACAATGGAAAGTTTGTCTTTTTCTCTTCATTTCTGGGAAGCACCTATAGTCTGCCCAATACTTTCCTCATTCTTTCTATATTCTATACTCATCATACCATTAAATAAAAATGAATAGAGAATAAAAGAATAATATCAACTAAATAAACTTTGTTAATATGCATTACCTGTTTTCCTACAATTTTAAGAGTAAGGTAATTAATCCATTAAAACTATAGGAAGTGGAAAAGGCCAAAAATTTTTAAAAAGGGAAAATATTACTTCATATTGTTATTATTTTTTTTTTATTTTCTTAGTATGATACTTGGACAAGTAGCATGCACTGACAAGATAAACTTACATACAAGTGTTATTGTATCATCTATTTTTTTTCAATAAAAAGATAGGTTATCACTTAAAATTTGCAAATATGAACTTTTCCAACAACAATCTGTATGCTTGAAATCACAATAATGTGTGAGGTAATGAGCCCCTTAAAGGGGGCTGTAATGTATTCAGGTTTGTATTGCCTACTCTCTGCCACAGGTGCCTGGTTAACAATCAGCCCTCAATAATTACTCACTTCATTAATAAATAATAATTGTTGAAAAAAGAAGCCTTCCAATTTTTAAAGTTTATTCAGAAATATGTTTCTGACATACTAAAAAAAAGTGAAGTGTTAACCGTAAGTAGTGAATGTAAGTTAAGAGAATATGCATTCACAATGAAGTGAGTGCTGTAGTGAAAAACAATTTTGCCTTCTGTCCACAAAGTTGGGGCCACCTGTTTACTAATAATTATTTAAAAATAATGTGATTTATTAGGTTTTGTTGATAAAACTTTAAGATAATGTAAGGCTTTTGGACTGTGAGCAAGAGGAGGTGAGTTCATAGTTCCTTCTTGCAACATTGGTGATCTTGCTATGTTAATTTCATATGAAAAGTGGGGTCAAATAAAATGATTGGAATAACGAAAGAAAAATGGTGTGTTAGTAAAGTGTTAGTATAGACATGCTGTAGAGTTTAGATTAAAAGGCATAGCAATAATTTCACCCATGAGTAGAACAGAGCCAGTGAAGATTACTACACCTTAGTATTATATGTTCAATATGTTTAATACCTACAGACTATGAAATAGATTATATACCTGATTTAGTTTTTATTAGGTTTTTACTTCGTAGGTTATCAACACACACACGCACACACAACCCACACACACACACACACACACATTCTTCTGTACTTCATATATGTGGGATGGATTAATTTTGTCATCATCAGTTTTTACGGAAAGGCACTATAGAACAAACTAATTTCTCAGCTTTAAGAGACATGTAAAATTTCAGTCATCAAACTGAAAAATGAAGATAATTATACTGAATCTTTATTTGCATTACATTATAAATAATAAATCATATTTATTCTTAGTGCCATTGAAAGAGCATATCACTTTGATGCTTATTTTTTTTCTAGTAGTTCTAATTTTCATATTCACTTTAAAAAAAGGGAAAAAAGAGAGGCGCCTGGATGGTTCAGTGGCTTAAAGCTTCTGCCTTCAGCTCGGGTCATGATCCCAGGGTCCTGGGATCAAGCCCCACATTGGGCTCCCTGCTCCGCGGGGAGCCTGCTTCCTCCTCTCTCTCTCTCTGCCTGCCTCTCTGCTTACTTGAGATCTCTGTCTGTCAAATAAATAAAATAAAAAAAACTTTAAAAAATTTAAAAAAGGAAAAAAGAAAGAATAAATTATGTATACATATAATGGGATATTACACAGAAATAACAAGGAATGAATTAAGCAAGTGAACATAAGAATGAAACTCACAGCAATTATGTTTTGTGAAAAACTCAGGCACAAAAACTATTCACTATACACACGTGATAATTTTTAAAAAAGAGAAAAAACTTGATGGTGATAAAGTCAGAATAGTTATCTCTGCTGGGGTTTGTTGGAAGGAGTCAGGGTTTAGGTGAACAGTAACTGGGATACGATGTGATGGATAGTTCTTGAATATCAGAAATTAATTTTTGATCAAACTATAACTTTAAGACTAATGGATCTTATTCTATGTTATCCTCAATAAAAAAAATTTAAAAATGCTTGCCACATACTAAATATTAACTGTATTAGATTAATTCAGTTTAAATTCAATGGAGAAGGAATATATTAAAACATTTTCTTAATAAGATTTTTTAAAAGTGGCTTCTAGCTATTCAAAACTATTTTTTACAAAGATTAAGAATGTTCTAAATTTACCATATAACTTTTATAAATATTTATAAAATATAAATATATCTCATATAAAATATAAAATATATCTCTTAAATAAATAATGTTTTGTTCACATGTTTCATGTTATTTGGTTTGATATGCACAAGCTATTCATGTATGTAGAAAGAAAATATTTTATATTGTATTAGATTTTACTGTGCTAAATAGGTTAACTTGCATCAACTTAGAAAAAAAGAATGTTGATACACAATGTGCTGAGATGTGATATATACAGGACTTCTGTGTCTATTTTTCCTGGCTAGATACTGTACAACATTAAGTTATCTACTCTCATCACAATCTATGTGAATGGGGCCATTTATAGTTACTCTTGCAACATTCTAGTCATACATACTATATACTTAGAATATTTCCCATAAAAATCTACTTAATCAACAGATTTATCTAAGCATGTTCAAATATTAAGCTCTACTGCCTTCTTCACATTTAATATGACTTCCCATTTAAAATATTTTTATCTTATATCTGAAAAAATTCTCAGGAAGTTTTATAGATTCAGTTCTTACAAGGAATTTTGCTGTTATTAGAATCAAAACAAAGAACTATAACCTTCATACTGGTTTCCTATGCATATTTTAATAAGACTGTGAAACTAATATAAATATGAACACAATTCTATTAAATCTTAAGTGCTTCCACATGGGGGTTAAGGGGGTAGGAGAAGAATAAATGAAACAAGATGGGATTGGGAGGGAGAAAAACCATAAGTGACTCTTAATCTCACAAAAAAAAACTGAGGGTTGCTGGGGGGAGGGGGGTTGGGAGAAGGGGGGTGGGGATATGGACATTGGGGAGGGTATGTGTTATGGTGAGTGCTGTAAAGTGTGTAAACCTGGCGATTCACAGACCTGTACCCCTGGGGATAAAAATATATGTTTATAAAAAATAATTAAAAAATAAATTTAAAAAAAATCTTAAGTGCTTCCTTAGCATAATAAATACAAAGTTGATTATGGTTATGTTATGTTTATCTAGAACTAGATAATTATAGAGAATTGATGCTGTATATCAGTATATATATTCAATTTTTAGATGAATGTAATAGATCCATGGATTTTCATTCAAGAATATTTATTGAGAATTATTTAAGCTATTAAGAAATGTTAAGGAACATTTACAATATGTATTGAAATGTACCATGGTATTTTGGAACATCAAAAATGCCAGTTACCTATAAATTAGTGAATAAATTATCACAGTTCAAAGGAGAATAATAAATGTACATGGTAAGGGAAGATTTATTATGGAGATAGATATGGCTGAAGTTTGAATAAAGGAGATTATATAAACTGTCAGATGGAAAATAAATGTGACAAATGACATTATCAAAGGAATATTTGAAAAACAGTGTGCCAAGAATTGAAAAATAAGTATGAGCAGGAAATAAGTATAGAACCAGAGGTCACTGATTCTCAGCCAAAGAAATTCTACCAGCCTGTAGACACCACAGAACTATTGATTATGAAGGTCAAGGAAAACAAATTCAAAGCTAGGGTTACATCTAAAGAAAAAAAAAAGGCAATTTCTAGCATAAGAATAAATGGTTGCTGAGAATCAAACAATTAACTAATGACTGAAATCTTGTTTTATATGTCATACTTGTTTTTTAGATCATAATTTAGGTATCATTCCAGTAATCTTTTCATTCCAGGGCAATATATATATATATATATATATATATATATATATGTATATATGTAAGATAATTTCCCTAGGGTGACTTTCATTTCAAAAATGTTCTCTCCTGTTCTTACAAAACTTCAGACCATTACATAATCTTTTTTTTATTTTTTAACTAAAATAATAGACACATATTTGCCTATTAGAGATTTTATTTACTATGTTTACTGAAGAAGAGAAAACTCTATAGAAAACTAACATTTTTAAGGTGATTTCTCAGGCCTTGTTTGCAATTATACGCAGTTTGATATTGTACATTATGTTTGTGTGAGCTCTATATAAAGTTGTTTCATCTAAATATATTTTTGTGTTCAAATTTATTATTAATAGTAAAAATAGCAAATGGGTACAGTTTCAATGCTGAGTCATATATTAGCTTGAGATTTTGGAGGAGAAGTGAAAGCATGGAAAGTATGGAGAGGGTGGAGTCATGCAGGACACAAAAGAGGAAGAAAGAATAACAAAATGTAGATATGTGAATTGAGAATTTATATAAACAGAGGAAATCATATTCAGCAATAAACTCAGCAACATGGGCCTAAGGGGAAAAAAGAGAGAATATTAAAAGTAAACATTCATAAAATAGAATTAAAAGCACAAAATGACATGCAAAATGTCAGCCTTTTCTAAATCACTTAAATAAAGTACATGTGCAAAGTATATATTTTTGGAATGACATAAAATAGACTTTAAGTATATGTAACTCAAAATATGACACTATTTTAGATTGAAATGATAGATATTAAAACATTTCAAAATATCTTGGTAAGTGCTGAAGGGAGAATAAAGATACTGACAGTGTTATAAGTTTAATATCACTGGACCCAAGCCAACTTTTTTAAGAACTGCCTTTCCTTTGAAACATGTTCTTTTTCCAGTCTATACTTTGCCACCAATAGTATCAATCCAATGTGGGTTTAATTAGAAACCAAAAAAAATCAATCATTCTTAGATACTACTCTATACTTTACTATGATATTTCCTGACAAGGGCATTAAAGTGAGTCTTGAGGAGAGGGAAACAAAAGATTAAATATAAAGTTTGCATGTTGAATATAAGAAAAACATTAACTAGATTCTATTCATTTTCTACTTATTTTAATATGTTAGGGTGGAAAAGGAGGGCTGGATATGAGGTGCTTTACAAGAGATCTGCAAATCCAAGTTAAAGAGTCCAAATTTACCTGCAAGAAGTCTGAAGAAACTGATTTGGATCTTCTTGAGTGCCTGTGGAAGGGCACTGTGGGAGGAGGAACTGCAAGTCTGTCCACTGAATCAAAGACTCCACATTCATTACAGCAATCTGGCAGTAAGATCCCTGATGGTCACAGGTCAAATGCCTAATGATCCTTAGCTCTCAGTTCATATTGGAGAGACAGTGAAAAGACAATTTGAAAATCTGGTTGTGTAAAGAAGCCTCATCCATTTGTTCACTTGTCTCAGAGAGTTTTTATTATTTTTAATTTTTAAATTCTTTCCATTAATTACTGTTTCCTGCAGGGATGAACTTTCTTTTTGTCTTTTGGGTCCTTTTCTCTGCAGTTGATGGCTTTATGAGTATGTCTGTCAATACTTGGTTGTTTAGTCATATTTTAGAATAAAGTATTAATTAGTTGACTTGAGTTTCTTCTATGGTTAGGTGATAAGCTTCTTCCATGAGTGGCAACTTGGAACTCGTAAGTGTGTATGTTGGAACATGGGGGCCTGGGCAGGGTGGAGGATGGCTGGCCTACTTTTAGGCTTCCCAAACTGCAAAAGTTGATGGAAGTCAGCTGTCAACTTGTGGGTTCCCAGATATTGGAATAATAATAACTTTATATGAGAGAACATAGAAAACAAGTGTGCACTGGTACTATCCTGAGCAAAGCAGGATGTGTTCACCCTCTTTGTGGAGAGCAGATGCTACACAAAAGCTACAATAATCCAATGACTCCCTTTGTGACTTCAATGTAAATACTAAAGACTTGGTGAATCCAAATAGTTAAGATCACTCCACTGTCACTGGGCATACTCTTTCTGCATTTCTACTCAAGTATCCTAATATCAGATTCCATTTTCAAGATCAATTTGTGGTCAAAGACAGCTCCTGGAGCTCCAAATTTCACAACTGCATTATAAGCTTACAGACAGACAGGGCAAATACTTTATTTGAAGAATTCCTTTCTCAATTCTCTCTCTCCCCAAACATACACACATACACACACACATAAATGATGTATTATATGTATGAGCATGTGTTCTATTTTTTTTGCTTTATTTTGTTTTTCTCAAAATATTCCTTACCAGACACACTCACCTATCCATGTGCATGTGAGCAAAATTTTCTGTAAGAAACATATGGAAAACAGATTTGCTGACTTTATATATTTATACTTTGTTTCCCCCTAAATTGTACCAATTTATACTTCTGGCAAGAATACATGATTATTATAAAATTCTTCAGTGTTTACCAATAAGATCAGTTAAAAAAAAAGTATTCCATTTTTATTTGAACTTAAATATTGCTAACTAATGAAATGGGGTTCCCTTTCATGCGTTCATTTGTTCACTTGCATTAATTTTCTGTGCTATTTACAGTTTTTGCTCATTTTCCCATTAAATTGGTTATCTTTTTCTAAATGATTACTATAACCTTATACTATAAAGATACAAATCTTTTGTAATATTTATTTTGTTTTTATATCAACTTGAAACTTGTCAATATTTTCTATTCTACATTTTGTCATATAAAAATTTATATTTTCATGTAATCAATGTCAGTTTATCAAACACTTTTGAATTTTTCCTCTTCTTTAGAAAAAGTTCTTTCATTCCAAAAATAAAATTAAACTATTCTGTATTTTCTGTATTTTCTACTTCTATTTTTTGCACTTAGCTCTTTAATATGTCTAGATTTCATTTTTGCATGGTATACAAAATAAATTTAGTTTAGTCACTATCTTGTTGAAAGTACAGATTAATTATCCTAAAATCATTTGTTTATTAAATTGTTAATCTTCCCTCATGACTTGAAATGTCTGTATCTTACTTTAGAATATATTTCATGTATATTCATGTGAACATATATTTCTTATATTCTAAAATGTGCATTTTACTCCAATTCATATTTTTAATCAGCTCTAGGCTGGACTTCTGACTGCAATGGGGAGCTTCAACCCAGAAAATAACAAGCTGATGATTTTAAGTTATTCATTCAAGGCATCATCAGAGCATCATAAATCTTCTATGACATTTGTAAAATTGTCATGCTGGACTGATGAAGTTGAAAACAAAATACTGATTTAGAGCCAATGGCTCACAGTATTAGGAAGTAAGTTAACCTCACAATCTCAGATTTCTGATATTCAAATTGGCAAACTGATTGGAAAAGAGTGAGAATCTGCATATTGAAAGAGGAAGCTATCATAAATTTGGGTGAATCTGAGTGTGTGGAATCCCTTATCATTGCTGATGTTCCCCTGCTGTAGAAGCAACTTCTGACTATCTAATGAGTCTAATCCTGCTTTGTATAAAGACCATAGAATGCTGGCTTTGATCATTTATCTTTTAGGGAGATAAAAATTTTAACTACTCATCTAATCCTACCAACCCTCATTTCCTTTGGACCTATAAAGGAGTTTGCAGCAGATTCCAGAACCAAGTCTGACCAACTATGAGGTTAATTACATAGCAAAAGGATGAGAGGTTGTTTTATTTTACATTGACAGAGATTGGCAGAATATGTTTTAGAATGAATTACAAATCTGTTAAGCCACATTGGGAATACAAAGTATGGTACTGGAACAAATTTATCACTATGGGTGTATCTATCAAACTGTAATTTTTTAATTTAGTGTGCGAGGTTAAATAGTTGGAAATGGCTCTATTTGCTACACTGATTTTCAAAAACGGGAAGAAAACTGTGACTACGTTAAATAAAAATGAGATTCCGAAGTTTTCTTGGTATAACACAGAGAATGCAATTCAGTTAGTGAAATTAGAATGTCAGAGTTCTTATATCAGTTAAAATATCTTATTTGAAATACACTTTGAAATAATATTTTGTGCAGTTTATATAACTCAGGTATATGCTTTCATTTTGGGTATCTACAAATAAAGACAATGGGTTCTTTTAGTTCTCTCTCTCTCTCTCTCTAAAATATATAAAGAATACAAATACTAATTAATATACTATAAGTAATTGGTTCACAAGATGATTATGGAGACTACATTTTAAGGTTTATAATTAGCAAGGCAGAGATACAGGAGAGATGATGGTGTAGTTCCAGTCTGAAGACAGGAAAAAACTATGTCAAAGCCCAAAGGCAGTCAAACAGGAGGAATTCCTTCTTACTCACTTGCTATTCCTCTGATATGTTCAAGATGATGATGAGAAGGGGTAGGTTTGCATGGAAAGTCTGCCAGCAAGACTGTCAAGTGTCAGTGAGCAAGAGGAACAGAGAAGCCTCAACTGAAACAGATCTCCCCAGAAAAACAGGCACTAGCCACCTGGGGGTGATTCTAAGTTCACTGTTGGTGATTCCATTGGCCTCAGCTCCTACACCACAGACTCATGTGTGAGGATATAAGAGAGTAGGTAGCTGAAACAAACTTTCATTAGAATATTTACAAAGCATTGATAGTACAAGGTACAAGTGTTGCAGAGACTGGTATTAAGGTGTAAAGGCACTTCTGAAACACAGAATTATATGAAAATGCCTGCAGCATCTTAGAGCTGGAATGTCCAATATTAATGCCTAAATAAGGTGTGTCAGTCTGGATGACTGTAGAGTCAAGAGTTACAATTTATTTGCGTTGCTTAGATATCATCATTCCCATTTTTCTTTGCAACAATAGACATCATGAAGTGTGATTAAAAAAAAAAAAAAAGAATGTCTAACTCCACATGCAACCATGTGTGAAATGGTGTCAGCAAATTCAGATGTGTGTGGAATATTAGAGTGCTGGGAGGTCTCATAGTATCGAATGGAGTAAAAGCCAAAGATATATTTCAACTCTGTGATTCCAAGTTCCACTGAAATTCTGTCTCTCTATGGATTATAAAAGGTCATTGCAAACAGCTGTGATTAATTTACTATGTTTAATAGAATATAAATTGAAGTACAGTTATTTTGCCACAGGAAATATAAGACAAATGTATTTTTTATTATTTTTTTCTTACTGAATTCCTTCAAACTAAGAGAAAGAAAATTCTGTGTAATTTTGTAATATAGGTCTTAACATGGCAAAAAAATATTAAACATGTTACAGGTGATGATTGTTTGAAATACAGATAACTCCAAATTATATACCATAAAAATTATCACAGTGTATATAGCATCATACCATTTATTCTATATTATTTATGGCTGTCCAAAAGTTTTCTACATAGAAGAAAGCCCTCTCAAACTATCTCCACCTCCTCACTCATTCTTTACCTGTTCATCACTACCTATATAAGATATAACATGATTATGAAATGTTTTCTAAAACTTATGTTTCAGGAAATCTGCCTGAAAGATATTGATCCTCAGAGATCAAAACATTGATGATGAGGGGAAATATTTGCCAACATCACCAAGCATACACATGGAGACACACACACACATGCATGCACATAAATGCACACTACCCATATGGATCAATGTCTACCATGTGTATGTGCTCAACATTCTTTTTTTCTATGGCAAATACCATGCAGATTCCTTGGAAACCTCCAAGGAAAAGCTTGTAATACCTATACTTCCTGATCCTTTGAAAATTGTGTGTTCTTTGTAATGTGGGTAAACAAACCTAGGAGACGGTGAAATTGTTTTTCTCATGTTAAAATCAGCTGCTATGAATATAATATTTAGGAGTGGGTTTTGTAGTAAAACTTTGGTTTAAATACTGAACCTGAATTTTCTAGCTGTGTTATCACAAACCACTAACATATAAACTTTTAAGCCTTGATGCTGTGTCTGGAAGTGTCTCAAGATAATTATACCAGCCTCACAAGATCCTTGGGAGGACTTAATGAAGTAATGTCTAGAAAGAAATTAACACAATACCTGACTCATAGTAAGTGATCAATAAACTATTAGTAGTATTATCATTATAAGTTATAAATAAAGAAAACAAATTTCAACTTCAAAATAGCTTTACTTTAACACTTAAGAAAAATAACATTTTTGAGCAGAGACATGGTTTTTTAATGCTGTAAAATATGTAAAAACATATTTTCAAACTGACTCATGTTCTTTATTCTGTCTCCTCTTTTCCCTTCTCTTTCTCATTTCACTGTTGCTTAATCTTGAGATTTGTCTTTAGCTTTATCACAATTCATTTAGTTTTACCAACAAATTAATTCTTTTAGAATTTTAGCCAACTAGCTCTGAGTTGACTCAGAGTTTCTTAGCATAGAGTTTACTCCATGTTTCTTCATATAAAAACATGTTACTCAGCTATAAGTATTGTTTGCTTGTTTTGGCTGACCTAATTGAGTGCACAATTTATAATGTTTACCTCTCCATAAAATTTTTCCTTTTATAATATCATGTGTTGATTGGCTACATAGCAAAAATTTATGATGAACAGATTTCAATCAGTAGTTTAATGATTTCTATAAGCCTCTAATTCAAGATTCTCATGTTTTTTAGATTAACTCAAATGTTGCAATCTAAAATGAATTTATTTACTTTATATAGAAGTACATAAAATGTATGTATGCCATAGTTCTCCCATATAGAAGATAAAACAAAACAAAACAAAAAAAATTACCCAGTGCATTGTAAGTAGAATTGGATTTATAATTTATATATCCTTAGTTTCCTGTCTAATATTGATCTGGGGGATAATAGAGCCTTAGTCCTACTCATGTCTAATAGATCAATGGAATAGACTAAAAACCCAGAAATAAACCAACAACTATATGACCAATTAATCTTGGCAAAGAAGGAAAGAATATCCAATGGGGAAAAGGACAGTCTTTTCAACAAATAGTGTTGGAAACACTGAACAGCAAAATGCAGAAAATGAAACTGGACTACTTTCTTACACTATACATAAAAATGATTTCAAAATGGATTAAAGACCTAAATATAAGACATGAAACCATAAAAATCCTAGAAAAGAACACTGGGTAACACCTTTGACATTGGCCATAGCAACTTTTTTCCAGATATGTCTCTTGAAGCAAGGGAAACAAAAGCAAGAGTAAACTATTGGGACTACAGCAAAATAAAAAGCTTCTGGATAGCAAAGGAAACAATAAAAAAAAAAAAAAAACCTTCACAATCGGAGAAGATGTTGCAAATGACATATCTGATAAAGGGTTAGTATCCAAAATATATAAGGAACTTATAAAACTCAACACCAGAAAAATAAATACTCCAAAAAAAATTGGACAGAAGACATTAACAGACATTTCTTCAAAGAAAATATATAGACAGCTAACAGAAACATGAGAAGATGCTCAAGATCACAGATGGTCAGGGAAACATAAATCAAAACTACAATGAGATATCACTTTGCACCTGTCAGAATGGATAAAATGAGCAACACAAGAAACAAAAGGTGTTGGTGAGGATGTGGAGAAAAAGGAACCCTCTTGCACTGTTGGTGGGAATGCAAACTGGTGCAGCCACTCTGGAAAACAGTATGAAAGTTCCTTAAAGAGTTAAAAATAGAAATACCCTACAATCAAGCAACAAACTACTAGATATTTACCAAAGAATACAAAAATACTAACATGAAGAGATAAATGGACCCACATGAGCTTAACAGCATTATTTACAATAGCCAAGATATGAAAGCAGCCCAAGTGTCCATCAATTGATGAATGGATAAAGAAGATGTGGTATAAATATACAATGGATTATTATTCAGCCATAAAAAGGTGAAGTCTTGTCATTTGCAATGGCATGGATGAAGCTAGAGAGCATAATGTTAAGTAAAATAACTCAGTCCAAGAAAGACAAATACCATGTGATTTCCCTCATATGTAGAATTTAAGAAACAAAACAAGTGAGCAAAGGGAAAGGGAGAAAGAAAGAGAGAAAAATGAAGAAACAGACTTTTAATTATAGGGAAAAAAATTGATGGTTGCCAGAGGGGAGGTGGGGAGGGTATGGGTTAAATAGATTATTAAATAGGATTAAATAGGATGAAAAAGTTCACTGTGATAAGCACCAGGTGATATATGGAATTTTTTAAACACTACCTCATACACCTAAACTAATATATCAATGTGTGTTATTAAAATAGATACTTAAAAAATTAAAAATTTAAAAATACAAAAATTCTAGGACTGACTTTTTAAAAAAAAAAGGAATTAAAACCACACTTGGCAAATTACTTTCACTTTTGGCTTGTTTTAGCTTGTCTTAATAAGTAAGCTTCAACTTAAGTTAAATGTTGAAGTGCGTCTCATACAAAAATTTGCATTTAAATCTGTGTTTCTATTTCTTCCCTCAATGTACTGATTCTCAGTGCCCATTCTCCTTCTCCAGATGCCTCCTTAATTCTGTTATTCTCTAGTTGCCTAATTCTTTTATTAAATTAATTTTACATAACTTAGATCAATACCCTAGTCAAAGTGGAAAGGTGAAATCTCCTGGTCATTGTATTTCTTGGTCATAGCACTTGTTAATTTCACTACCAATGACATTAGTCATGTACAGCTAGGATAAAGAACATCATGGAGAGCAAAGTAGTGATCTATAAAAATATGTCACCTCAAAGAAGATTCTCACAATTCTGAATCATCTCTAGGGTTTGTTTGTTTTCTGTTTTGTTTTGTTTTTGATAGTGGTCAGAAGGTTTTTTAAAAACACAATCTTTTAAGACCCATAGAGCTAACAACATAAAGAATGAAACTTATTAATGCAGTTTTTTTTTTAATCATTTGGGAGGTCAGGGGATCCTAGGATAGACATATTTCTACAATGGGATTGAATAATTAAGTAAATGTATAGAAATGATTGGACTGAGATTTATCATTGTTGGAGTGGGGCATTATATTTAAGCAAGGAAGGAGCTGAAATGATCCATGTAGTAATGGATTAGAGGTGTAGTGATCAGTATGAACTCATGTTCATCTTAATGTAAATATAGCTGGCTAAACATAGAACATTTATAGACATGTACACATTCATGGGTAAATATACACATATACATTCCCTAGCTTTGTCGGCTGAGAAGGCCTAAACCAAGAATAGCAGCAAAGAGCAAAACTAGTATCTGATCTCGGCTTTTAATACCATTCTCCAATAAAAAGAACCACCAATTCTTAGAGAGGTGATTGTGCTAAGACGAGAGCAGAAAATACACAAGATGGGTCTGAAGCATGTTGTAGTACCAGAAAGAAAGGAAACATTCAAAACAAACAAATGAGCAAGCCATACAATGGTGGAGGTATGTCAAAGGGACACAAATCAGCTGAACTAGCTTCCAAATGGTCAAAGCTGGAATAATCTGAGAAACAAAACAAGTTAAGTAATATTGGATTATAGCTCAAAGTATAAAATCAATATTTATATTCAATACTGATATAAATGACTCACTAAATACATATTTATAAATGTATAAATGGCATGAAGGATAAGAGACTAATCTTCCCATGCCAAAGAATTCCAAATAATTTATGGAGTTATTTAACCCTCAAAGAGGTGAAGTATAATTCCCATTCCTTTTTTTTTTTTTTTAAGGTTTTGTTTATTTATTTGAAAAAGAGAGAGAGATGAGAGAAAGAGATCATGAACAGAGGGGAAGGGTAGAGGGAGAAACACACTCCCCTCTGACCGGGGAGCCAGATGGAGGACTCAATCCCAGGACCCTGGGATCATGACCTGAGCCAAAGATAGATCCTTAACTGCCTGAGCCACCCAGGCACCCATAATTCCCATTCCTTAAGCATGATTTACATAGTGATTTATTTCCAAAGATTATGGCACAGAAAGAAGTGAGGAAGAATAACTATAAAATGGGGAAAGCTGACAAACTTATCAGACAATAATTATCAGATTATCAGCCAAATTATCAAGACTAGTATCAATAGTGATAAGCGATTTTGATAGTATGTACACTTGATACAATGTGAGGGGAATGGCATGTTAATTTGTTCTTTCCTCCCTCAAACTCAAAATCCCAGTATAATCTGAGAAAAACAAGGGACAAATCATAATTGATAGACATTCTACCAAATACCTAATCAGAAGTCCTTTAACTGCCAAGGTATCAGGCACCTGGGTGGCTCAGTCAGTTAAGCTTCATTCTCTCCCCCTGTCCCTCCACCCTGCTTGTGCTCCTTCTCTCCCTTACTCTCTTTCTCAAATAAATAAATAAAATCTTAAAAAAAGGAAACTGCCAAGGTATCAAAAATTAGAACACAAGATAACTGAATGTGATATGGTAACATGGGTGAAATCAGAAAAGATGCCTGGATAGGATCATGGAACAGAAAAGGAATATTAAGTAAAAGCTAAGGAGATGTGAATAAAGTATGGAGTTTAATTAACAATGCCGAACTTATATTGATTTGTTGATTGTGGCAAATGTCTCATAGGTATGTAAAATGTTGTTAAGAGTGAAGACTGGGTGTGGGGTATATAGGAACTCTCTGTAATATCTTTGCAATACTTCAAAAATAAAAACTTTAGTATTCTAAAATAAAAACTTTAAGAAACCTGTTTAACAGGCAGCGTATAGATATACCTCCACACTTAGTGGGATAATCAATAAGTTTTTATATTTTTTTCTCACTCTATAGCAAAATAGTTTTTTTTTTTAATTTGGAGCAGGATTTCTATAGTACATATTTATAGGTTGTTTTAGAAGTATTGAAATATCTATTAAGAAATTATTATGCATTTTCTAGGAAGAATATATTTACATATTTATTTTCAAGTTAAATGAGAATAAAATATAACTTCAATTTCTAAAGAAATTTGCAATCTACTGAGTGCTTTTATATTGTCTCTCTTTTTTTTAAGGGAGCAGAAAAATATTGCTATTCACAATTTTATAAAGAGGAAACTAAATTTCAGGTACATTAAATACAGTTTGAAAAAACAACAACAAAAAAAGACTCTCTCTGTCTCCTTTCCATTTATCCAGATGCCTTTTTAATATCTCTTTCTCTCCTTCCCTACCTCTTAGACAGGCTTACGTCTTATTACTGTACCTACAACTTGACAGTACTGTATTAAACTGAACTGATTAGATGGACATCATTGTTTTATTCCTATCACAAGGGATTGAGAGTCTTTTGTTTTTTACCAATAAATATGGTTTTAGATGTGAAGGTTGTTGTTGTTGTTGTTGTTGTTTCCATAGATGTCCTGTATCAGATTGAGAAAGTTCCATTTTATTTATAGTTTATTGAGGGTTTTTACACAGTTTTGGGTTTTGTCAAGTGATTTTTCTGCAGCTGTTGAGATGCCTCTGGGTTTTATTTTTCCTTTCTTTCTGTTATTATGGCATTCACATTAATTAGTTTTAATATGCTAAATCCAAATTATCATAATGTATAACCCTTGCAAAATGTTTCTTAAACCCTTGACAATATTTTGTTAAAGATTTATGTTTATGTTCATGAATGATACTTTACCTTGCTTTGATATATGGGTAATCATGACCTCATATAGTAAGTCTGAAAGTGCTCTATCTTCTGAAAGAATTTCTGAAGTATTGGTATTATTTTCTCTTCAAATACTTGAGAAAATTCACTAGGAAGGCCATTTGTATTTTCCTTATGGGTATAATTTTAATTATAAATTCAATTTCTTTACTCATTAATGGCCTGTTTAAATTTTATTGTTCTTCTTGAGTTAGGTTTGTAGTTTGTGTCTTTCTAGGAATTTTCCCATTTTATTAAATTGGTTAATTTGTTAGCATAAAGTCATCATGTAAATCTTTTCATTTCTGTAGGGTCAGTAGTGACCTCTCTCTCATTCCTGATTTTTTGTAATTAATGTCATATATCATTTTTCCTTGGTCAGTCAGACTAAAGATTAATTGGTTTTGTTCATTTTTACAAAAATCTTACTTAGGTTTCGTTGATTTTCTTTTCCTTTTTTTATTTTCTATTGCAATAATTACTGCTCTAACTTTTACAATCTTCTTTACTGGTTCTTTTGGCTTCAGTTTACTCTTCTTTTTGTAATTTTTAACATCATGTATAGTTTACATATCTCAAATACTTCTCTTATAGGCATTTAATGATATAATTTTCCATAAACCTTGCTTTAGCTGTATCCTATGCTTATTTTATTTTTTTAAAAATGTTTATTTTTTTCAGTGTTCCAAAATCCATTGTTTATGCAGAACACCCAGTGCTCCATGCAATACGTGCCCTCCATAATACCCACCACCAGGCTTATCCAACCCTCCAACCCTCTCCCCTCCAAAACCCTCTGTTTCTTTCTAAGAGTCCACAGCCTTTCATGGTTTGTCTCCCCCTCCGATTCCACCCACTCACTTCTCCTCTCTATCTCCCAATGTCTTCCACATTATTCCTCATGCCTCACAAGTGAACTTACTTGTTTGTTTGTTTTTTAATTAGGGAAGAATATTTCATTGTATGTATATACCACATTTTTTTATCTACTCTTCAGTTGATGACATCTGGATGATTGTCACATCTAGACTATTTTTAGAAATAATGTTTCTGTAAACATTGGTGTATAAGTTTTTCTGTGAACATATCTTCATTTTCTTGGGTATACACATAGGTGTGGAATTGCTGCATCACAGGCTCCTGAGAAACTACCAAACTGCTCCAGAGTGGTTGCACCATTCCACCTTCACATCAGCAAAGTATGACAACTTCAATTTCTCCAATTCTCAGAAACACTTGGTGTTATCTGTCTTTTTATTATAGCCAACCTAGTGGGTGTGAAATAGCATCTCATAGTGTGTATGATTTGCATTTCTCAAGTGCGTAAAGAATTTGTGTTCCTTTTATGTCTTTACTAGACATCTATACATATTCTTTTTTAAAGATTTTATTTATTTATTTGACAGGTAGAGAGATCACAAGTAAGCAGAAAGGCAGGCAGGGCAGGGGAAGCAGGCTCCCCACTGAGCAGAGAGCCTGACACAGGCTCGATCCCAGGACCCCACGACCATGACCTGAGCTAAAGGCAGAGGCAGCACCCACTAAGCCACCCAGGTGCCCAATCTGTACATATTCCTTGAAGAAATGTCTATTCCTTTCCTTTGTATTTTTGAAAATTAAATTATTTTTCTTATTATTATTGAATTGTAAGAGATCTTTAAATAGTATAAATATAAACATTTTTAAAATATTCTCTCCCAATCTGAGGATTGTTTTTTCACTTTCTTGTTAGTGTCCTTTAAAGCATAAAAGTTTTAAATTTTGTTGAATTCTGATTTCTCTATTTTTATTTTCTTGCTTACACTTTAGGTATTATATCTAAAAAAAAAAAAAAAAGAACTATGCTTAATCCAAGGACTTACTCATTCTTTCTTTTAATTGTTTTATAACTTTAGCTCTCATATTTTGGTCTATGATCAATTTGGAGTTAATTTTTGTGGATGGCATAAGAGAGAGATCTCACTTCATTCCTCTGTATCTGAATATCCAGATCCATGAAAAGATCTCTTACTTTTCCCCATTGAATTGTCTTGTCATACTTGTTGGAAGTCAATTGTATATTCCTTACTTTGTTTTACAATCTCAAGTGGTAACTTTTCAACTAGACCTTATTATTTTAATCTTAACTAAATGTACTGTTAAAGCAAACAAACAAACAAAGGAGAAAAAAAAGAGAAAACAAACACAAAAAAACTCTTAATGATAGAGAACCAACTGCTGGTTACCAGAGGGGAGGTAGCAGGAAGATGGGTGAAATGGGTAAAGGGGATTAAGAGTAAACTTATCATAAACAGCACTGAGAATACTGTATAGAATTGTTGAATCACTATATCGTACACATGAAATGAATATAACACTGTATGTTAATTATACTAGAATTAAAATTCAAAAATAAATGTACTGTTAATATTTATCATGTGGCTCTAATGAATAATATTTAATTCTTTATTCATTCACCTTATTATTTTATTTCTCAATTTACTATCAGTTTTATGTTAAATTTCAAGTGATAAAACATGCATTTATTGACCTTCTTGATGAATCAGTCATCAAAGTACTCTGAATTGATAAACTTTGATTAAAAAAATGGAAATTGCTACTGTAAGTATAAGGTGCACCTCAATTAATCAAATACCTGCTTAAAATCCATCTTATCAATATCTAGAAATATTAATATTTCTAGAAAATTCGTTATCATATTTTATGGTTACCCAACATGCTAGAAAATCTTAACCTTGTTTAAAAAATTCATGACCCCACTTGCTCCAGGTAAAACGAAAATTTACCAGCCTCCTTTACAGCTAGTATACAGGTGGGTATGTTTATACACAATAGACTTACCTGTTAGGGCTTTAAATTCTTAAATGAGTGATCGAGGGAATTAAGCATGGAACTTAATTCATCTGCCTAGTTACAGTGACAGCAGAAGCATATAGCATTAATTGGTATTGGAGTTTGCAAAGTCTCATGCCTTTCAAAAGAGATGCTATTTATGGGAAGGGCATGGCTGCAATTTTCTCTACAGCTTGACTGATGAATAGCAGCAGCAGGATAGTATTTTTATCAGACTAGATCATGGCATGTTTCCTGAGAGTTTAGTTTTAAATCCATTCTCTAGAAAGTTTGACAATTTTGTAAACTACTTAAATTTACCTAGTAAATTCCTTTTCCATTTAAAGAGACAAAATAATTTTTTCTTGCTTTCAACCGACAACCTAATAGATAAAATATTCTATACCATCCTGGAGTATATCAATATAATATGGAAGCCATATTGTCAATTTACAGAATTTAATTCAAAATATAATTGACTAAAAACTATTACTTAGTTACTGAGAGGTCAGAAAGATTTTAAAGACAAGAACATTTACTAAGTTCCTTTGTCTCTGTAACATTAAGGCTCCTAGATAACCATGTATTTGTACAAAGGTGTAAATGCAAGTATCATTTTCTTAACACTGAATATATTGCCATACCTTTAATCTTTACCAACTTCAAAGATATCTTAAATTTTTATTAGGACAATTGTGCAATACAATGCTTTTATTCTGTAGTCTCTTAGACAACTATCCATTTTCCCATTTTCTGCACATGAACTGATTCTTATAACCCTCAGCTTTTCTACAGTTCTATTGACTAGTAGCACTCCAAATAAGCCTCTGAATGTTTCTTAATGTTTGTGCATTTTTTATCCCACCTGTTGGTGTCTACTGCTGATTTCATACTTCTTAAGTGTCCTTAGCAACCACTAGGGCTGTAATAGCAGTACATTTTAGTAATGGTTACAATTTTCATCTGTTTTGTGTCCTAGATTGTTTTGTCTCTTCTATAATCTAGGTTCTGCCATTTCATGTAAATCTTGGGGGAGAGGCACATACTTATAATGGCTGATAGTCCCAGACCCTTCTACATTATGGTTTAATTTTTCTCATTTAGCCAAAGAGTTTTTCACATATGTTTTGGAATAAGATTGTTTTTAGGAGTTACCAGCAAGCAAGTTTACCAATCAAGCATATTTGTGAAAAAGAAGTAAACAGAATATAAGCAGTAAATTGCTGAAGTTGAATGAATATAATAAACAAGAAAGTTTCAGGGTCATGGTTCTCTAGTATCAATGTTATATTTTTATTATTCTTACTAAAAATAATACCAACATCTTGCTGTAAAAATAAAAACATACAGTAACTTTTACTGTGGTCACTCAATAAAACAATTGTTTTTCTCTGTAATGAAAACTAGTGTTATGGGATGAAAATAATTAGAGCTTATTTTTGCAAACAACAAACCTCAGGAAGAATGAGTACATATGGTTTCAACTAAAGACCTTATTGCTGCAATACATGAATATTTCCTTATTTATATCCTCATTTATACAACAAATATTTACTGAATGCCTAATATATGTCAGGAACTTTAGTAGATGTTAAAGATAAAAATGGTCAGTAAAACAGACACACACTTGCTTTTCCAAAATATGTAGTCTACTAGGAATTATGGATATTCAAATACAAATTGAAAGTGCTGCACCCAAGCAATAAAGTATCTGGAAGTGAAAAGAGCTCATACAATTCCCTAGAATAATCAATAAAGACTTCACCAAAAAATAATATCTAAACCTAATGAGAAGTAGGAATTACCTATGTGGTAAGAGGATAGGACTTCAAACTGGGAATATTAGGAATTAATGCCTAGAGTTGATAAAGTTCAGTACATTGTAGGAACTTAAATGAGGACATAATTCCTTGAATAAGGGGTGTTCAGGAAAGAGAAATGCAAGAGAAGATTAGCCATATCTGGGTCATCTGGACCTGGATAAGGCATGTTTAGGAGTTTTGAATTTATTTTAAGAAAGTTGAGAAAACATTATAATGTTTTTACATAGGACATGTGAACAGATTTGTTTATTTGAAAGAACATTCTAGCTAACATTAAGCCTGGATTGAAGAAAACACAACCTGAGATGAGAATACCAATTTGAAGCCTATTTTGAATACAAAGAATCCCAAATATTAGCACGGACTAATGACATAATAAAAGCTTTGTTCATAAGGAAGGAAGTAAAAACAGAAACAAGTAAACGGAGGGGAAGAGTCAAGATGGCGGAGAAGTAGCAGGCTGAGACTACTTCAGGTAGCGGGAGATCAGCTGGATAGCTTATCTAAAGATTGCAAACACCTACAAATCCAACGGGAGATCGAAGAGAAGAAGAACAGCAACTCTAGAAACAGAAAATCAACCACTTTCTGAAAGGTAGGACGGGCGGAGAAGTGAATCCAAAGCAACGGGAAGATAGACCGCGGGGGGAGGGGCCGGCCCCCGGCAAGCGG